>NW_027507748.1:224948492-225218492 GCF_037356315.1 Lithobates pipiens | reverse complement strand
AGAGGTACACTAACTTTTGTGAGATACTGTGTGTATGTATTTTGTGAGTGCTATTAATATGGAGTCACTTATGTTATAGATTTATTGAATTACTTCTCTGTATTTAACAGGTAGCTTTGCAGTATGGGGAGGCCTCTTCTCCATGATAGACTGCAGTCTGGTAAAGGTTAGAGGAAAGGAGGATCCTTGGAACTCTATCACCAGTGGAGCCATGACTGGAGCGATTCTGGCTGCCAGAAGTGAGTATAGGAGTGACAGTGTTTATATGTGGTGAGTTCCCTCCTCTGTGCTGTATTTCTTGTGCTATATGCTGATTTGTTATATGTATTTTTTATCTTAGATGGTCCTATAGCCATGGTGGGATCTGCAGCAATGGGTGGCATTCTTCTTGCTCTCATAGAAGGAGCAGGTATCCTGCTGACGCGATTTGCCTCATCACAGTTTGCAAATGGTAACATCACCCTTGTACAATAAAAGCTTTAGGTTAAGGCCTCATGCACACTGGGCATTTTGCCATCTCTCCTAGACACCTTTTCCTCTTGGCAAGTGGTGTTTTGGCAGAAAAAAAATGCTTGATGCTTGTAAATGTGTGTAGTGCATCAAGTGCTTGCCTGATATTTCATTTAATCGCCCAGGATAATTTATTCTGGCCATTTTAGTGAATAAATGGTGAAGTGCTAACCTCGGCTAGCATTTAGACATGTTTAACTGCAAAATGCCACTGTTCCTAGATGCGCTGGCAGTGTTTGTGTGTGTTTTTTTTTTTTTTTTTTTTTTTTTCTCTTCTTTCTTCTAATAACACCCATGTGTACATGCTAATATGCAGGGAGGTTTAGAGGCAGGAAAAAAAGAAATCTGCTAGGAACAGCAGACAAAAACATCCAGTGTGTATGAGGCCTAAATCAGTATTGATTGTTGGTTTATATTGCATTAATATCTCATATAATGCTGTACAAAGTAATAGCTATCATAAGGGCAGGTTGTATACAATGACAAGTACATACAGTTATACAGGAAAAACAGCTCTAACAAGATACAATGGTGGAGCGTGCCAGCTGGGACCAGGGCATCTGCTTATGTCAGACCTTTTTGTTTGCTTATTTGTCTAACAGTTTGAGGAAAAACTAGGTTTGTGTCCTTTTTTTTTTTTTAATATATTCATTGAAACAGCCGTGCTAAAATAAACATAAGTATATATTAAAAAAAAAAAAAAAAACACTATTTTATATTGAATTAAATATAAAGGTCCATATGTGAATAAACCTTCTCTTCTATGAGCTTAATCAAACTTATATGTTCAGATGCTAGATACCATCATTGTTAGACCGGCGGCAGGTTGGCGTAGCTTTAATTCGGCCCTTTTAAATAGCCTTAGCAGGTGAGCCACCATGTAATGTAGCTGATGCATGTGCCCAGCGGCTGTGATCGCTCCAGAAAGAGAAAGAGCTATCAATGTAAACAGACAGATCCCCGTTCTTCAGTTAGCAATGCTTCCCTAGGACACATTTAACCCATTTCCTGGCAGTAACATTTATACAGTAATCTGTGGCTATTTTTTTTTAAGCTCTGATTGCTGTATATATAAATGTCAATGGTCCCAAAAAAGTGTCCGATCTGTCTGTTGCAGTTCTGCTAAAAATTGCTCCCATTACTAGTACCACAGGTCGGCTGCATTATTAAAAACATTGCACAATGAGCCGGGCACATGCTTCTGTTGTGCGAATTGGATGTGGAAATTACGCATCCAATTTGCATAAGTGTGAAACCAGCCTGAAGCATGTCATAGGAGATCTAAATGGTTGCGGAATTGTTTCAAACTGAGTACAGAATAAAACTGCATTTCCCCTTGGAAACAAGCTTACAGCCCCATATTGTTCCTCATATAACCACCATAGATTTGTTTGGAATGTTCTATAGCAGTTACAGGGTAAGTGATCATCTTTACTCCGCTGCACAAACTGAGGGCTAAACTGGTGTGCTATGTTTATTTCTAGGTCCACCTATACCTGATGATGCCTCTCAGCTGAATACAGCTTCTCCATTTGGTACTTACCAGCAGTACCAGTGAATAACAACAGTGTTTATCCGAATGGCTTAAAATGCATCGTTGTGAACTATTACCACCTTGGCTCAGTCACCTCTGGAACGCCAAGCTACATCCAGCTTCTGAGTTGGGCTGTGGACAAAACATACATGGACTAAGAAGGATCACTGGACACAAATGCTTACTTCATATTAGGTTTATAGTTTGGGGCAGCCAAAGAAGGCTAAAAAATAAAATAAAAAATAAAACACCACTGACTTAAGTTCAGCTTACCAGTGTACCTTGAAGGCCCTTCAAGGTGTGGTCCAATGTGTCTGACACAACTTAACAATTATATTTAAAACAATCATCTTTAGCAGAATTGAGGTGCACATACATTTTATACTCTCCAAAGTAATTCTGGCAATTTTAAATAATGTCCAGAGAGTTGTACATGCCCCCATTATTTCTGTACACCTTAGTTAGGTATCGTTTATATTTTGTATCCAATGGATATTGTGATGTACACAATACGGTGCATGTTTTCAACTTTATAAGGTTACTTTATGTTGTAGCACTAAACTACTATGCTGTTCCCATGATTCCCGTGTATGGTTATTCCAGCTTGGTCTGGTGTTGAATTGATCATATTACTCTGCCTAAAGCTACATTCAAACTTTTGCATTTTATTTATGGGATACTTGTTACTGTTCCTCTCCCCCCATGAAAAGTGCAGTTTGCTGGACACTGCATCAAATGTTTTTATTTTTCAAGCACCACACCAAAAAGCAGAGATATGACTGCAGCACCAATAGATTACGCTATCTAAAAGTTTTCAGGACCATATTTACATTACCTCTGCTATGCAATATTTTCTACAATAACCTCAGTTGTGGTCACTGGTTCTACTCTTTATTTTATTTGAGATGTAAATTATTAGCAACAGCATGACCTATATTTAAATAAAATAAAAAAAAAGTAAAGGTTTACTTTTCACTAATTATAAAACATCTTAGCTATAGTTTCTAAAGTAATTGTCATGAACCAGTAGTTGACATTTAGTAAACTATTGTAAAATCTTTAGCAATGCTTCTGGTTATTTGAAACCTTTTTTTTTTTTTTTTTTAAATAACTAGTTGTTTGTGGTTTGCCAAGGGCCTAGTGAAGAGGTTATTTGCTGGAGCTCAGACTTTCTACTATTCACCCAACTCTTACTTCACACCCACAATAGGAAAAATATAAGAAAAAGGCATGAGACACTGGCACTAAGGATTCTCAGGAGTTAAAGGGGATAGGAGCCTGTGTTAGGTCGGGAGACCACACAGCCTCCCGCTGAGGGGCACTTTGAAAAGCTGAAGGTCATGTACTTCTGCTGACCCTCCTGGGCAAGCTGGTGATCAACTAAGTCTACTGCATGTCAAGCTACCAAAACCTTTTCAGTTTTCTTAAATATGACAGGATTCAGTTCAGCTTACCTCTGATCTCAAAACAACTCTGACCAAATGGCCATGCATTAAACCTTCTCACACAAGCCCTAACTGAAGCAAATGTCCTCTAACCAGGGTTGCCATCAGGGGGAACAGCCCATACATGTGTAGGAGGCCCAGAGCTGGTGCCAGCAGCTGTTAGGATGCCAGGATGGGTCAGCCATCCAAAAAGAACAGACTGTGGCCACAGTCAGAGAAGAACACAAGCTGGGGACACCGATTCCTTCCATACCTACTCCTCCTCAAAGCATCTGAGGCAGAACCTGATGCTAGACTCGCATTCTGATTAGATGGGACTTGGGGAGGGGTATGGCCAGCTACAGAAGTGATCACACCAAGCCAGCCTTCCCTAGTGCACAACTCAAGAGAGCAACAAGGAAAGAGGAAAGTGTGCTTTTGGTTGTACTAATCTCCCAGCCATAAAAAAAAAACTACATTATACTACAGGCATACACCCTGACATCAAGAGCGTCTCCTCTGTCATAATGAATGAGGGGAGGTACAGGGATGATGATGGGTGATTATGGAAAGAAGGATCATGCAGTGATAAGAGGGATGAGGAAAGAGCACATAGAGAATACAAGTAGGAGGATGATGGCTGGGTTATAAACTAGAGAGGAATTAGGATGATTGTGGAGAGGGAAGTTATGGATGAGTATAGATATGTAATAAGAATCCAAAGATGAGGATGATTTGGTTAGTGTGGATAAGGATGATGATTATTTAGAGTGAAGATGTTGTTATGGAGTTACATTGTGGAGAGAGAATATGATGTGTAGTAATGAGGACTGTGGGGATGAGGAAAACGATGATGATGATTATGGAGGGGTGTTGAGGGTAGATACACTATATTACAAAAAGTAGTTGACACCTGCCTTTACACACACACACAAAATGTAATGGCATCCCAATCTTATTGCGTAGGGTTCAATATGGAGTTGGCCCACCCTTTGCAGATATAACAGCTTCAACTCTTCTGGGAAGGCTGTCCATAAGGTTTAGGAGTGTGTCTATAGGAATGTTTGACCATTCTCCCAGAAGTGCATTTATTATAGCAGGGACTGTGAGCCAGGCCTTCTCATCCACATCAGTGCCTGACCTCACAAATGCACTTCTGGAAAGTATGTCCACAAGGTTTGGGAATGTTTGACCATTCTACCAGAAGAGTTGACCCTACGGGCTAAGACTGGGGATGCCATTAAAGTTCATGTGCTTGTAAAGGCAAGCGTCCCAATAGTTTTGTTTAATATAATGTATGTATTAAGAATTCAGGGATGACATAGACTTGGTTACAGTGCAGAAAAGGATGATTCTGGAGAAGGAAGTTAGGGGTGAAGATGGTTACGGAGAGGAAAGCTGGTGATAGGGATGATGTAATGAAAGTTACAATGTTGAGGGATACCCAATGTTGGCCAAAATAACTGACTTGGAATACACTTTATTTTCATATAAAGTTGTAAGAGTTAAAATAAAAGTGGGTGCACTGAAGGACTCAGTGGGATGGCCAGTGGGCTGGTCCTGGGGAATGTTGCTGGTCAGGCCTGGGGGGGCCCTAGGCCTAAAACTGTGTAAGGGCCCCCTAAAACTATGATTGCTGCCCTGCCTCTACCAGTGTGGATAACTGAAATAATGGCCAAAGATCTTGAACACCCCAAAGGACTTACAAACACTCATGAACCTGGACCTCCAGCCAACAGAGCATGAACCCGCTTCCACTGCTGTACCACAGTGAGATTCCTGGCAACAAGTCCACCACCCTGCTGGGTGACCTCAGAACCAAATACCTTTCCCCAAAGATACTGCATGTATGTCACACTTTGCACCACATACTCTGCTAATCTTCTTTTGCTCTTACCATGTTGGCTAGTTGCCTTTTTATATCCAGTTCTCTGTTCACTGTTTTTTGAGACTGATACCTGGGGAGGTAGTCCATTGGGAAGATATCTACACTGTCCCACTGCCAAAAGCTCACTTTGCTACACAGTAGAGCTACGTGATTCTGGCCAAAATGAGAATCACAATTTTTTTGCTTAGAATAAAGATCACAATTCTTGTGGCGTAACATCTTTCATATTATACAAAAAAAATTGGGCTAACTTTACTGTTTAGTTTTTGTTTTAATTCATTAAAGTGTATTTATTTATTTTTTACAAATAAATTGCATTTGAAAGACTGCTACAGTGCGACGTAAAATATCGCAACAACCACCATTTTATTCTCTAGGGTCTCTGCTAAAAATAAATATATATATTTATTATGTTTGGGGGTTCTAGGTAATTTTCTAGCAGAAAAACAGGATTTTTTTCTGCCATACTTAACTGTAAAATCCTTTTCTTTGAGTATATCATGGGACACAGAGTTAGGCTAATATTCATTACCTACTGGGTTATACTTCATCTCCGGGTGAATGGACACTGGTAGACAAAAGGTCTTTAGAAAGGAAGTGATCCCCTATATAACTCCTCCCATACAGGAAGTACTTAAGTTTTGTAGCAAGCGCTAAATCCTCAAAAGAGGGGAGGGACCTCTGTGTCCCATGATGTACTCAAAGAAAAGGATTTTACAGGCAAATATGATGATACATATCATATCATAGGACAGAGTTAGGCTAATATTCATTACCTACTGAGATGTCCCAGAGCAATAGCCATAGGGGAGGAAGACACCCTGCCTAACAATAGCCATCAGACCTTATACGGCAGCCTGCAGTACACTGCGGCTGAAAGCCAAATCCTCGGCTTCGCGAGGATCCACTTGATAAAAGTTGGTAAATGTATGCACTGAAGAGCAGGTAGCAGCCTTACAAATCTGAGCCACAGATACCTGATGGCAAAAAGCCCAGGAGGTTCCCACACCCCTGGTAGAATGAGCTCTCACCTAAAAAGGGAGGAGCTTTACATTTCAGACCATAGGCCTGAATGAACAATTGGCAGACCCAATTGGCAATGGAAGCTTCCTGCCCCTTCTTGGGTCCTTTTGGTAAAGCAAAGAGTCTGATCCTCGCATCTCCGCAGATCTAGACATATAAACCTTGATTGCCTAGACAACATCTAGGAAATGCAGGCTTCCTGAAACTCCGACACCCTTCTAGCTGAGGTGATGGTCATCAGGAAGGCTAGCTTAAGTGACAGCAAGTCTAATGGCATTTCCTTGATAGGTTCAAATGGTTGTTTCTGTAACACAGACGGCACAAAGTTCAAATTCCAAGGACCTAATGGGGGGAAGCAAACAAGTTACCCCCTGCATAAAGGTTTGGACCAGCGAATGAGAGGCTAAAGGCCTTTGGAAGAATACTGACAAGCCGAAATCTGACCTCTGATTGTACTCAAAGGCAATCTGATTTCCACAGCTGATTGTAGAAAAGAGAATTCTCCCAAGCACGTATTTCCAAGGATGCCATTTTTTGGCTTCACACCAAGCAATGAAAGTCTTCCAGACCTTATGAAAGATCTTCCTAGTGACCGCTTTTCTAGCATTCACTATGGTGGACACCACTGGTCCTGAGACGTCACGGCCCTGGCTTCAATAGCCATGCCATCAAAATTTAGAGACTGCAAATTGGGATGGAATATAGGACCTTAAGACGTTAGATCGGGGTGACGTGGAAGTGTCCATGTCCCATCTATTGTCAGTCTCACAATCTCTGGGGACCAGGACCTTCTGGGCCAGGCTGGTGCCACCAGAATGACTGGAACCCCCTCTCTCCGAATCCTGCGCAACAAATGTGGAAGGAGAGGGATCGGAGGGAAAGCATAAACCAGGGAATACTGGCTCCATGGAACTACCAGAGCATTTGCTCCGATTGCCAGAGGATCTCTTGCTCGGGACACAAATTGCTGTAGCTTGTTGAACCTGGATGCCAGTAGGTCGACCTCTGGCCATCCCCAACACTGGCAAATTTCCTGAAACACCCCTGGCTGTAGGGAACATTCCCCCAACAGATCTGGTGGCTGAGATAATTTGCCTTCCAGTTCTCTACTCCCGGGATAGGGACTGCCAATAGAATTGGCGCATGTCCCACTGCCCATGCTAGTATGTGGTTCACCTCCTTCAGAGCAGATCGACTCCCGGTACTGCCTTGGTGGTTTATATAGGCCACTGTAGTGGCATTGTCAGACTGAACCCTGATAGGACAGTCCTGAAGCTCCACCGTCCAGGACCATAGGGCCAGACGTACTGCCAGTATTTCCAGGACGTTGATGGGCAAGATCTGTTCTGTCCTTGACCATTTTCCTGGAGCTGTGAGCCCCTCTAGGGTTGCTCCCCAGCCTGAGAGACTGGCATTGTTAGTCAGTACTCTCCAAGTTACCGGGAGGAATGATTTTCCATTTTGCAGGTTCTGATCCTGCAACCACCAGTTTAGGCTCAAGCGAGCCAGAGGCGATAAGAACATAAGATAATCCAGGGCTTGTCCTCTTCTGTTCCAAGCCAACAAGATGTCTTGTTGTAAAGGCCTGGAATGGAAATGGGCATAGGGTACTTCCACAAAGGAGGACACTATCCTCCCTAGAAGACTCATACAGAGCCAAATGGAGGGTTGTCTGGTGCCCATCTGACGCACCTGATCATTCAGGGCACAGATCCTTACAGGTTGTAATAATACCCTTGCTTGGACCGCATCTAGGATCAGACAAATACTTTCAACCTTGAGACCAGCTCAAAGTCTACTTTGGGATTTGTGATCCAGCCTAAGCTTTCCAAATACTGCACTGTGCATGTTATGCTCTGTTCTAGAGCCTGTAGTGAGTGATCTCTGTGCAGGAGGTCTTTCAGATACCCAAGCACCAAAATCCCTTGGGCCCTTAAAAGACTCAGTACTGGTGCTAGGACCTTTGTGAACTCATGCAGAGCTGTTGCAAGCCCAAAGGGTAGAGCCACAAACTGAAAAAGACTTTCCTCTACTGCAAATCGCAGGAACCTCTGATGAGGCTGAAAGATAGGTACATGTATACACGTTTTTTTTATATCGATGGAGGCTAGAAAGTCTCCCATCTAGAGTGAGGATACTACTGAGCGGACAGACTCCATCCGAAAGGACTGGAGCAGTAGATACTGGTTCAGGGATCTTAGGGCCAAAATGGGCCTTGTGTACCTGTTTGGTTTTTGAACCATAAACAGGTTCAAGTTAAACCGTGCACCCATTTTCGGATACAGGAATCTCTACAATCACTCTTTGATGCACTAAATGATATAGTGCCTGAAGCAATAAGTCTTTTTGGAGGACCCAAGGGAACCCTGGATCTAAGAAAACTAAGGGGGAACCCCCCGAAACTCTAGTTTGTAACTCCAGATAAAGAGGAGGTAACCCATCCGTCCTGAACTATAGTTCTCCAAATGTCACCAAAGTGCAACGGGACTCCCCCACCCTTGGGTGCGCCCTCTCAAAAGGAGGGCATGGTGCTAGTTTTAGAAGAGTTTTGGATCCAGGGCTTTTTCTGGCCTTGCGGCTTGCCCCTGGCTCTAGCGCCCTGTTGGTGGCGGAACTGCCTTGGCGCTGAGACAATTGAAGCAGTCCCTGAAGTTTTAAATGAGCGACGCCTGGTGCTTTTCTTCACAGGAAGTACAGAAATCTTTTCTCCAGAAATCTCTTGGATATACTTGTTCAAATGATCACCAAATAAACGTTCCCCACAAAAGGGGAAGCTACGTGTGTGTGTGTGTGTGTGTGTGTGTGTATATATGTATATATATATATATATATATATATATATATATATATATATATATATATATATATATATATATATATATATATATATATATAAAGTGCAGTGGGCGGCGTCACAGTTCAAAGTCTCCCTGCGGCAACAGCGGCATGTCGGGGGCCAGTCTGTCACGGTGTGGATGTAGGGGCGGGGGCCAGTGGTATGATGTCGGGGGCCAGTCTCTCACTGTGTGAATGTCGGGCCAGGGGCCAGTCGGATGTCGGGGGCCAGTGGTATGATAATGTCGGGGGCCAGTCTGTCACTATGGATATTGGGGGCCAGTGGTATGATAATGTCGGGGGCCAGTCTGTCACTGTGGATGTCGGTGCGGGGGCCAGTCGGATGTCGGGGGCCAGTGGTATGATAATGTTGGGTCCAGTCTGTACAGGATGTTGGGGGCCAGTCTGTGCAGGATGTCGGGGGCCAGTCTGGGGACGTGATTTTTTGCCGCCGGCCGCTAGAGGTCCGCGGCCGGCCGCCATTTTTAAGACCAGAAGTTGGTCTTCAATAGGGAACCTGTGGCGCCGCCCACCCCGCTGCGTGTGTGTGTGTGTGTGTGTATGTGTGTATGTATATATATATATATATATATATATATATATATATATATATATATATATATATATATATAAAGTGAAGTGGGCGGCGCCACAGTTCAAAGTCTCCACGCGGCAACGGCGGCATGTCAGGGGCCAGTCTGTCACTATGGATGTTGGGGGCCAGTGGTATGATAATGTCGGGGGCCAGTCTGTCACTGTGGATGTCGGTGCGGGGGCCAGTCGGATGTCGGGGGCCAGTGGTATGATAATGTCGGGGGCCAGTCTGTGCAGGATGTCGGGGGCCAGTCTGTGCAGGATGTCGGGGGCCAGTCTGTGCAGGATGTCGGGGGCCAGTCTGTGCAGGATGTCGGGGGCCAGTGGTATGTCGGGGGCCAGTCTGGGGATGTCAGTGGCCAGTGTTATGTCGGGGCCCAGTCTGTGCAGTATGGGGGGGGGGCGGTCTGTGGATGTCAGAGGGGCACCATATGTAAGGAGGGGCTCCACTGATGGACACAGATGTGAGGAAGGTACCTCTGATGGGGCACCTGATGTAAGGACAGACTCCGCTTGGGACACCTGATGGCATTTGGTGGCAGGCAACTTGGCTAGTGACGCGCTCATGGCTCCCACTGATTCTGCATTATGGTGAGTTGAATGATTTCATATTACAATGTAATAATAGAAATAATGCGCTTCAATCATCCTGACACCATAACAATCATGGCGCCGGGATGATTGAAGCAATAACACCAGGTATTTGGAGTATCTTTATCTGCCGATTGTCAAACTCTGGAAAACGCATATTGCTATTGTGGTGTAGGATCGGGGGGCTGCTGTCCCTCCTTTCCCTCTCCATCCCGCATTCATCTCAGACTCTAACCACACCCCTTTGAGCCATGCCCTCATGTAAGCCACGCCCACTATTTACGTAAACCACGCACATATTTTGCCACATCTATAACCGCATGCCCCGCCCCCTAATTATACCACTACTCCGCCTACTGCCAAAAAAGTGTCCCGAATTTTTTATTTTTTTTTACAATGTTGGCAACTATGCCTTTATGAACTGGCAAATACAAATTGCTGCAACAGCTGGCTGAATAGCTGAACTGGCCAAAGAAAAGGAAGCTTTTAATAATGACTTAATTTTTTGTTAACAGGGTCTTTCAAGCCCTGTGCGTTATCCATCGGACACGTTAAGCTCTTGTTTAAGGAAGAAACTGCTGCATCTACGGCTGGCATGCTTAGACTTTTCCTCCATGGGCTAGAAAAAGGGAAAACCTCTTAAGAGGAACAAAAATCCTGTCAGGATGTTCCAAACCAGCATACATGCCTGTTCCAACAAAGGGTGTAAGGGGAAAGCCTGTGCGGCCTAAAGAGGCCTCAGGGACCCCAAAGAGGACCAGGGGGCTCAGTAACCTCTGCAAGAGGCAACTTAAATACAGAACAAACTATTTCTGTAAGAGAAAGGATCAAAAGCCTCTGTGACAGAGGCAGACATTCACTGGATATCTTCTTGTCCAGATTGCTCGGAAGCAGACTCATCTGTCAGGCTTTCCACAGAATACTGAGCTTTTAGCTCTTCCCCATCCTAAACCCATTCCTGCTCCAAACTAGGAGGCTCCGGGGAGGGGGATCTGTCACGCTTCTTGCCACCCTGTGGGATGGAGGCAATTGTGCCAGCAATCCTGTGCTTTAACCCTGCTGGGGCCGAGGACAATTCATCCTTGGTGATAAAGGGTGAAGCAGCAGCGTTGACTTTAGGCACAATACCAGATAGGTGCAGTGGCTCAGATTGCCCAGAAGCCTCTGGTTCACGTGAATGAGCTCGGCTGTATACGCGTATGGCGAAAAACTCTGTGTGCCTTGATAAAGTCTACGGCGCATGTGCAACGAAGCCACGTGCGCCATGGCCGCCGAACTGCTGAGCACAGCGGCGATCTTGCGAATGCACATGTGCCATGGTGGACCAAGGCAAAATCGCACACCTTCGTGCATCCAAGGTGCTAACATGCATCCACTGTCGTGAATCCAACATTTGCTAACATGACAAGTGTGACATTTGAATCCCTTAATGGTAGAGGGATTGAACATTCCACATAAAGGATCCAAGATGATGTGCGAGTACAGGTCTTGTTTCTTCATGGGACACATTTAAAAGCCCACTGAATAACCCCAGTGGGCAAACTAGTAATATCCCACCTACAAATGATATAATAAACAGTTTACTCTGGCACTTTATTTTCCCAATTATGGGCAAGCAAGGGTACTTGCTACCTTTCTGCATAGGGTGGTTATCCAGCCTAGGGAGATTTAAATCTGGCCCTAGATATTTCTCTTGCTACCTTTGACTGGCACTAACCCTCCTATTCTTTTCAACCAAGAAAGCTGTCATCTTAGCCTCAATTTGTTCTGCAACTGCCATGGTGCTGCAGGTGTGATAAGTTAAATTATGACACTAGACATTTCATAGTTTTTCAGTTTGGTTGACAGCACAAAAAAAATGTGACAGTTAGCAATCCCAGCATGCTTGAAATTTAACTTTTTTTAAACCTTTAAATACGTTCTGCTTTAACAATATGAAATAACTACAGTTGGTCAATTCATGGGTTACATTGCAGCCAATAGCAGAATTGGTTACAGTTTAATCCCTCCAAGCAGCCCCAGAGCAGTGCTTATGATCTGCCATGATACTGGCAATGGTTCACCTCATGCTGAACAGGACACATATACAAGCCACTATGGAGCAGAAACAGTAGGGCAGGAGCCTAAAAAGGTGTTGTGGCCCACAGAGTCCGGAGCTTTAGTTATTTAAACATGCCTTTAAATGCAGCATGTTCCATTTTTGACCAGCACATACACAGCATGTTGGAGTGAACTTGCCTACTGGACTTCAGCTTGTCATTGTGTTAAGCAACACAGCGTGTACTATGAATGGCCCCTGAACAAAATGAAAACATTAACATGCAAAACATAAAATAACAAGTTTGTGATTTGCCAGTTATGAGATAAAATATTTTATTTTACACGAGAATCTTCAAAAATAATATTGTAATATTCTGATATTACAACTTGAGTGTAAGACATTGATTACCTCCAGGATATTGTAGATGGTTTGAATGAAAGCTGGTCTAAAAATTTTAATTCATAATCTGAGTAAATTTGGAAAAAAATGCATATAGTTATTGACCAGTTTTCCCTACATTAGATATATCTTTAGTTTGAAGAATGATCTGTACCTACATTTAGTAGTATTTTGCAATGATGTAGGAGAACACAAAGTAAGCAAATCAGAAGCCCACTTTGCAGTGTTAAGCTGGGCAAAGATGGATCAAAATTTGTCAGGTTTAGCAGGGACCAGCCAACTTTCAATCCAACTATGGGTAAGCTGGCTGTACCGAAGTTGATCTCTCGATCGACTTCTGTACAACCAGCCTGTTTTTTTGGTTTTTTTTCACTTGATCAGTCCTGCCGGCAACACTGAACAATGTATTCCGATGATGGGGAACTCTCCACACTATCAGAATACAATAGCTCCGGGGGGAAGGGTTCTGTCATCAATACTGAGTGCGTTAATGGGGGAAGCAAATCATTTTATTTTTTTCATTCAACCCGCTGCATCATCTATTTTCTATATCAAATCAGAACAATAAAAGGATGATTTCTGTAGGCTATTACATATTGCTCTTTGCGCTAGCAAATAAGTAATCTTGGCAATGTGCAAAAGGGCAATAAATTATCTGGTTGCTTTCATTATACTTTTTGTTCTGATCAGAGGTGACCCAATAGATTTCTATGGCTTATTCCATTTTACATATTAAAAGTGTTATTTATGCCCCGTGCTTTGCCAGAGCAACGATGGAATCGATTTACACAAAGTGCAAAATCTGGTGCAGCTGTACACAGTAGCCAATCAGCTTCTATCTTCAGCCTGTTCAATCAAGCTTTGACAAAAAAACTGGAAGCCGACTGGTTTGTATGCAAAACTGCACCAGATTTTGAACTCTCCAGTTTTAGTAAATCAACCCCATCATTATTTTAATCCTCCCTTAATAGCAGCATATGCGTACCTTTTTTTAATTCTTTTGTTACAGCGAGTACTGAGAGATGAAGGAAATATCGGGTATGGAGGATGTGACTCACTTCATATAATGGTACTTGGCTAATGGACACTGTCAAACAGAGAATCAATATTTCTGTAAGAGCTTTGACTCCTACCCTTCATATGGATTTCCTTTGCTCTCCACAGTTGAACAGAGAGGCCTAGGAGGGAAAGAAAGGCAAGTATATGTGCTTGTGGGGGAAGGGGTGTCTATATTATTGTGAGCCTACCTATTGCTTTGTCCTGCATGGGCAAAAATCACAAATTAAATTCAAGTTTCTATTTCTTTTTCACAACTTAGTATTATGTCCTCAAGGAAAGTAACCTCGGCAATAACCTTTCTACCTAATGGGTCCTCTTGTATACTGCGTATATGATCTGTTGCTCTCTGTAATACATTTTCCCTGTCAGTGTTTGTTGAGTTCTCAGCGACTCCTGGTTTTACATACTGTAATAGGTAATGCCTGATCACACTTCCTTTCTGCTGTACAGTCTTTCTAATGCATGGCAGATCTCCTAAGCTTGCCATGCACAGCATGTGTATCAAAGCGTGGCATATTTGGGCACGAAGGCTAGCACAGTATTTGAATTCTAGAAAATCTTCTGTCTCTTCACTTTTCTCCAGGGCTGTCACTAAAGAGTTCCAGATTTCGCTATATTGTTCAATAGTTCCATATTGTTCTCTTCTGGAAGGTGTTGAAAGAGCTGTTGCAGATTTGATCCGCACTTTAAAATTCTTGCATGATTTCACAGCAGTAGTGAGTGCATGATAGGCATCTGCAGTCCACACAGCTTTACCTACAACAGAAATGTATGTCAATTTTCTTTAGGTCATTTACAATCTCATGATACTTTACAACTTTGGTACAAAAATGAAACAGCTTAAAAAGGTAAACCTTGATTGATTATTCATTAAGTTATTATGAAGCTTAATTTATGTCATGATTTTAAAATTTTTGTTTGGCTCTTATAACGTTGTATGATCAGTTATGTCAGATAGTGTACTCAGGATCCATATAAAATAACCACTGCAAAGAAAGCAACAAGAGTATTGTTCTCACTGAAAGCCTACTCCAAATGCTTTGCCCCTAAAGGGTTAGTTCTCCTTTAAAAAAAAAAAAAAATACTCTATGCAGTCAATGAATACTATTCCATAGTTATAAACAAATCTGATTTTAAAACTGTACATACCTGAAGGCAGGCCAAGTGCATGCAGTGAAACCCGTGCCAATTGCTTCTGCTATTTGTCACAGCTCCATCCTATCCTCCCTCTAAGACAGACCAGCCATTAGGATGAATGCCTCCCTAGTGGCATAGCAGAGATACCATTCTTCTAATTATTGTTCAGGCAGCCTCTACGATTGTGGGTGACACATGTCAAGAGGGGTGTGACCAATAGACAGGGACTTGTAACTGAAGCCTGTCTTTCAGTCAATTCACACTGGAGTTGAATACAGTGTGCAGCGGTACTGGAATGAAGAGGGCATACTGTAGGCAGCAGTATAACCCGAAGGTTTAAGATTTCGTGTGTCCCTCAAAGGACTCCAAGAAAAGGATTTTATGGTGACTAAATTAAATCATAGTCTAGCATTGCAGTGCTGATTGCATGAAAACACCTTTTTTAGGTCATATGCTTCCTTTCATTCTTTCGGTACAGCATGGAGGAAGAAAAGGGAGAAGCGTAACCTAGATATGGGAAAAAATAACTGCTCTCCCCTGACACTATGAGAACTATGGTTACTAACCACTTCAGTTCCTACATAAGAATATGCCCAATATGGGCAAGAGACATTATACAATTAAGATATGAGCCTATAGATTTGGCAGTGACTTTGAAGTTACTTATGGCTTGAGAAAGTTAAAAAAAAAAGATAAAAAAATAAATACTTTCAATCTGACCACGAATGAAATAAAGGCATTTTTTTGTTTGTTAAAAGCATAGAAAAATAAATGTACATATAATGGAAGGAAGCTAGAAAGGATTTAAATAGGAAAACATTTTTCTACACACGGTGGGCACAGAGCAATGGGAGTGAGCTGTGTTTCTAGGTCCAGACAGAATACAGTGCCACACATTTAAGGCCCCTTTCACACTGAGGCGCTTCTAAACCGCCAGTAAAACACTGAGCGCTTTTGAAGAGCTTTTCAGGTGCTTTTGAAGAGCTTTCCATTCATTTAAATGGAGAGGGGTGTATTTTCACCACCCTGCCAGCACACCACTCCAGTGTGAAAGCATTAATTGATTGAAAATAGATCTTCGTGAGCTTTTCAGACGCTTTTTTTTCAGCATAAAAGCGCCTGAAAAGCGCCTCAGTGTGAAAGGGGTCTTACAGTTCAGTGACCGTAAGCTTCACTGGCACCTGCAAAGCCAGCAATAGACAGAGCCAAATTATTTTCTGCAACCCTTTGGTTGCAGGAAAGAAAATCGCTCAATTCCACCCCCCCCCCACCATCAACAGCGTCAGTGTTGATGGGGCAATCCATCCTGCAGAGCCAATGTGTTCTCCCAGCAGGGGAGCCATCCCCACCAGCAGAAACACAGCGATTACTGCTGGTGGCTATAATAGCCGATAGCAATAATTGCATGCAAAATCCAGCAGGCTGGCTGTACCCGAGTGGATTGATCGATCAACTTGGGTACAATCAGCCTGCCCATACATGGTTCGAATCATGGCCAGTCCCCGCTGAACTGGCCAAGATGCAAACCATCTATGGCCGGCTTTAACGTCAGTGCTTGATGCTGGGAGAAGTGGGGCCTAAAACAAAAAGCGCCAGCACTTTGCTAGTCATTTTAATTTACTCATGTTGTAGCATTTCACAAATTGACATTTGTACGCTACAAGTACAGTGCAGTAATTACACCCTTACCAAGTGGAAGAGCTGTGTTTTTGAAGACATTTCCCAAGGCATAGCAAGCATTCCACTTCACTTTCATAGTGCTCTCCCCAAGAACTGTAGAGATAAGGGCTCTGATTGCACTCTCAATACTTTCAGCAAACCTGGGCTTCAGAATGTGATATGGCTGTAAAAAATGCAGCAAGTTCCCCAAAGCACGCACAGCATTACTTTTAACCTGGAAGAAAATGGTCAAATGTTGTTAAGTAATAGGTGTGTTACAATTTATGTAAGAAAAACAGAAACAAACATACTAGAAGCTTTTAATGGTAATTCCTTTTTATTTTTCGCATATAATTTTTTTTTACCATTCTGTCCAGTAAAATCAGACAGTAATTGGATGGAGCTGTCCAGTGCCATGAAAACGTATGGTTTTCTATCATGGCCAAAGCATAACCTTTTTTATGACACCACAATGCTGGCTAATGCTTGCAGAATTTCAGCCAGCTGAATGTAGTAAAACTCTTATTTTATAAAAAGGATGTGGCAGTACTGGTGCTTGCCAATTGGATGCCATCATATTGGATTTGAAAAGTCAGCCCTGGGTATACTACAATTAGAATTAAAATTTAAGCTTATACAGGTCACTCCTGGCAGTGAATGGAGTAAGGGAGTGAAGAGAAGGCAAGTATAAGCTCCTGTAAGAACTGGCTTTATAGTAAAACCATTTCTTTGCCTTGCATAGCACAGGATCACTGTAGGAATGATTGCTCAAGCCAGGACAGAAACTATTTATGGAATAATACAAATATAAATATATTAGCCTGCAGATATGGAATCAAAATGTTTAGGAAAAATAAAAAGAATGACAGACAAGCCTATGCAAATTATGCCCAGTGCTCAATATGGTCACGATTGCTGAGCATGCCCGCCGGCATGCCAGATGAGAGAAAGAGGTTTGCGACAGCTGCACTGCTAGCAAATGATTGCAATCTAATTTGTATGGAAAACAATAGATCTTTTTCGATCGTTCAGATGTATTAACCTTATCTTTGTCTTTTGAAGCTTCGGTTGCAGACTTCAACATTTCAAGCAGCAGCATATCCGAAAATTCCTCTTGAAAACTTTGTCCAATCATTTCCCTGAAATAGTAGACAAATTATGAAGTCTTTGTCTAATTGTATTATGGAGAATGACTTAATTTACTGTACATTCTAGCATTCCTAGGTGATAAGAATACTTACATGTTAACAATTAATGTGTCTGTAAGGTTACCCAAAGACCAGGCTGCCTTTGCCCGAACATTTGGAGACTTGTCATTAAGGGACATCAGAATAGCGTTAGCAGAGTCCGCTACAAACATAACATCCTAAAAGAGGTAAGCAGCCAAAAATTGTACAAAATAATGGCAAAAAAGTCACACACACATACATATATAAAGATTATTATATAGGCTTTGTCAACCTAAATAGTGTATGTCACTGTAGAGGGATTAAATGGGGGGAAAATTGGAGGGAAAATACCAGAAGACTGCTAGGCCCGGGAGCCTCAGGCAAGCAGGTTTCCTGAATGATGGCGGGGATGACACTACATTACTGTTACATAGGGGTCCCTGCATAGCCATATGTCAGGTCACACCATTTATGCAGGAGCCTCTGCTTAGCCGTAATGTGCATGTACAGAACCCACTGCAAATTTGCACAGAACCAAAAGGAAGCTTTCCCAGGCGTCTCCTTGACTCCGATATGTCACATGATGCAAAGCTGGAATTAAAAAAAATGCTTGGTAGGACTTCCTTAGGAACTGCACTAGGCACTGCTCTGCTTTTAAGGTCAGGAAGTTTTTTCTTAGTGGTACTTCCTTACATACCTGCTGTGGTGTGAAAGTTTGGAGGAAGGGGGGTATGGGGGATTTCTGCTTGGGAATAAGACAGAGTGCTGGGGTTTACTCTTAAAATGTTACAGTATGAACACAGGGCCCTTTACAATATATATATATATATGTTGTGGGTAAATTCTAACAACTACACACTAAGTGTGCAGAGGTCAGAAGCATGCAAATGACTGTATATCTAACATATGCCTGCCCCCTACATGTTAATAAACCCTGCCATTTGTATGTGACATACTCCTGGCCTACACAGTCCTATTTATATACTCCTGACCCCTGCACCCGGTACATTGCATACTCCTGACCCCTGCACTCTGTATGTTGCTTACACCTGACCCCTGTACTTTTATACACAATCTTGTACAGTGCATTTTCCCAACCCCTTCATTCTAGTCACAGGATTACAAAATATAAATTTTATTTAATTTTTTTTTAGTCCAGTAAATATGAAACATTGCATGTGACCAATTTATAGACTTTTTTTTCTAACCAGCAGATGGAAGTTTTTGTATTATAAAAAGCCTGATATTTTTGCAAAGGTTCATACTGCAAACTAATATTTACAGGCAGGACTTGATGAGTCAGAGCAAAGAACTGTCTCTCAAATAGCTCAGTGCAGAGTTTTAATAGGAGATAGCTGTTTGAAAAGGATATTCTGCCGTGGCCGCAGTAAAGCACTGCTTGTTTTTAGCAACGCTTTACCACTGTTTAAGTGGCACTTTTTGGCCATCAGTGGGGTGCTTTTAACACCAAAGAAGGGGTTAAAAACCCCTGTGTTGCTGCGCTTCTGAAGCACTTTTCAGGGGCTTCAGTCCTCAGTCCAATGGGCCAGAGCGCTTCGGGAGCACTAAATACAGCGCTCCTAATCCACCCCAAAGATGCTGCTTGCAGGACTTTTCAAAACATCCCACAAGCGCATCGCCGAGTGTGAAAAGTCACACTTGAATGAATGGGAAGCAGTTTTTAGGCACTTAGCAAAGGCTATTTCCAGCGCTAAAGCGCCTGAAAACCACCCAAGTGTGAAAGGGGTCTAACTGAAATGTATGATCGTGCAACACAAAAAGATCATAAGCAAAATGAGCATTTACAAACATAAACACAAGTGAACTACTTTCATCCATTAGACCTCTTTCACACTGGGGCAGTTTTCAGGGGCTTTGGCGCTGGAAACAGCCTCTGCTTTGCAGACACGAGAGGTGCGCTTGCGGGATGTTCTGAAAAATCCTGCCAGCAGCATCTTTGCGGCAGGTTGGGCGTGCCGTATTTAGCGCTCCCAAAATGCCCTGCCCATTGGAATGAATGGGCAGCGCTTCCGAAGCACCTGAAAAATGATTTGGAAGCTCTGCAACACAGGAGTTTTTAACCCCTTCTTTGGGGTTAAAAAGGCCCCGTTCACAGCTGAAAAGCGCCGCTGTACTGTAAAAGCAGCCACAGCCCCAGTGTAAAGGGGGCTATCTGGATGCAGTCTCTGTATAAGCGCTTCTTGGTGGTATACTGTGTAGGTGTGCTATATGGCGTTTTGGCGATGTATTACATTTCAAAAGTTAGAACTATTATTTTCTGTGGTTTTAGGCTTTTAGTTAGGTCTGACCTGTGCTGTGTTGTGACATATGGTTAACCCATTGTTGCAAGTATGCCTGTAAGTACATCATCTCTAAAAGTCATTGTGGAAAATTTTAACCCTTGCTATTCATAAAGCGTTGTTAGACCTTTTTTTTTTTTTTTTTTTTTTTTTTTTTTTTAATAGGAGGTCAAATTTGAAGGTGAGAGTTTTGTTGTTACAAGGTGGTGAAGAGAGCAGTATTGCTAGCACTGGAAAAGTTTGTGTTAAGAAGACCACTTGTTGACTTGTCACTTTATTTTATTCAGGACACTTTGCACTTTTTAATTGCCGTTGACAACTCTAAAGGATAGGGTTTTCTTTTGCACATAAGCATATGTGAGAGACTGGTTGACACATTTATTTGGTTTTATGAAGTTTGTAGATACACATTTTGTGTTTCATGTTATACTTTTTGGTTATTGTTGTACTTTTTTTTTGATTTATTTAAAAGTTTAAGGGTGTGAAATGAAAGTGCTGGCTGTTTGTCCACACAAGTGTTTTGGTAGTGTGGTTGCACACAGTTTCTTTTGTGTTATTACTCCTTTTATCATGTATAAACATTTTATTTGGAATACAAAAGTCAAGCATGCTTACTAAAAAAAAAAAAAAAAATATTAAGCATTGGTTTAAGCAATGTATAAATGTACAAAAATCAATCTTTGTCCCCAAACCTCCACAGTTTTCCTTTAAAGGACCAGGCCTCTTTTTCAGATTTGGCGTTTACATGTTTAAAACAGTCTTTTTTGCTAGAAAATTACTTAGAACCCCCAAATATTATATTTTGTTTTTTTTCTAACACCCTCGAGAATAAAATGGAGGTCATTGCAACACGTTTTTTTCACACCGTATTTGCGCAGCGGTCTTACAAGCGCACTTTTTTTGGAAAAAGTTCACTTTTTTGAATAAAAAAAAAATAAGACGGCAGTAAAATTAGCCCATTTTTTTTTATATTGTGAAAGATAATGTTACGCAGAGTAAATTGATACCCAACATGCCATGCTTCAAAATTGCGCCCGCTCGTGGAATGGCGTCAAACTTTTACCCTCAAAAATCTCCATAAAGCGACATTTAAAACATTCTACAGGTTGCATATTTTGCGTTACAGAGGAGGTCTAGGGCTAGAATTATTGCTCTCGCTCTACTGATCGCGGCGATACCTCACATGTGTGGTTTGACCGCCGTTTTCATATGCGGCGCTACTCACGTATGCGTTCGCTTTTGTGCGCGAGCTTGTCGGGACGGGACGGGACGGGACGGGGGGGTTCAATTTTTAATTCTTTTTTCCTTATTTATTTTACTTGATTTTATTTTTACACTTTTTAAAAAATAAAAAATAAATGGATCACTTTTATTCCTATTACAAGAAATGTAAACATCCCTTGTAATAGAAAAAAGCATGACAGGTCCTCTTAAATATGAGATCTGGGGTCAAAAAGTCCTCAGATCTCATATTTGGACTTAAATGCAATAATTTATTTTTAATTTTTTTATGTCATTTGAAAAAATGACATTGAAAAAAAATATACCTTTTAGGCCCCTTTCACACATGCGGACAGAATGTCCGTATTTCATCCACCCGTTTGTGGATGAAATACGGACATACATGCATCCCTATGGGTTATTTTATTTTGTCCCCTGAAAATACACCAGTGCAACAAGGAAACGGATAGATGTGTGAACATAAAAAAAAAAATAAATAAATAAAAAAACCTATAAAGCTCAGTTTACCAAAAACAAAAATGTATTTATTTTCTGTTAATTTTCTGTTTCCGTTCTAGTTGGCAAATGTTTTTGGCTAATGCTCTTCTAATAGCTGCTACTACTACTACATTGCTTAGAGGAGGAGTCTTGTGTGTGAAATTAGTATTTAACCACTTCAGCCCCGGAAGAATTTACCCCCTTCCTGACCAGAGCACTTTTTGAAGGGAGGAGGGGGGAGTGTTATATGTACTAGCAAATTTAAAGCAGAGTTTCACTCGCATATAAAACTTAACGGCATCTAGTCAATCCATGCATCTTAAAAATGTATTGGCTAACTTTTTCTTTCTGTGTTCATTTCACAAATTTTTCTATTCTTCTTCATTTCCTATGTACCCGCCGCTGCAAGGTACGTCATTGCCGCAAAAGATTTGGGCTCTCCTCCTCCCCCCACCCCCGCTGCCTTCTGGGACCTGTGTGCGCCCCAGAAGACAGGACCACTCAGCAAGCGCAGTACGACTTGCGCATGCTCAGTAGTTAACAGACTGTGAAGCCTGAAGGCTTCATTGCCGGTTTCCCTTAAATGCAATGCGATGGATGGATTGGCTTGGGGTGCCGACATCACGGGAACCCTGGACAGGTAAGTGTCCTTATATTAATAAAAGTTAGCAGCTACAGTATAATATTTTTTTGTACAGGCTGGAACTTTGCTTTAAATACACTAACAAATTGATGTCAAACTCCAGCTCACACTTTAGAAGCAGTTACATTAAACAGTTTTTTTCCCCCATTTGGGATAAAGATTTTACAGAAATGAATAAAACCGTTTTTTTGTAAGCTTCCCTGCCAGTGGTAAATGGTTTGTCTCATCTCTGTAACTGATATCTGTAAGAGAGCTTGTTCTTTTAAAAAACAGACTTACTGGCCAGATCATCAGAGGGAAATAGAAGAAAGCCTATAAAAAAGAAAGCTAATGCAGCCATCACATAAATGTTTGGTTTTGGGTTTAATGCTGCTTTTTTTATTATTGTGCTATTTTATAACCACCTTGAACAGTGCTGCTCTTCTCAATAGGAACCTCGCTGTTATCACCAACCTAGCTAAATGGTATTTCTAGGGAGTGATAACCTGCTCAATAATGTTAGTAAATGGACTTTTGCAGTTTAAACACCTAAACTAAAAAAGCAAGCTCACAGTAATGACCATATAATTAGCACAATACATTAAACATTTTTTTTTTTTACTTAAAATGATTGTAAAGCCTTGTTCTTTTTTTCCCTATAAAAAAACCAAACATGTTATACTTTCCTGCTCTGTTAAAGGGGATATGCACAGACCAGCCCAAATCCTCCTCTTCTCAGGTCCCTCCTCTATGCTCCTGCCCCCACAGCAAGCAGCTTGCAATGGGGGCATCCGAGCAGAGTCACCCCTTGTGTTCAGACACGGAGCCCCGACCTGGCCCCACCCCTTCTCTTCCAAATGGCTAGCTGACTTTGAGTGACAGCAGCGGCAGCTAATGGCGCCACTGCTGCGTCTCAGCCAATCAGGAAAGTGAATATTGAACAGCTGAGACACTCGTGGACACCGCGGGACAGAGAGGGACACCGCGGGACAGAGAGGGACACCGCGGGACAGAGAGGGACACCGCGGGACAGAGAGGGACACCGCGGGACAGAGAGGGACAGAGAGGGACACCGCGGGACAGAGAGGGACACCGCGGGACAGAGAGGGACACCGCGGGACACCGCGGGACAGAGAGGGACACCGCGGGACAGAGAGGGACACCGCGGGACAGAGAGGGACACCGCGGGACAGAGAGGGACACCGCGGGACAGAGAGGGACACCGCGGGACAGAGAGGGACACCGCCTGTTAGGGGGCTATTGCACACAGAAGGCTTTTTATCTTAATGCATAGAATGCATTAAAATAAAAACCCTTCTGCCTTTACAACCCCTTTAACTTCTAGTCACCTTTGTAATTTTTCTCCAAAGCCAGCCTGCCATTCCTCCACAAGTAATGATATTGCAAAACAACATGTCCCTTTTATATCCAATAACCTTGCAAAACAGGTATTAGAGATAAAATGATAATTCTCCCGCTCTACAAGACTCTGGTCCGGCCGCACCTGGAGTATGCTGTCCAGTTCTGGGCACCTGGAAATGGAGCGAGTACAAAGAAGGGCAACAAAGCTAATAAAGGGCCTGTAGGATATTAGTTATGAGGAAAGGTTGCGAGCATTGAACTTATTCTCTCTGGAGAAGAAACACTTGGGAGGGGATATGATTTCAATATACAAATACCATACTGGTGACCCCACAATAGGGATACATTTTTTCACAGAAGGGAGTTTAATAAGACTCATGGCCACTCATTAAAATTAGAAGAAAAGAGATTTAACCTTAAACTACGTAGAGGGTTCTTTACTGTAAGAGCGGTAAGGATGTGAAATTCCCTTCCACAGGCGGTGGTCTCAGCGAGGAGCATCGATAGTTTCAAGAAACTATTAGATAAGCACCTGAACGACCACAACATACAGGGATATACAATGCAATACTGACATATAATCACACACTTCATTGGACTTGTGTCTTTTTTCAACCTCACCTACTATGTAACTATGCAAATACACAGATGTTTAACATTTCTGGTCAGTTTTATTATGAAAGATGCTAAGAGATAATATAGTAAGTAATGCTTTAAAGAATATTAAAAAAAGTTCTCCTACCTGCCGAAGACAAGGGAACAGGATATACACACCAAGAGCTCGTGCAGCTGCTGCCTTCACTAGTGGATTTTCACTATGGTTCAGCCCAAGCAACAGTGTTATGCAAAGTATCTGACAGTCATCCTGGAATTGGAAAATTGCAACATTTCAACCATTTCTCCCACACAGCTGGGACACTTTTTCTTTTATATAGCTTGTTCGAAACAAAGGCATAGAGTTTAACCAAAACAAATCACTGCATCCTCAGAACAGGATTCAGCAATCTAGAATGTTATTGTTTATAAATATTATCCATTTATAATTTTGTGCATTTAAAAACACATCCAGACCCTTTCTGAAACAATTTAGTTAATTAAAACAGATCCAACCAGGTATCTTTATGTTTTTGTATAGTACCATGCAAGTGATCAGCACTTTACTAACAGTAAAAAGTCCATATTTTAATACAGGTCATATGGTAATGGAGTTCTATGGTCACAGGCAGCATAGTCTTTCATTTTATAAAATCAGCATTGTAAGGCTGCATTCATACCAGCTTAGGCTGGTGAAAAATGCAGTGTCAAGAATCGTCAGGAGTGAATCCGGCTTTGGTTGCTGTCTCCATTCACTATGACAGGTTGCAGGGTGCTGCAGCTATTCACGGCTCTGCACAGTTGGCGATTACCTGGACCGATTGCTGCTGGATGCACTTTGTGTGTGCCCAGCAGCAATCGCTGCAGATAACCGCTGGCTGTGTGGCAGCGATCGCTGCAGGTAGTCGCTGGCTGTGCAGACAGCCGCAAATAGCTGCATCCACTGCCGACCTGTCATTAAAGTGAGCAGCAGGAATAATAAGAATTCTGCTGCTGCAATTCTCACCAGCCTAAACTGGTGGTATGAATGTAGCCCAATAGCTGCACAAACAATGGTTATATTTGACAATCCAATATAAGCTTACCGTATTTATCGGGGTATAACACGCACTGGCGTATAACACGCACCCCAAGTTTAGGAGGGCATTTTAAGGAAAAAAGTTTTAGGAGGGAAGTTTAAGAAAAAAAAAAAAAAAAAAACTTGCATTTAAATGCCCGTCAATGCAGCCTTATCAGTGTGCATCTGCAGCCTTGTCCATCATTGCAGAATGATCAGTCATTTGCAGCTTGCCCAGTGCTGTTTGCAGCTTTGCAGTGTCATTTGCAACTTGCCCAGCGCCGTTTACAGCCTTGCCCATGTTTAAATTTCCTGCCGCCGAGACAGACCGAGCGAGCGAGCGCCGCCGAAAAAGACCGAGCGCCGCTGAACAAGACAGAGCCGATTGCTCGGCTCCACTTGTAGTCCCGCCTCCCTGCTGTTTCTCTAGCGAGCGCTGCCGAAAAAGACCGAGCTGTCTGTACTGTGTATTCGGCTGGGCTCCGCTCGCAGTCCCGCGGGACTGCAAGCCTAGCCGAGCCGAGTACACAGTACAGTCGGCTCGGTCTTTTTCGGCATCGCTCGCTCCAGAAACAGCAGGGAGGCGGGACTACGAGCGGAGCCGAGCAATCGGCTCTGTCTTGTTCGGCGGCGCTCAGTATTTTAGACTCACAGTGGGGATCGGCGTATAACACGCACACCCGCGACTTTCCCCCGATTTTAAGGGGGAAAAAGTGCGTGTTATACGCCGATAAATACGGTACTTGAAAAAACTCCTTTCAGGTTGTGAATACTGCCTTTCTGCTGCTCATCTATTGCCACATGCTTTGTAGATAATCCTCTGCTGTTTATTTTGGATTTCTAAAAACTATATATCCCATGGTACCATGCTGCCTGCAAGCTGTAATTCCTGTTCTGACTCCACCTTCTGAAACTGCTCTTCTCAGCACTTCTGTAGTTCAGAAGACAGTCTCTGTGAAATGTATGACACAGCAGTGCCTACACCCAGAGCTTATTAAATATAACTATATTGCCAAAAGTATTGAGACGCCTGCCTTTACACGCACATGAACTTTAATGGCATCCCAGTCTTCGTCTGTAAGGTTCAATATTGAGTTGGCCCAACCTTTGCAGCTATAAACAGCTTCAACTCTTCTGGGAAGTCTGTCCACGAGGTTTAGGAGTGTGTCTTTGGGAATGTTTGACCATTCTTCTAGAAGCGTATTTGTGAGGTCAGGCACTGATGTTGGATGTGAAGGCCTGGCTCGCAGTCTCCACCATAGTTCATGTGCGTGTTAAGGCGGGCGCCCCAATACTTCTGGCAATATAGTGTATGTCACAAGTAAACCTGTGGGGATCTTCACAAAGTTTACAAATTTCAATCTCATTCTGATTAATAAAGTAGGCTAGAAATAATTGGAATAGAATGAGGAAAATTAATATTTTAATTCTGACCATAGATACACTTTAAAATGCATAAGGGCCATGCATGAGCTGGTACGGTTTATAATCCGAGGATCTAAAATATAATAGTCTCGTAACATAACAAATCACCCCAATTCAGGTAAAACTGCAGCGCTCAGGAACTGCAAGGTTCAGATCCCATTCCTAAAATCTGTATTTTATTTAAATGTCATGTACAAATATTTACCTATATTTTGGCATTTTGATGTTTTGCATGCTTGGGGGATCATGAATTTATTTGTTGGCAACGGACTAGTGTAAATCCTCAGAAAAAAAATAAATAAAGTTAATTCTAAAAAGCATGGTACCCACATGCTCCTGGGCCAGTCTGGAGCAATGAGGATCACAGGAATGCCCTTTAGCGTGATCCTGAAAAACAGAGGAGGAGGAAGCCAAGGCATTGATCAGGGTTGTACTGATCCTATGGAGCCACAAGAACATCCAGGGTTTCCGCTAGATCGGGGGTAAGCAAACTGTAGATTGCAGGCAAGTGACTGGTAGATCACAGTCTGGGCTTGCTGACCCACCATCCAACAGCATCAGAGTGCAATGCAGAGGGACTACTTGTAAATTTGGAGCTGTAGTAAGAAGCAAGAGCCGCATAAGCCTCCTCTGTAGTGTTGACTCCTGTCCCCTGCAGAGTTATACCAACTGCACTCCACATCTTATCCCGGCTAGCAGTCTCCAGAGTGGTGCCAGCAGCAGGGAAAAAAAAAAGAAAAAAAGAAGAAGATCTTCAGCAATACACCGGGCACAATAGTATAGGGCTGCTTTCACGCTGATGGGCTGTGGTTTACTCACACCGTGGGTACAGTGCCATGTACCTGCAACTTTTCTGCAGGTTTACTGCTCTTAGTCATAGACTTCTATTATATCAAGCAGGTTTTGGTGCCCTTTCAGAAAATGCACTACACCTGCAGGATATAATAGAAGTCTATGGCAAAGTGTAGCTAAACCAGGAAAGTTGCAGATGCACTGCACTGCACTGCACACGCAGTGCCGGTAAACCACAGCACATCAGTGTGGAAGCAGCCTATAGGGGGCTCAGAACAGTAAGGGTTCATTTACATTTGCAGTTTGGGGAGTGGTAAAACCCCAGTTTTTACCTCACCACCACCTGATTTAAACTCATGATTGCCGTGCCTCGATTGTAACGTGGTAGTACGACAATTAGAGGTTTAAATCAGGTGTGGGGAGGCAACACTGTACCCGGTGATCTTTACCTTCCCCCATGTTGTTCAGTAGATCGTTACCTCTTTAAAGTTGCCTACCCCTGCGCTAGATGTTCTGTACCCGTCTCGGATGATGTGTACCCTGGAGGCCAGGAGCTCCCCATCTGGCCCCAAATGCTCTATCTTGGCCTAGGCTGACAAGGCACTTTGTAGAGGGTTGGCAGAAAAAGTGTCCCCGTCGGCTTGTGCTACACTTTTAGTGTAGTGCCAGTCTTATGGGGTAGACTGGCCCGGGAGTCAAATCGGTCTGGCGCTCCTATAAAGTAGGAGGCTGAAATTGTCTGGAGGAGTAAGGCTGGGTTCACATATATGCAAATTGGATGCATTTCTCCACATTCGTATGACAGGAATATGTGCCCGGCTCTCAATGCAGCCAGTTCACAGCTCTGGGACGGCTGCAGTCTGCATTTGGAAAGGGTTCTGTGTGTCTTTGGTTCCAATTCAGGTAAATATTTTCTGAAGACTGGTTCAAAAGTCACAATGCAGATATTTGCCAGCACACCATGGAACAAAATAGCATCCAAACTAATTTTTAATGCATGATCACATCAGAGCAGTGCAACGTTTTGGAGCCACGCAGGGCCCCTTCATCAGGCATGTGATGTGGGCAGGCTTTAAATACTCAGGCTTAAAATCACACCAGTTGAGTGGAAATTGCAGGACAACAACCTAGCTGCCACATAGCTTCTAATTTGGGTAGTAGGGATGGTACAGATACAAGGGAGATTGAGATGGTCAGCTACACTTGGGAAGTAGGTGGTAAGGCTTTCCTGCAAACCTTTGGGTGATCACAATCTAGTATATATGCAATCGTGCTCAAAAGTTTGCACACCCTGGCAGAAATTGTGAAATTTTGGCATCAATATTGAAAATATGACTGATCATGCCGAAAAACTGTCTTATTTAAGGATAGCAATCACATGAAGCCATTATCATCACATAGTGTTTTGGATCCTTTTTAAATCAGAACAGAAATCACCCAAATGGCCCTGTTAAAAAGTTTACATACCCTGGAATGTTTGGCCTTGGTACAGACACAGAAGGTGGCATGCACAGGTTAAAATGGCAATTAAAAGGTTAATTTCCCACATTTGTGGCTTTTTAAATCACAATTAGTGTCTGTATAAATAGTCAGTGAGTTTGTTAACTCTCACATGGATGCACTAAGCAGGCTAGAAAAGAACAGTCAGACCTGCATAACAAGGTAATTAAACTTTACAAAGATGTAAAGGGATATAAAAAGATATCTAAAGCCTTGCATATGCAAGTCAGTACTGTTCAATCACTTAAGTGGAAAATTTGGGATCTCTTGATACCAAGCCAAGGTCAAGTAGATCAAGAAAGATTTCAGCTACAACTGCCACAGGAACTGTTCGGGATACAAAAGAAAAACCCACAGGTAACCTCAGGGGAAATACAGGCTGCTCTGGAAAAAGTTGGTGTGGTTGTTTTTAAGAAGCACAATACAATGATTCTTGAACAAAAAATATCTGCATGGTCAAGTTGCCAGAAAGAAGCCTTTTACAAATACAAGGCCTTTTACTGTACAAGTTCCACAAAAAAGTCTGGTTACAATATGCCCACCACCACCTTGCCATGCCTCATTGGCTTTTTTGTGGCATTGGTGCAGTAAAGGCTTCCTTCTGGCAGATCATCCATGCAGCTTTTTATTGTTCAAGTATCGTTAAATTGTGCTCCTTAACAACAACCACGCTGTCTTTTTGGAGAGCAGTCTGTATTCCTCCTGCGGTTACCTGTGTGTTTTTCTTTGTATCCTGAGCAATTCTTCCTGGTCTACGTGATCTTGGCTTGGTATCAAAATAGCCCCTAATTTTCCATTTCTTAATAAGTGATTAAACAATTCTGACTGGCATATTCAAAGCTTTTGATATCTTTTTATATCCTTTTCCATCTTTGTAAAGTTTCATTAGATTGTTACGCAGGTTTTTTTGACTGTTCTTTTCTACCTCCTCATGGCTTAGTATCTAGCCTGCTTAGTGTATCTATGGGAGAGCTAACAAACTCTTGACTATTGATACCTTAATTAACCTTAAATTGCCATTTTAACCTGTGTGTGCCACCTTCTGTGTCTGTACAAAGGCCAAACATTCCAGGGCTATTTGGGTGATTTCTGTTATTATGATTTAAAAAGGATACAAAATATATCCTTTAATACACATACACACACAGTATATACGAGCTTGCAGCGATGCATATGGCAATTAAAGATGAGGAAATCTCCTCCTCATTTGCCCTTTGCAGAGGATTTGCTATTTATTATAGTGACTTACCATAGATATCACCTACTGGCAATCTACATAAGAGGTAGGTGTTAACGTTTATACAGTAGCGGACTAGATTATATAGCATGGGGTACCCAGGGTAGAAGGAAAGCTACACAATTTTGGTAAAACTTGCATGTCCCTTACCTAGCTGTTAGAAGGGCTTTTAGTCTAGGGATGGTGCAGACACAAGCGACACTGGCATGGTCACCTATACCTGGCAGGTAGGTAGGACTCTCCTGCAATTCTTTGCTTGTGTCAGATACACATATTAAGGAATCTTAACATAATTTCTTTTAATTGCTGATGAGAAAAATAAACAGATGGATGTATTTGTTCCTGCCCCCAGTCCTTCCTTTGCTCAATGGCTGGACCACATATCTTCGTCACTGTGCTATAGGTTTTCTGCTGCACCACTGGCATGGTTATATCCTCATAGTCCTTTCTATAAATTTAGCCGAAATGTGTGCTTAAAGTAGAACTACAGGCAACACTTTTTTTATTTTTATTATGGATAGGGTAAGGGAGGGTTATAGCCTGTCAGTTTATTTTTCACTATCCTTGTCCCATTGCAGAGATTTCCCTTCATTTCCTGCCCCATAGCCAAACAGGAAGTGAGAGGAAATCTCTGCAAAAACAGAACTTTTAAAACCGCTTACCTGTAAAATCCTTTTCTATGATGTACATCAGGGGACACAGAGCCATAGTAATTACTATGTGGGTAATAGGGCCAATGATAGGGCGTGCCAGTGTCCATCACCTAAGGCAAGAAGTGTACTCCGTATATAACCCCTCCCACTACTGGGAGTCCTCAGTTTTGTAGCCAAGCAATACAAGTGTATACCAAGAAGGGAGGGACCACTGTGTCCCCTGATGTACATCAAAGAAAAGGATTTTACAGGTAAGCCATTTAAAAAATTCTGTTTTCTTTTCTTACATCAGGGGACACAAAGCCATAGTAATTACTATGTGGTATGTTCCATAGCAATGGCAACTGAAGGGAGGGAGACAACAAAAACAGGAGGCCAGAGGACTCATACTGCATCCTGCAGTATACTGCGCCCAAAGGCAACATCCTCATGACCTTTAATATTGATTTGAAAGACCAAGTTAGACTTACCGGTAACTTGTTTTCCAGAAGTCTTTCAGGACAGCACCTGAGAGATAGCGACTCCACCCTCCTCGTTAGGAAACACCTTCTTCCTCCAGACTTTAAAGGGAGGCGCCTCCCTACCACACATCAGTTGTAGAAGAGAACCTCCGGCCCCGGCTGGAACACATAAACACATACGTTAGTCACAGCGTAGCATAATATAATACCATAGGGCGGGATGCTTGCTGTCCTGAAAGACTTCTGGAAAACAAGTTACCGGTAAGTCTAACTTGGTCTTTCCCAAGGCGTCTTTCAGGACAGCACCTGAGAGGATAACAGAGACTTACCCCTTAGGGCGGGACAACAGCTTGCAGGACCTTTCTGCCAAACGCCTGATCGCTGGCAGAAGTGAGATCCAGTCTATAATGTTTCACAAATGTGTGAAAACTCGACCATGTCGCCGCCTTGCAGATCTGCTCCGGGGTGGCACCAGCTCTCTCTGCCCACGTAGACGCCAGAGCCCTGGTTGAGTGTGCACAAATTTCTGCTGGAGGAGATAACCCTGCCTGGGAATATGCCTCCGAGATAGCTAATTTCAGCCATCTAGCTAAAGTAACTTTAGAAGCTTGAAAACCCTTTTTTCTTCCCGAGAAGAGTACAAACAGTGAATCTGAACGCCTGAAGGACTCCGTCCTTTCTAAATAACTCAGCAGAGTCCTCCTGACGTCCAAAGTATGGAAAAAAGTCTCCCTATTTCCTTTGGGGTTAACACAAAAGGTTGGCAGTACTATGTCCTGTATACGGTTCTGCACTGAAGCTACCTTCGGTAAGAACTTTGCGTCTGTTCTAAGAATAACTCTGTCAGGAAAAATGGAAAGATATGGTTCTTTAACTGACAGAGCATTTAGCTCACTGATCCTGCGTGCAGAGACAATGGCAATCAGAAAAACGGTTTTTAATGTGAGAAACCTAAGGGAAGCCTCCACAAGAGGCTCAAAAGGCCCTTTTGTTAGAGACTGTAGGACTACCGACAAATCCCATCTAGGAAAAACCTTAACAGGAGCTGGCCTAGATCTTTTAAGAGCTCTAAAGAATCTGATCACCAGCGGATCTGAGGCCACAGATTTTTCTAAGAACACTGTCAGGGCTGCTACCTGCACCTTCAGGGTACTAACTGCCAGTCCCTTGTCTGCTCCATCCTGTAAAAACTCCAAGATGGAGACAAGGCTCCCTGTCACCTGGGCGGCTGACAAACACCAAGTTTTATAACGCTTCCAGACCTTAGAATAAATGGCCCTCGTAACCCTTTTCCTACTTGCTAAAAGGGTCGAGATTAAACGGTTGGAAAACCCCTTGCTCCTAAGGAGCTGCCTTTCAGAAACCAGGCCGTGAGGGCCAGGCTGGCCACTCCTGGATGGTTCACTGGGCCCTGCAACAACAGATCGTGTCTGAGGGGCAGACGCCAACAAGGCTTGATTGCCAGGCCTAGAACTGTCGAAAACCAAGCCCTTTTTGGCCAAAAGGGCGTGATTAGAATAACTGGCACCTTCTCCCTCTGAATTTTTCTTAAAATTAACGGGATTAACTGAAATGGGGGGAAAGCATAACAAAGACGAAATTCCCATGGATAAGCTAGCGCATCTGTGCCCAGCGAGCCATCGCGACTGTCCAGGGAAAAGAACTGGGGAACCTGGGCGTTCACCCTTGAGGCGAACAGGTCTACCTCTGGTAAACCCCATTTTCCGGCAATCATTGTGAATACCTCCGGGTTTAGAGACCATTCCGCTTCCCGAATAGCGTTTCTGCTTAGGAAGTCCGCTACCCTGTTTAGATCCCCTTTTAGGTGGACTGCTGATAGGGATAACAAATGTTTTTCCGCCCACCGAAGAATCTCCATGGCCAGTACCTGAAGCGACCTGCTTCTTGTACCCCCCTGTCTGTTTAAATAAGCCACTGCCGTGGCATTGTCTGTTAGGACCTGGACGTGATGGGACTGAAGCTCCTGAACAAACAATTCCAGAGCTAAGGCAATCGCCTTGAGCTCTCTCCAGTTTGAGGACCTTACTGTCTCCTCTTTGGCCCAGGACCCCTGAGTGAAACGTGTTCCTAGATGGGCTCCCCACCCCCAGGAACTGGCGTCGGTTGTTAGTCTTTTCCCGACTGGAAAAGCCCAGACTAACCCTTCCGATAAGACATCCTGTCTTTTCCACCACCATAGGGCCCTTTTTACCTGGGTTGACACTCTCACCTCTGCCTCTAGGGATGCCACTGTGTGATCCCAAGATCTTAGAAGGAAAGCCTGCAGACATCTGAAATGCATTCTTGCCCACTGGACTGCTGGCATTGCTGAAGTCAGAACCCCCAAAGCTGACATAACCTGTCTTACTGTCAGATTTTGGCTGGTCTGTAATAAAGACACTGCACCGGAAATCCTGTCCCTTTTGTCTAAGGGAAGGAAGATCTTTTCCCCGCCGAATTTATCAGAAACCCTAAAAACCGAATCTCCTGAGATGGGTTTAGGGACGACTTTTGGAGGTTCAAAATCCAACCCAACGCCTCCAGATGGCTGCGAGCTTTGCCTAGATTGGTCTGCAATTCCTCGCTGGATGGGGCGAAAAACAGCAGATCGTCTAAATAAGGAATAACTGCGATTCCCTGGAGACGCAGTGGCGCTAAAGCTTCTGCCATTATTTTGGTAAAAATTCGGGGAGATGATGACAGGCCGAAGGGTAGGGCCCTGAACTGGAGATGATGAACCACACCCCCCAACCTCACCGCCAGCCTGAGAAACTTCTGAGACTGGGGAGAGATCGGAACATGTAGGTATGCGTCTTTTAAATCTACTGACGCCATAAAACATCCTGGCGTCAACAGATTTCTGACCGAAAAAATTGAGTCCATTTTGAACTTCCTGTACCTTATGGACTCGTTTAAAGGTTTTAGGTTGAGAATCAACCGAAATTTCCCTGTCGGTTTCTTTACTAGGAAAACATGGGAATAAAACCCCTCCTGCTGTTCTTGCAGGGGTACCTGTACTACTACGCCCTGTTGCACCAGTTCCTCTAGAGAGGACTTCATGGCCAGGGCCCTTACTGGGTCCCGCGGGGTGTTGGTAATCAGGAACCTTTTTGGGGGGTCGTTGACAAACTCGAGTGAGTAACCCTGCGCGAGAATGGTCAGGATAAACTGATTTGAAGTTATCCCTGACCACTGCGGAAGAAATTCTTGTAGTCTTCCGCCCACCCGCAGAGACGAGTCATTGCGATTTTTCGGCCTGTGTAGGAGGACGGAAGAGAATTCCGCCTCTACCCTTCGGCTTCGGGGCGGACCAACTTTTCCTTCTCCCCTGCAACTTGCTGTCCTGATCCTGAGTTTTTTGAGGTCGAAAAAGACGTTTTGGTACCTGCTTTTTCTTTTTGACCGGAAAGGATCTCTTTTTATCGGCTGTCCTGTCAAGAATATTATCGAGGTCAGAGCCGAAGAGCAAGTCTCCTGAAAAGGGTAACCCACACAGCTTATTCTTTGAAGCCGAGTCACCCGGCCAGGTCTTAAGCCATAAGGCTCTTCTTGCAGCATTAGTTAGAGCTGCTGACCTGGCTGATATCTTAATTGCCTCAGCTGAGGCATCTGCAACATAATCCACTGCCGTAATCAGGGTAGGAAAAGAATCTAAAATTTCCTGCTTAGGGGAATCTGCGGCTATATGTGACTTTAACTGGTTAATCCAGTATTCTAAGTTTCTGGCTACACACGTTGTGGCCATTGCTGGTTTTAAATTGCTCATAACTGATTGCCATGATCTCTTGAGCAAAAGATCCATGCGTTTGTCCATCGGATCTTTCAAAACTCCCATGTCCTCAAAGGACAGATCCGTGGACCTTGAAACCTGGGAAAAGGCGGCATCCAGTCTGGGCACCTTGTTCCATACTGCTGCAGGGTCCTCCTCGAAAGGAAAACGCCTTTTGTGGGCTTTGGAGAAAAAGGGCTTTTTCTCTGGATCCTGCCATTCTTTCCTAATGGCCTCAGAGATGACCGGATGAACTGGGAATGTTCGGCCCTTAGGCTCATCCAACCCAGCATACATGCGGTCATGGAGTGATAATTCCTTTTTCTCCTCACTTAAACCAAGCGTAGCATGAATGGCTTTAAGGAGCCCATCGACCTCTTCAAGGGACAGTTTGAATTTAGAGGGGGCTACCTCAGAATCCTCCAACTCCTCTTCCGAATCTTTAACGGAAAGAGCAGTGGACTGCTTTTCCCTATCTGAAGGGTCTTCAGGCAGAGATTCTAACACCGGGATTGAGAGAGACCCCTGGGAAGACTCTGAAGTGGAAGGCTGACTAGCAGCCGGGTTTGCTAGTGAGTCACGAAAATTCTGGATCGTGGCGTACAGCTCCTTCTTTACAGAGGCCACCAGATCCTCACATACAGAGGCAGATTCCTCCTTAACTAAAGAAGTAATGCAGGGACTGCATAAGGTTTTCTTCCAATTTTCTCCCAGCTTGGCCCTGCAAGAAGGACATCTTTTCTTTGGGTCAGAGCTCTTAGCCTATGAAGAAAAAGACAAAAAAAGGGAAAAAAAACAGGGAACCCTTAGTGAGACCCAGTCTCAGCTTTGATAGGGATCACCACACAGGTGCACTGAGAAGAAACCAGTCAGCTTCTAGTGCCCAGACAGGCCCCTTGCCACCAGGGGGGAAAAAAGGAGAGAGAGCGAGACCAAACGCCAGGAAATATGAAAAGAAAGGCAGACTTTAACTGCTGCCTCTTACCTGGGCTTTGCTGGTGCCTGTGCCTGTCCCCACCGCTGCAGACGCTGAATCTTCCATAACAGGTGTGCAGAGATCCACTTGTGGCTAAACGCCGCCTCCGGAGTCACGCCGTGCAGCTGCACCGGACCGGAAGCGGAAATAGGCACCAGCACCTGTCCTCCCTCCTCCCCCCTGCGTCCACGCCGGAAACGACGTTTCAGCTGACCCGATGACCCGCTCTGTCACTTCCGGCGCGACCGCCGAAAAAAAACATGGCGGCGGCACACGCGCGCCGCCGCGCCTACGAACGTGCGGGCCACCGAATCTTCGGCTCTCTCCGAGCACAAGAGGGGAAGAGGAGCCCGCTTGCTACCGCTGACGAGGCGTGGGTAGGTCGGGAGGACAGCGGGTCTCTTAAAGGAGGAAAAAAAGGGAAAGAAGCCTAGTCCCTCAGGAACACCTAAGAGAAACAGACTCCCTCCCAAAAGGTGTTCCCTCCGGGCCGGAGGAAACACAAAAACTGATGTGTGGTAGGGAGGCGCCTCCCTTTAAAGTCTGGAGGAAGAAGGTGTTTCCTAACGAGGAGGGTGGAGTCGCTATCTCTCAGGTGCTGTCCTGAAAGACACCTTGGGAAAAAAGTCTGATAAACGTATGAACCGAAGACCCAGTCGCGGCCTTACAGATCTGAGCCATAGAGGCCTGATGATGCACCACCCAAGAGGCACTAATTGCCCTAGATGAGTGTGCTCTAACATGACAATCACTTGAAGAATCCATTTGCAAAATAGTGGATTTTGATGCTGCCTGTCCACATTTTGGACTCTCTGGCAGTAGAAACAAAACATGTGTTTTGCGAACCTGATCGGTCGCCTTTAAATAGTTTCCGATCGCTCCTGCTACATCAAAGGAATATACTGCCTTCTCTTCCCTAGATTGAGGCTCTGGGGAGAAAGAAGGAAGAATAATATCTTGGTTTAAATGAAAACCTGTTACCACTTTTGGTTGGAATTCAGGATGAGGACAACCACCTCATCCTTATGCATGATTAAATATGGCTCTTTACAAGACAGAGCTGCTAGTTCCGATACTCTTCTAGCAGAAGAAATAGCAATCAGAAAGATTATCTTTCTGGTCAAAAAAAGGACCAAGGAAATTTCTCGTAAAGGCTTAACGGCTGATTCAGCAAAGCCGATAAGACCAAATTCAAATCCCGAGGATTAGAGGTGCCTTGATGGGGGGATTAATCTGTGTTACCCCTGAATAAACTAAGCACCAAGATTAGGAAGCAAAAGGCCATTGAAAGGAAACACTGACAAGGCCTGGATCTGGCACTTGATGGAAGTCAAGGCCAACTTAATTTCAGATCCCATTTGCAGGAAATCAAGGATCCTGCCTATGACATACATCCTGGGGTGCCAACCCCTGGATCCACACCAAAAAACATACAGTGGTGTGAAAAAGTGTTTGCCCCCTTCCTCATTTCCTGTTCCTTTGCATGTTTGTCACACTTAAGTGTTTCGGAACATCAAACCAATTTAAACAATAGTCAAGGACAACACAAGTAAACACAAAATGCAATTTGTAAATGAAGGTGTTTATTATTAAAGGTGAAAAAAAATCCAAACCATCATGGCCCTGTGTGAAAAAGTGATTGCCCCCCTTGTTAAAACATACTATAACTGTGGTTGTCCACACCTGAGTTCAATTTCTCTAGCCACACCCAGGCCTGATTATTGCCACGCCTGTTCACAATCAAGGCATCACTTAAATAGGAGCTGCTTGACACAGTAAGGTCCACCAGAAGATCCTTAAAAGCTACACATCATGCCGAGACCCAAAGAAATTCAGGAACAATTGAGAAAGAAAGTAATTGAGATCTATCAGTCTGGAAAGGGTTATAAAGCCATTTCCAAAGCTTTGGGAATCCAGCGAACCACAGTGAGAGCCATTATCCACAAATGGCGAAGACATGGAACAGTGGTGAACCTTCCCAGGAGTGGCCGGCCGCCCAAAATTACCCCAAGAGCGCAGCGACGACTCATCCAAGAGGTCACAAAAGACCCCACAACAACGTCCAAGGAACTGCAGGCCTCACTTGCCTCAGTTAAGGTCAGCGTTCATGCCTCCACCATCAGGAAAAGACTGGGCAAAAATGGCCTGCATGGCAGAGTTCCAAGGAGAAAACCACTGCTGAGCAAAAAGAACATCAAAGCTCGTCTCAATTTCTCCACAACACATCTTGATGATCCCCAAGACTTTTGGGACAACATTCTGTGGACCGATGAGACAAAAGTGGAACTCTTTGGAAGGTGTGTGTCCAAGTATATCTGGCGTAGAAGGAACACTGCATTTCATAAAAAGAACATTATACCAACAGTAAAATATGGTGGTGGTAGTGTGATGGTCTGGGGCTGTTTTGCTGCTTCAGGACCTGGAAGACTTGCCGTGATAAAAGGAACTATGAATTCTGCTGTCTACCAAGAGATCCTGAAGGAGAATGTCCGACCGTCTGTTCGTGTACTCAAGCTGAAACGAACTTGGGTTCTGCAGCAGGACAATGATCCTAAACACACCAGAAAGTCCACCACCGAATGGCTGAAGAAAAACAAAATGAAGACTTTGGAGTGGCCTAGCCAAAGTCCTGACCTGAATCCTATTGAGATGTTGTGGTATGACCTTAAAAAGGCCGTTCATGCTCGGAAACCCTCTAATGTAACTGAATTAGGACAATTCTGCAAAGATGAGTGGGCCAAAATTCCTCCAGGACGCTGTAAAAGCCTCATTGCACGTTATCGCAAACGATTGGTTGCAGTTGTTGCTGCTAAGGGTGGCCCAACCAGTTATTAGGTTTAGGGGGCAATCACTTTTTCACACAGGGCCATGATGGTTTGGATTTTTTTTCACCTTTAATAATAAACACCTTCATTTACAAATTGCATTTTGTGTTTACTTGTGTTGTCCTTGACTATTGTTTAAATTGGTTTGATGTTCCAAAACACTTAAGTGTGACAAACATGCAAAGGAACAGGAAATGAGGAAGGGGGCAAACACTTTTTCACACCACTGTATGCCTGAAGGAGATCACCCACGATCCTTTATAAAGTGGGATTCAACAGTTACACCTGTTAAATTTTTCAACCATAAGGTAGGATGGAATACCGGACCTTATGCGAGAAGGTCTGCCTATAATGGCAGAGTCCAAAGGACTCCTACTGCCATCTTTATGATCTCAGTAAATGAAGATCTTCTGGAGCCTGCTGGGGCCACCAGAATCACCTTCTTTCGTTTTTGCTTGATCCTGCGGAGAAGGCGCGGAAGTAGAGGACTTATGCATCTGTTCTGGCTGCTTGCAGATCCCTTGTTCCCGACACAAAATTGTCGACTTTGTTGTTGAATCTAGACGCGAATAGGTCCATGTCCGGAACACCCCATCTCTGACATGCCACTAGGAAGATGTCGGGGGAAAGAGACCATTCTCCCGGAAATAATTGTTGGCGACTCAAGTAGTCATTCCTGGAATGACAGTTGCCGATAGGCAAGGAATGTTGTGTTCTGCCCAAGCTAGAACATTATTCACCTCTTTTTGGGCTGCACCACTTCTTGTGCCCCCCTGGCGATTGACGTAGTCCACAGCTGTGGCTTTGTTGGACTGCATCCTGACAGGACAGTCCCGTAGTCTGACCGTCCCAGATTCTAGGGCCAGACATACTGCCCGAATTTTCCAAAAGGCAAGGTCCTTTAACCTGGTCCATCTCCCCTGGACAGAATCTTCTTCCCGGGCTTCTCCCCAGCCTAGAAGGCTGACATCTGTTGTTAACACTTTCCAGGATACAGGTAGAAAAGATTTTCCCTTTTGCTGGATAACAACCACCAATTTAGGCTCTGACTTATGTTGGGAGCCAGGCATAAAAAACGAAGGCCTGAATCCTTTTATTCCAGACCAACAGGATGGTGTTTTGAAGCAGTCCTGAGTGAAAACTGCACGCAAGGGACGACCTCAAAAGGAGGCCACCATTTCCCCCAACAATCTCCTGCCCAGCCAAATGGAAGGATTTCTCTTTGTTTTGATAAGTTGAATTAGTCCTACAATGGAACTGATTCTCCTACCTTCTTCTGTATGGTATCCATAACCAGCCCCAATTACTGTAAACTCCTTGATGGTTTTAAGGAGGATTTTCCTAGGCTGAGTATCCAACCCAGAGATTCTGTGATCAGACTCTGGTTTAGACCTGAGATGGAATTATCTATTAAAGGTAGATTGTCTAAATAGGCTCGGACTGTTATGCCTTGAGCCCTTAATCTGGCTAAAGGAGGTGCCAGAATCTTTCAGAAAACCTGTGGTGCTGTGGCTAAACCGAATGGCAGGGCCACAACTGAAATTATGATTTTACATTTCAAGCGCAGAAATTTCTGGTGAGCGAAAAAATTTGGCTCATGGAGATATGCATCTTTGATATCGATTAAAGCCAAAAACTCCCCTCCTTGCAGGATGGACACAACCGATCGGATTGCGTGAAAGGATCAGATGATTAAGTGCCGATTTGGATCTTTGAGATCTAGAATGTGTCTTACCTCTCCGTTTGGTTCTGGAACCATGAAAGGTTTGAATCAAACCCTGTGCCCTGTTCCACTAAGGGAACCTCTGATATCACCGACTGGGATAATAGAGGATTCAGAGCCAGAAAGAGAAAGAGAGACTTCTTTTTCTCTGGATCCTTGGGAACATTAAAAAAAACAAGGAGACGGAAACTCTCGGAACTCTAGTTGTAAGCTAGAGAAAAATTGCAGAAGCCACCCATCTGTCTTGACATTGTTCCTGCCACATCTTGAGAATTGCAGGAGCCTTACTCCTACTCAAGCAAGGGGGGGCGCCCCTTCATGAGGAGGCTTTAGCATTCTGCTTTGTGGGCTTTCTGCCCCAAGATCTCTTCTGACCCTGGTGCTGCCCTTGGGGACTTTCCCTTGAACCTGACGGTTGAGGCCGTCGAGACTGCCTAGAGGCTGATGCCTCTGATGTATAATATATACAAGGATTGAAGTGTTTTATGCAACAACAGTTCCCCCTGACGGCTCAATCTGACCAGCCGCATCCCTCTCAGAGGAGTATGACATTCTTTTGGAAATGGATTTAGTTTACAGTGAAAACCATTGACCCCTTTAGAACCCTTAGAGGAGTTCCTGGTTCCATTACCACTCATAGCCTGAAGCATAAAGCAGAGGCACTACCAGCAAAAGAATGTACATTGCTAGGCTATAGTCCAGCCATGTAAGCTGCTATTAATCCTAGCCTGTTAAAGTATAACGTGTCAAAAGGGAAAATGCCTGTGTCACTAACCTGAACAAGCCATCCTCCTGCTGTCCCTCCACAGCCAGCAGCAGCTACACATACACAGCGCTTTAATACTTCATACACGTGTGGCCAGCGTCTGACATGTTAGCCACGCCCCCCGCCCCCCCCCCCACCGACTGCCATAAAGAGAAAAGGGTCACTTGCCAGTGCGATCACGCTTTTAAAAAGGTATTGCTATGACATGAACCCACATGAACACAAAATGTAAGTTGAGTGTAAACAACGAATGCCCCACACATCAGGTACTATCGCTAATGGAGTGAGGGCAAGAACTGTAGGTCCCTCATATGCCATAAAGGCATTTAAATCATTACCTATTAACCTCCCCAGTAGTATTCCTGAGTGTGGCTCGGGGTTAAATTTCAGTACCATTAGCAGTAACCCCGAGTCACACTTGAGAATGTCCATGGCAACCAAAAAGTGTCCCTTTACATCAAAAGCGGTTTTAGACCAGCTGGAAAACAGTGATAGTCAATTAGAACACTTGCAGAATTGAGTGATAGTGATTCATGGGGAAATAAATTTTTTTTTTTTTAATAATAAATTTATAGTTATTTATTAGAATTCATGATCTTGTGTTTTAAACTTTATCGTACCTGGGATGTCTACTAGACTCTTGTTTGGACAGATTTAAGTAATTCCTAAGAATTACAGGCCTAAAATATAAAACATCAAATTTGCATGCAAAACAATGTACCACTTTGAGATTAAAAAATCTGACAAGATCAGACCGCCAGGGAGGTTAATAAATTTGGGTACGGTTTTTGTTTTTCACCATTTTGCAGGCACACAGATTTACCACATTTGAAATCCTTTTTTCACAACACAACCTCATCTTTTACAAAAAAAATGTGCATTATATATATATAAGGTTTCTGAGCACCAACATTCATTTTAGTCTATTTTTTTTCCAGAAAATTTAGAAGTCAAATGCTGTAAATATTGTGCAACATAAAAATTCAATTTATTCTACAGAACCTCTGCTTTCGGAAAATATATAATATTGCACTTTGTCTTAATCTGTAAAGCAGAGTCTTTTGTGGATTAACGGATTGTTTAAACAAGTATCAAAAGGTTGCACTGACTCTTCTTATGCTAGAAAAGAAAATATTTTACCTTTCACATTAACAAATACTTACTGGTAACCTGGTAAATGCCTCTGGTAAGACAGATGACAAGGCGTCACAAGCAGTTGTTTGAAGGGTAGGATGTTGCTCATTCTGCAAGGCTGCTGGTAAAGGACCATTCAGAATCATGTTCCAAAATGCTACGGCCTGAAGCATAAGAAAAACGTATACTGTGAGTTAGTTACAAGTTAAGAAAAATAGGTCTTTTTATTGTTTACAGTTTATGTTGCCAAATGTTTAACCCCTTTCAAACCAGCCTTGGAACCCCTTTAACTGGCTAGTGTGCTGTGGGTGGGTTGTCTGCCTGATCACATGACAACAGTGGCTGTTGCAGTGATCACATGATTGGGAGCTAGAACTGCCTGTCTGACAGCTCGGTCACTGTGCTGGGAGTGCATAGTGAGTGCACTCCTAACACAGAAACCTTTCCCTACCTACGGACACATATGTGCGGCCACCCTCTTTGCCACTGCACATATGTGTTATGTAGATGGAAAAAGGTTAAAGTGTACATCCACTTTTGCAGCCAAATTGGACCACCACCTAATTTTGTTAAAATGTAATTGTTTAAAGAAAAATACTTTCCCATGGGGAACTGGTCAATCTCCTAAAAACAGTAGTAAAAAACTGGAGCTTCACTGATTGGGGTTATGGGCATGCTCTAAGGCGGCCCTAGAAAGTTTTTTGCCAGTGTCCAATCACCTGAAGGCAGCCAGCCTATGTTCCATGGTCTAAGGAAGCCAATCAGATGTTCTGTACTGTACAATCGAGATAAAATATCTAAAATAAAGCTGCTTACCATTTTGGATGATCTTGCCTGACAAATCCAGCACTGAAAAATCCTACATCAGTCTCTTGATCTATGAGGGAGCTGTGCTTGCCACAATTATCCCTGTCTCAACTGTGCTAGCAGATCTTACTATTAGTTCTAAACTAGATTTAAAACACAGTCTCTGAGAAGACTGAGCCACAACTTCTACTAATCCTGATCTAAAAGGGATGAAGTGTGCAACAAGAAATGTAAGGGTGCAATAAGGATGGCTAAGATAAAACATGAAAGACACATAGCGGAGGAGAGGGAAAAAAATCCCAAGAAATTCTTTAGGTATGTAAACGGTAAAAAAAAGGGAGGACAGACCATATTGGCCCCATAAAGAATGAGGAAGGAAATCTGGTTACAAAGGATGGGGAGATGGCGAAGGTTTTGAATTTATTCTTCTCCTCAGTCTTCAGTAACCAAATTTGCAGTGTTTATCCTAAAGCACCTCCATGGTTAAAATTAGTCATGGGAAACTTAACATTAATAAATCACCTGGACCAGATGGCTTGCACCCAAGGGTACTTCGAGAACTCAGTCAAGTAATTGCCAGACCATTGTTCCAAATTTTTACTGACAGTCTGACTGGAATGGTACCAGCTGATTGGAGAAAAGCCAATGTAGCACCAATATTAAAAATTCCCTGGGAATTACAGACCAGTTAGCCTACCATCAATAGTATGTAAACTCTTGCAGGGGGTGATTAGATTTTATTAAAGAGAACGGTATCATTAGCAGTAATCAGCATGGATTCATGAAGAATAGTTCTTGCCAAACCAATCTATTAACCTTCTATGAGGAGGTGAGTTGCCACCAGGATAAAGGAAGGCCCATAAGCGTTTACTGTACAAAAGAAGGTCCGTTGGCACAGGCCATATCGTGAGTACATGGATTGAAAACTGACTACAAGGGCGAGTTCAGAGGGTGGTGATATATGGGGAGTACACAGAATAGTCAGGGGTGGTAGTGGGGTCCCCTAGGGTTCGGTGCTGGGACCAATCCAGTTTAATTTGTTCATAAAGGACCTGGAGGATGGGGTAAACAGTTCAATCTCTGTATTTGTAGATGATACTAATCTAAGTAGGGCAATAACTTCTCCGCAGGATGTGGAAACCTTGCAAAAAGATCTGAAAAAATGAATGGGTTGGGCAACTACATGGCAAATAAGGTTCAATGTAGAAAAATGTAAAAAAATGCATTTGGGTGGCAAAAATATGAATGCAATTTATACACTGGGGGAGAACCTCTGGGGGAATCCAGGATGGAAAGGGACCTGGGGGTCCTAGAAGATGATAGCAGCAGCTTGGCATTGCATGCCATTGCTGAGCCAAACAAAGCAAACAAAATATTGACACGCATTAAAAAGGAACTAACTCCTGGGATAAAGCAATAATTCTCCCACTCTACAAGACTCTGGTCCGGCAGCACCTGGAGTATGCTGTCCAGTTCTGGGCACCAGTCCTCAGGAAGGATGTACTGGAAATGGAGCGGGTACAAAAAAGGGCAACAAAGCTAATAAAGGGTTTAGAGGATATTCGATATGAAGAAAGGTTACAAGCAATTAACTTATTCTCTCTGGAGAAGAGACACTTGAGAGGGGATATGATTTCAATTTACAAACACTGTACTGGTGACTCCACAATAGGGATAAAACTTTTTCACAGAAGGGAGTTTAATAAGACATGTGGGCAATTAAAATTAGAAGAAAAGAGGTTTAACTTTAAACTATGTAGAGGATTATTTACTGTAAAAGTGGCAAGGATGTGGAATTCCCTTCCACAGGCGGGGGGGGGGCATAGATAGTTTCAAGAAACTATTAGATAAGCCCCTGAACGACTGCAATATACAGGAATATACAATGTAATATTGACATATAATCACACACATAGGTTGGATTTGATGGCCTTGTGTATTTTTTTGACCTCACCTAGTATGTATCTATTTTTTAAATTGTCATTTAGGCATGCTGTTTGAAAGTGAACACATAAAAATATAATGGGATTCTCTCAAATTTGACTGCAAAAGGGGAAATACACTTTAAGCATCCAAATAAGTATGCATAAAGCAGGCTTATTACTACACAAATCAGTTGCCAAATAAGCAGAGCTTCTTTTAATTCATGAGACATTTGGCTGATACAAACATAAAGGCCCCTTTCACGCAGGCTTTCCGATCAGGTGCGCCTTTCAGTTTTTCAGGTAGACCTGATTGGACTCTCCATTCAGCCCAATGGAGTGACGGATGTCAGTGGTGACATGTCCACTGACACCCGCCACTATCTGATCTTGTCCGTGGAATCCAGATGGATGGAGACCCTATTTTCCATCTGTCTGGCGGATCGGATGAAAAAAATAAATAAATTAAAAATAAATAATGGACAGGCGGTCTGTTTTCATCCGACCTCCACATAGAGGAGAGCTGGACTCTTGACAGGTCTGTCTCAGCACAGTGATCGGAGACTGACCCGTCATCCGCCTACTCAGCGGGGGATCAGCCGATCAATCCACCGCTGAGCAAAGCAGAGTTCGCTGGGTGGATCGCCTGTGTGAAAAGAGCCAATTTTTAAAACAAACTTACATAATATATTTGTAAACATAATGTAACTTTCTAACTAATCATTTACTTTTTATTTAAATTATATGAATTTATATTGTCTGTAAACCTGGTTCATGAAATATGACCTAAGCACATATCTGTAGTGTTTTCTTATCTCTCTCCAAAGCACTAAGTCCCGTGTCCTTTTGCTGTTTTGTTGCTCTGTTATCAGCATGATAACTTTCCTGCAATCAGCTGTCTTGCCTATATGCCAAGAATCCACTCCTAGTGCTGAACAGGAAGATAACTTCTCTAACATGATGTGCACGGTCTAAAAAATATATAAAGCTGAAGACAGCAGACATGCATGTAAAATTTATGTAGGGAGAGCTTTTTCAACCCTGTGTATCATCTGAGGCTGTACACTTCACTGGGTATATGTGAGGGTTTATATCCACTTTAATGTCATTTCATAAATTTTAACAGACAGTTTAAAAATCAAACTTACAGCAGATATACAAGAAAGTGCTACTTAAAGCACTTGTGTGAAATCCCTGGTGGTCCTATTAGTCCCCTTGCTTTCCTATTATAAACTGACCACACTAAACAGGAGAGCACACTGGTCAGTTCTATAGCTATGTTGGGAACTCAGAGTACTCTCCTCCAATTATCAGACTTGTCTGTCCTGACATGCCCTCACTGCACAGCCATTCACTGAGAAGCTCAGTGTGCTGCTGCTTCTCCTCTTATGCAGCTGAGAACAGAGGTAATGTGATCGCTTATAAAAAGGGACAAAAAGGTATTGATAATTTTTTTCTTCTTTTATGCTCGCCAGACATAGGTGTGCAAAAAAGGAAGGGGAAAAACAATATGAAGTGCAAAAAAATAATAATAAGACAACTCACCTAAGTTTGGAAGCCTGAGGGGATGGTTACAGCCTCCCAACCGGGAAGGAAACCTCTGGGCACCAAAACACACGCACAGAAGGAAAAAGAAAAAAAAAAAAGAAAAAGAAAAGGAAGACGACCAACAGAGCAGAGAAGAAACCTCCATAATTCTCCCCTACTGTTCCTGGCCAACACAGCCCCTGGGTCCACTGCCGCGGAGATGAGGGTAGCTGACTTAGGAGGCCTCTGCACCCAGCACGGTGGCCTGAAAGTATCAAATAATGAACTAGTGATGCTCCTGTTAGGCTCGAGGAAACACAAATAACTGGGGTGCAAGTGTAGTCTATTAGTTTTTATAATGGTAAACGTGTTTCCTGTTTGTAGGTGGGCGGAGACATTGCTCTTAATAATTTCCTGGAAGATGTGTTGAGAAAAAAAAAGATAGATATTAATGCTGAAAACCAACACTATGATGGAGCACTTACCTGATTAACAGTCACTCTCTTTTCAGCTGGGATTAACAAATCAGTTTTCTGCTGCTGGACTATCCCAGTTCCCAGCTCCTCTAAAAGCTTAAAAATATACAAATGTATTATAAAAGCAGCAATTTAAAATGTTCTTATCCAAAAATAGGTTTGCAAAGACACAAATATACCGAATATGTACTCTCTCATAACAGAACATAAAAAAAAAAAAAAAAATAGAACCCACTTTACCTTTGCGCCATGCAGCTGAATTGATGCATCCATCTCCTGCATACATTTGCAAGCAACCTCTGCCAACTCCATGAGATAGCTATGTGCCATATTGAAATATCCCTTTACCAGACGAGCCAACACCTGAACAATATGTAATGTTTAAAAATGTTGATATGTTTCTGAATAGTAACCCATGCATAAGATTTAAAATTCCAGAATAATCTTAAGAAGAAAACGTTAACATTAAATGTAATGATCTGTGCAGGAAGCTGTAGCATGTAGTAGCACTGGGTTATGTTTGGCTTGGTGGACAAAATTATTGCAAACCCTGCCAACTATGGTCAATCTACTACAGTGGGACAGGGTGGGCAGCCTTCCAACACATGTACCACTGCATAAAGTGAAGAGGGTAGCATGGCAATGTTGTATATTATGATATATGTATATTTTATTGCCTCGTTTGTTGACACTCAAGTTCAGGCCTTCCACCTGCTGACTTATAAGTTTACTGAACTCTAAAAAAATAGCTCTACTGAACTAGAGGGCCATAAACTGAAAATAACCTTGGGCCCAAAGTACACTTCATTCTTCACTGTCTGCAGCTTACCTCTACAAATACTGCATTTTAGTATTAAAAAAAAATCTGATGAACCATAGGTTGGCCAACCATACCCAAGCGACATAAATGCAGCATTCACCTTTCCCGAAAGGACTTCAGTTTAAAACGTAATTTTACCCAAAACCGATTATAAATGTAGACAAGTAAAAAGGCGCAATACTCTAGTACCTCAGTAAGACTATAGAAAAACCATAGTAGTTCAAAAGCAGATATCAGGAGGGGTAGATGAGCGTGGATGAGTGTGTTAGGGCTGCCACCAATGGAGACCAGAAGAAAATTCCAGTGAAACTGAGAGAAAAACAAGGAGAGGAGCACCTCTGTGTATATTAGAGCTGCAACCAACGATGAATTTGTCTGTCGACTAATCTATTGATTATTTTTTCGATTAGTCAACCACTATCCGATTATTTTTTTTATTTTTTAATGAATCTAGCGTTTTTTTATTTGATTAGCTAATTAATCCATTGGATAACCTTGAGAGTATTGTATTGCAGAGTATTGTATTGCATTGTATTGCAGAGTATTGTATTGCATTGGCTGGCAGAGTATTGTATTGCATTGGCTGGCAGAGTATTGTATTGCATTGGCTGGCAGAGTAGTGGTATGGCAGAGTAGTGGTATGGCAGAGTAGTGGTATGGCAGAGTAGTGGTATGGCAGAGTAGTGGTATGGCAGAGTAGTGGTATGGCAGAGTAGTGGTATGGCAGAGTAGTGGTATGGCAGAGTAGTGCGTGGCATTGGCTGGCAGAGTATTGTGTGGCATTGGCTGGCAGAGTATTGTGTGGCATTGGCTGGCAGAGTATTGTGTGGCATTGGCTGGCAGAGTATTGTGTGGCATTGGCTGGCAGAGTATTGTGTGGCATTGGCTGGCAGAGTATTGTATGGCATTGGCTGGCAGAGTATTGTATGGCATTGGCTGGCAGAGTATTGTATGGTATTGGGCTGGCAGAGTATTGTATGGTATTGGGCTGGCAGAGTATTGTATGGTATTGGGCTGGCAGAGTATCGGGCTGGGTATGGAGGAATTGCTGCTTCCATCCGACCTCTCCCCTCCACTGCACAGATCAGTACAGAGAGGGGAGAGAGAAACCGGCGTCATGTAATGACGCCGGTTTGTTTACAAGTGATCGCTCCGTCGGAGAGATCCCATTGTAAACGCCTGGGTGTAGAAAGATGGCCGCCGCTTCGGAGCTAGGCCGAAGCCGCGGCCTCTCCTAAGGCCGAGACCGCGGATCACGGCATGTGCCGATCCGAGCGGGGGGACCCGTTCGGATCACGGATCGGTGACGATCCGTTGCACCCCTAGGGATGGCGGCACGGAGGGGGAGAGGAGAGGGGGACGGCGGCACGGTAGATACTAAGCACTGCCACTGTGACGCATCGACACCCCGCACGAACGTCAATGTAATCGATTACGTTGACTCGTCGTGGCAGCTCTAGTGTATATATCAAAAACACTTTAATAGTAAAACAATATCCACCAACATGGAAGAAAGTATTGTTGAGTGCATCTCTGGGCTGTGCAGGTGGGACAACAAGTCACAGTGAGTCCGCCTGTCACTGGCAAAGTGCAACACATCAGATCCCAGTCAAAAGGAAAATAACATGTGGCAATAACATCTGATCATGAGGATGGAAATGCATGAATATAACTTAACCCAAGAAACAAATATTGATGATGAAGTATACCGTAACACAAGTTAAATAAATAGTAAAAATAATAAAAGTAAATAATAATTGATAAATGAGATTAATAATAATAGAATTAGTAATATAGCAAGTGCAACTTAATCTTATAGTTTATACATGGTTATGATGTTTGAATTGTATACTGCAACCTAGCCATGTGCATGATATATAATAAAATAATTCAACGTTTTGGAGAAATTTATGAGGAAATTAGGGGAAGAGTTTAATGGGAGGGAATTATTGTATATACTCAATAATAAGTAATAAGATAAAATGAATGAATGATGAATTAGAGATAGGAATTAATAAAAAAAACTTAATTAATTTACCAAGTAAACCTATGTAGTATTCTGTGATGGAACAGTCCAATCGATCTTGATTATATATATAGTGTGTGTGTGTGTGTGTGTGTGTGTGTGTGTGTGTGTGTGTGTGTGTGTGTGTGTGTGTGTGTGTGTGTGTGTGTGTGTGTGTGTGTGTGTGTGTGTGTGTGTGTGTGTGTATAGGATATCAATTAAGGGGGGGGGATAGGTGTAAGGCAAAAACAACAAGAAGAGGTGGTGGGAGATTCTGATAGACTCTCTGGTCATTCCAGAGCATTTATGACGTCATCGTCATATTCAAAAGAACTGGCGGATGGGATGGGTGGAAGTGGATCAACAAGATCAGAGATGGGTTTATTTTGTTTAATATGAAAAAACCTTTTGAGGGTAAGATTGCAGATGTATCTGTTTAAACCTTTGAAAAGCAAAAAAGGGTTAGGTTTGTTGATGGGGGCAAAATGTAATCCTTGACTAAGGAGAGTAGAGTAGTGTCAGAAATGGAAAAGTTATAAGATGAAAAGATTCAATATTTTTACAGTTTGCGGGATCACTAGCTGAGGAAGATAGCTCATTGAGCCTCTTCACACAGCATCTTGCCACCTTCTCCCCTATGGTCCACTTGTTCTTTAAGCCTAAATCAGTCTTCTACCCTTCCCATGCTAAAAAGGACCTTATCTTGAAAGTTTTTTTTTTGTCATCTAATCAACACACTCTCTCTGCCTTCAAGACTAAAGCACTAGACTCTCTGATACACATGGTAGATGATATTATAAAATCTGATGATAAAGGAGGAGGGATAGTCTTGCAGAACAGAGGAGACAATATCACAGAAGCCCAAAGACTTCTTTCTGATAGGGCCACATACAGTAAACTCAAAAAGGACTGCACCTCTGACTTTGCTCATGAGGTTGATATTTTAGTGAAATCAGCCTTTGACAAAGGAATCATCCACAAAATAGAAGCCTCTTTCTTCCATAAGAATTTCTATCAAATCCCATTTTATCACCTGCCCAAAATTCATAAAAACTCTACATCTGCTACTTGCAGACCCATAGTAGCTGCTATGGATAGTGTGACTACCGGTTTTAGCCAATATATCGATCAATATCTGCAACCTCGGGTTCATCAGTTACAATCATATATTAAAGATGGTTCTCATCTCTTGGAACTCCTCTCACCATATTAAATGGGAATCTTCCCATGTATGGCTTTCTTTAGATGTCAATTCCCTTTATACGTCTAACCCACACCAATTTGGCCTACTAGCTCTGGAATATTTCCTAGCCCAAGAACCACTCATCAATCCCACACAAGCCGTTTTCATCTTGAAAGCTACTAACTTTTGCCTCACCCACAATTATTTTTATTTTGATGGATATTTCTACCTGCAGGGAACCACCATGGGTGCCAATTTTGCATCATTATATGCAAATCTAGCCATGAGTCATTGGGAAAATAACCACATTTGGCAACAAAACCCTTTCTCTGTGAATATGGTCTTTTTTTCGGACAATATATCAACGACATCATTGTCATCTGGGAAGGCCCCTCTGACCTCATCACCCCCTTTGTGGATCATTGCAAACACAATCCCTATGGGCCTATCATTCACCCACGTCTCCGATCCCATCAGCCTGGCTTTTATGGATTTAGAATTAGGCCATGCAGGTGACATTATCATTGCTAAGAAATATACCAAGCACACTGCTGGCAATTTCTTTTTGCACCACAAAAGCTGTCACTATCCTATATGGATACAAAAGCTACTAAAAGGACAGTTTTGTCGCTTGCAACAGAATTGCACATTAGATACTGACTATGCCTTACTAAAGTGTCCCCCTGAAAAATAAATTTATGGACAAGCAGTACCCAGAAGAATTGGTGGACAAGGCACGAGACTTTTATTCCAAAGGCAAACCCACCAAAACAGTCAGAGAACCGATAGACCATTCCACCAGATTCATTACAACTTTCCACTTCCAATACAAAAAAATACTTACTAAACATTGGAACATTCTGCAACAAGACCCTCATCTCAAAACTATTCTTCCACCGGTACCCAGAGTCATCTATTGAAAAGCCCCTAACAATAGGATTTCCCCCAGCAAACTAAAATCTATTCACACAAGCCCCAGCCCTATGACCCTTCTACCCCTTGTAGGTTTGTACCAATGCCGAAAGGCTCTATGTAAAATCTGCTCCTTTGTCCAAAACAGCTAAAAAATAAAAATCTCTTTCTGCTCCAAGGGGAAACCCTACCCGCTAGAACATTTTTATAAATTGTTCATAAAGATTTCGTGGTCTATAAACTCACATGCCCCTGCGGACTAATCTATGTTGGCCACACCATCTGCCCCCTAAGGCAGCGGTTCGGCCAACATAGAAGGTTCATTGAAGGGGGTAAGGGCATGCAGTGTCCCATGGCATTTTGCCCAATTTCCCAAAAAACCGACCACTGGCCTAACAGTATGGGTCATTGAAAAAATTCCCAAATCCCTCACAGAAGCCAAACGTTTCTGTGCGCCAGAGAGACGTTCTGGATTTATAACCTCGATGTTCTTTCACCAGGTGGCTTAAATGTGAGTATCGGGATCGCGACTGCATTTTGATTATTTTAATATAGACTGTTGGATGTTATTTTAACCTTGCGTTGTTTTTATCACAGACTCCCCCCTCTCCTTCTCTATTCCACATAGGGGTGGTGGGTTCATATTTCTGTGAGTATATGGTAATCTTGCCCTGAGATAAGAAACAGTACAGAACATTATATATCATGTAAGGCTAAACATTATTTAGTATAGCTCCATTCACACCCACACTAAACTCCCCCACCTTGCTCTTGTTATTTTTGCCTTCCACCTATTTACCCCCCCTCCCCTCCTCCTCCCTTAAATTGATATCCAATCCATCTATATTTCAATATTGATTATTCCATCACAGAATACTACATAGGTCTACTTAGTGATCGATTGAAAGACTGTTTTTTATTAATTCTATATCTATTCCTATCACTAATTCATCATTCATTCATTTTACCTTATTACCGATTATTGAGTATATATAATAATAATTCCCTCCCATTAAACTCTTCCCATAATTGCCTTATAAATTTCTCCAAAACATTGATTTTAATTTATTATACATCATGCACATAGCTAGGTTGCAGTATACAATTCACACATTATAACCATGTTTAAAACGAAAAGATTAAGTTGCACTTGCTATATATTACTAATGCTATTAATAATCCCATGTATCAATTATTTATTTTTACTATTTAACTTATGTTATGGTATACATCATCATTATGTATTGGTTTCTTTGGGTTATATTCATGTATTTCCATCATCATTATGGGATGTTATCACGTTATTTCCTTTGACTTCTCCCCTTGCTCCACTATACAACACTGTCACCTTATTCTAGAGGTGCACGATTAATTATCAAGAATTGTTATGGCAATCTTGACTAAACTGTTTAAAGATTCTTTCTAAGCAAATAATTCTCTCTGCTCTTCTGAAGCCAAAGCTGTCAAAAGAAAGGAAAAAAAAAAAAAACAACAACAACAGGCAGCCTGCCAAGAATCAAAACATTCTTTATCAGTTGAACTTAAGTATAAAGATTGTAACAATTTGTCAATGAAAAAGACTGTAAGTGAAAAGAGTTTAACCATTTAAACACTAACATTTTCTGACATTTATCAGACATATATTGACATTTTTTTTTATTAGACACCCTAGAAAATAAAATGGTGGTTGTTGCAATATTTTATGTCACACTGTATTTGCGTAGTGGTCTTACTTTAATGAATTAAAAAAAAAAAAAAATAAAAAAAAAACCAGTAAAGTTAGCCCATTTTTTTTTTGTTTAATGTGAACAATTTTACATTGAGAATCGTGATCTTTTTATTCTAAGCCAAAAAATTGTGATTCTAATTTTTGCCAGAATGGTGCAGCTCTACCTCGTTACATTTGTTATGCTTGATAAAGGAGCACGGCTACCATACAACTTGTAGCATGCACGCTTAGAAACATTTTTGTGATGTCACCACCCTGTGCCTAGCTGTTTGCGGTCCAAGTCTTGCTTTGGGATTGACATCGCGTGGCCATTTTCCTTCATTGCGGTCACCAGCTAGGCTCTTTGGAGCTGCAATGCAGATTTCTACAGGCTCCGACTGTCCACCGTCCTACTCCTCCCTGGGATCTGATGTGCTGCACTTTGCCATCAACAATTGGACTCACTGTGACTTGTTGTCCCACCTGCTCAGCTCAGAGATGCACTCAACAATATTTTCTTCCATATGAGTGGATATTGTTTTACTATTAATGTATTTTTGATATATACTCAGAGGCGCCCCTCTCCTTGTTTTTGCCATGTTATAAATGGAACATAGTGGCTTGGGTCAGCCAACCAATTACATGTCTTGGGTGCTTCAGTAGCAAGATCTCACTGCCATAAATACTTGTCTTGTTCCTGTCCACCTTCAAATTTTAGATGATCCCAACCAACTGCATGTTCCAGCGCCTCCTACCACATTATTCATAATATAAAAACACTAAGACTTCAGTGGCTTGTTCACATCATGTCCTTTGAGCTGTGTTTTTATGCACATTGACGCATGTGTATGGTGTTGAGGCACATAGAATACAATTGTTTTCTATGTGCCCTGATCACACCTTACATGTGCGATGATGGGGAGAGTGTTTACTCTTGTAAAGGTCAGAGCCGATATGTAGACCCAAGAACTTAAGCAAAGATGTATCACCAGAAGAGGGGAACGAAAAAGGGAAAAGGGATACTATCTCGGTATCCCTAAATAAGACTTTAGAGGCATATGAAACAATAGTGAAGTATGAAAAAAATATATTTTTTGAAAAAAAAAAATATTTTTTGAAAAAAAAATACATATAGCAATGAAGCATTCAAGAATTAAAAATCATATAGCATGATACAAAATATACAGTGAGCCCTTCATCAACCGTGTATCGACGCGTTTCACCGTGCTTCTTCAGGACGCATTCAAGGTTTCAAAGATAACAAAAGAAAGAACGGATCTCACTGACTTATAGGAAAATAAGCCCCTACATGTGGAAATATGTAGAGGTAGCCAAAAAAGACGATAATCCTGGTGGTCTAAGTATATAGATATTCGGAAAACCACCAACAACCTGTTATCATAAGTAGATCGAAAGTATTAGCCTAGCAATTTCAGGAAGGGGAATGATGGTGCCATCAAAAGCATCCAGAGCCGGTGGCCACAGTAGCAAGTATTAAAAACTTTAGCGCCAAAAAAGTACCCAATTGCTGACGGAGTATAAACTCCTACACACCAGCAGATAATGTGGTCCCTTTATAATAATTGCTGGAATAGACACATAATAGTTGGCCCCTGGGAGATAGCCTTCCGTTGATCAGCGTCTTGCCCCTGCCCCTGTCCTGAAATTGCTAGGCTAATACCTTCGATCTACTTAGGACTATTGTTTCAATCTACTTATAACCATTGTTTTGTATGTCTCTAAAGTTTGATTTAGGGATACCGAGTTAGTATCACATTCCCCTTTTTTGTTCCCCTCTAATTACGGATGTGGCGGAGTGCTTCCTCTTTTTTCTTACGCATCACCAGAAGAGTTATTCAGACATATAATAAACTGCAAAGTGGTTTAACACTCTTGATTCCACAACAAAACTGAAATATCAAAAATGTCGTTGGTAATCAGATGAAAGTTCATACCTGCAGAGCTTCCAAGCGTACAGGAGAGGGTTCATACTGGACAGCAGTGGCAGAGCTGACATCACTGTCAGAATAGGAGTCTTCCCTCGGATTAATCACCAGTGATATGCACAGACGTACTAGCCAGCATGGCTCAGCCAGTGGATGCTGAGAGTTTGTTTCACTGCTTACTTCTAATTCTGGAAACGTCTCTTTTCTCCACCAGTCAGGATCACTTAGTCGTGTAATGGTGCTAGGGCCACTGCTTGGTAGCAATGAAACAACTGGTTGCTGAAGTAGTAACTGCACCTCAGGTAGCGGTACTTGAGCAGACACAACAGCACCCAACAACGTAAGGCCTGATACTCGAACATTCACATCTACAACAGTAAATATACTAAGTCAATACCAATAAAAAGAAGAAGAACACGCAATAAATATCATAATGTTTAACCACTTCAATACAGTGCACTTATACCCCCTTCTTGCCAAGACCAAATTTTCAGCTTTTAGCGCTCTCACACTTTGCATGACAATTACTCAGTCATGCAACACTGTACCCGAACAAAATTTTTATAATTTGTTTTCACACAAATGGAGCTTTCTTTTGGTGGTATTTAATCATCACTGGGTTTTTTGTTTGCAATATAAGTACAAAAAAAGGGAATATTTAAATGTGGAGTTCCGCCCAAAAGTGGAACTTCCACTTATCTGATTCTCCCCCCGCCCTTCTGGTGCCACATTTAGCAAGGGTCTGGTGCATCCCTGTTCACTTTTTCAGGTCCGATTTCAGCCCAAATTTTTGGCTGAATCTGGACCTGAAATGGACCAAAAGACGCAACTGGCTACTGTGCAAATTCGCACCAGAGCCACAGCGGAGATATGTGAACCGGCTCCATAGAGAGCCAGTCAAAATCTCCTATTGCGAATTGGATGCGGGGTCAACCTTCATCCAATTTGCAATAGTGTGAACCCAGCCTTAATGCATGCTCAGTAGGGACCCGGCCGTGAAGCCGAAAGGCTACACTGCCGGGTTCCCTTAGCAGAACCCTATCAGCCGATGTAAACATCACATGCGGTGAGGACACCGCTGGACTCCAGGACAGGCAAGTGTCCTAATGTTAAAAGTCAGCAGCTATAGTATGTCATTGTTGACGTCACCACCCTGTCTTACTAGGAGGACAGGAGTTTGTTGAGAGCCGGCCAGCTCTGTTTTTACACGCGATTTTAAACATATAAGTGCAATATTTTTTTCTATAATTAAAAAGTTTACGCTATAGTAAGTCTCTCTTTTTGGGACCTTTACCGAACGAGATGATCACGGACTTTACAGTGGTGCCGGTGTGTGAGAAATCATTGCAGCCATCTATCCAGTGATGTTTATTCCTAAGATCTTCTGTGCAAGTAAAGGCCTTGGCTGGGTTATGGCCAAATGCCTGTTTTTGCATGCTATCTGGTAAGCAAGTTTCTCTTATGGTTGTGGTGCACTTCTTGGAGTGGATCACTGTGGTGTCATTATCATAAAGATTTATCCCATCAACTTCAAATACTGAGACATATCATTATGTTATTCAATTATCCAGATTCATAATTTGGCACTATTCTAGCGCAACTTCTCTTATCTATTCTACTTGTGTATCTCACATTAAGCTGTTGCTTTTTTGATGATGTTTTGTTGACACACTAGTGCGGTTCTAACCCCTTCTACAGTATATGTGTAGCTCCTAACTTTTACATTTTTAAAAGGGGTGGGCGGAACTCCCCTTTAAGGAGGAATTATTACACTCACTAGCCACCAAAGGCAATCTTCCTCTTCTGAGATTTTGTGAAGTGCAGCAGTTACCCATCATTAAAATCAGCAAGCCATGGGAAACTTGTCCAGAGTTAAACTGGGCATAGAATGTCAAAATAATACCTTTGACATGATGTATATTTTCAAAATGGCCATCAACTTCACGCTTCACAGAATGAGAAATGATATCCAATTCATGTATACCTGCATGCTTTTGGCAGGTCAGAGTAAAGCAAATAAAATGTGAAAATAGATCAAATTATTGCTCATTATAAAATGATATTCTAAAATGGACAGATTTGTTAATATCCCCAGAAAGGTTTATAAATAATTGGATCAGTGTAATATTTTAAATAGCTTACTGTAATTAGTAACACAGGTCTTCAACCTTATACTCAGTCAGTCTTTTTAAATGGAGAAAAGTAATTACTCTGCTGTTTGATAATATCATGTGCACTACGCTGCTGAATATGGGCCAGGGAAAGCAAGAGAGTTGTCGGAGGAGATCAAAAAGAAAACTAGAGATCAGCATGTAAGGGAAAGGTAAGGGCTATAAGACCATATTTCATGTAACTACAGACACAAATGTTAATCAAGACGTTTAAGGTCCATGGGAGTGTATCCAACCTCAATGGACGTGGCTGCAAGAGGAAAATCGACCCACACTAAACAAAGATAGTGCAAATCGTAGACAAAGAACTTCAACGTAAAAAGGTACAGCAATGTCTGATCACACCATAATTTGCTTTTTAAATGACAGTGGGCTCAAAGGAAGAAGACCTAGGAGAATTTCACTGTTGAAAGAAAATCACAAAAAGCCAGGCCAAAAAATAAAAAATTAAATTTGTACTTTTTTTTTTTTACATATAAAGAAAAATGTTTGCCAACCTTTATTGCGGATGTAGGGTTTAATATAGTTCCAAACTCTAGTAAGTAGACCTGGTTTTAGTCGATGATAAGGGGCATTGGATACCAAATTTGCAAGGCACTGCAATAACCAGAGTTAAAATGCTTTATATATCAGAACAATGGTAAACAATATACTAATATAAAGTATGCATAAGATAATACCATTTACCACAAACAAAAGATATGTTAGACTTAATATATTATAATATTCAGATACAGTACCGTGAAAAAGTTTTAGGCAGGTGTGAAGAAATTCTGTAAAAAGGCTTTCAAAATATAATTTTAATTGTTTATTTTTATCAATTTACAAAATGCAAAGTGAGCAACTACCCTTATGGCTTCAAACCAGCATACATTCTAACACTTGCACAAAGTCAAAGATTTTGTAGCATTAGAGTCAGGTGTATGTATAACCAATTATACCAAACAGGAGCTAATGATCATCAATTTCATATGTAGGTTAAAAAAAAAAAAAAAAAAAAGTCATTAACTGAAACAGCTGTGTAGGTGGCTTAAAACTGGGTGAGGAACAGCCAAACTCGGCTACTAGGGTGAGGTTGCGGAAGACAGTTGCATTTCACAGGTCATACACCATGACAAGACTGAGCACAGTAAAGAGACACAAGGTAGTTATACTGCATCAGCCAGGTCTTTCCCAGGTAAAGATTTCAAAGAAGACTAGGCTGGGACGTGCTGTTTAAGCTCTTTTGAAGAAACACAAAGAAACGGACAAACCTGAGGGCCACAGACCGTGGTCGGCCAAAGAAACTGCAGCAGATGAAGACACATCATGCTTACTTACCTTCAATATTGGAAGATGTCCAGCAGCGCCATCAGCGCAGAACTGGAGGAAACAAGTACAAGTACCAGGTACACCCATCTATTGTCCAGAAGCGGTCCTCATGGAAGAATTACAACCAAAAAAATATATATACCTCTGACGTGGAGACAAGTCTAAGCGACTCAACTATGCATGAAAACATAAGGACTGGGGTGCAGAAAAATGGCAGCAGGTGCTATAGGAAGAACAAAGTCAAAATTAGAAATATTTGGCTGTAGCAGGAGGCAGTTTGCCAAAGGGCTGGAGAGCAGTACAATAATTGAGTGTCTGCAGGCAACATTGAAGCATAGAAGAGGTTCCTTGCAAGTTTGGGGCTGCATTTATGCAAAAGGATTTGGAGGTTTAGTCCAGATAAATGGTGTCCTCAACGCTAGGAAATACAGGCAGATACCTATCCATCATGCCATATACCATCAGGGAGGTGTGCCATTGTCCCCAAATTTATTCTGCAGCAGGGTAATGACCCCCAAACTTACAGCCAATATCATGAAGAACTATCTTCCATGTAAAAAAAGAACAAGGAGTCTTACATCCACAGAAGAACTGTGGGTAGTTCTCCAAGATGTCTGGAACAACTTACCTGTCGAGTTGCTTCAAAAACTGTGCAAGTGTACATAGGTAAAGTGATGCTGTTTTGAAGCCAAAGGGTGGTTACATCAAATATTGATTTGGATTTCTCTTTTTTTTTTATCAATAAACAAAATGGAAAGTAAATAGACAGAACTATTAACACTTCTATTTCTGAAAGCATTCTTAATTTACAGCATTGTTTCACACCTGCCTAAAAAAACGTTTGCACAGTAGTGTAGGTCACAATAAAGTCACACCAATGTGACATTTTAATCAGCAGACTTTGTTGATTAGGTTGCTTGGGAAAAAAATTGCAGTTAACGCATTTTTTTTTAAAAAAAATTTAAAACAGTTTTTTTGAAGTTTTGGAAAGGGTGAGGGTTAGACCCTCTATTATGTTTTTATTGTTGTCTGTGTCCCCATTTGGGAGATTCACCATGTCTATTTGTTTCGGTGACCAGAATTTTAGAGGTGTCCCTGGAACAAGAGTTGTGGGGAAATCTTCAAAAAGGATTCCTGGTCCAAGAACAATTGTCCAAGAGGGTAAACTCCCTTACTTTGAGAGATTTGCTCTACCTTTCTGGTGTGCCTCTGGCACAGGAAATGACTGGAGATTTCCCCAATGGTACACAGATAGCAAAAAAATAAATTTGCAGGAGTTTTAACCCTTCCCTACTTTACCCAAAACAGAAAAAATATATATATATGTTTTAGTTATACTGTACAAACATGTTACGACATTTGGAATGACTGCTTTCCTAATGTACTGATGTGCTCATGTGATCATATTCAATAACCATAAAATATACCAAAAGTGCTTCAATCAGAGAAAGATAAATTTAATGCCTGTAGGTGCTATGTGAATAATCAAACCACAATCTCAAATCAAAATGAAGGCAGAGGACAATGCTGATTCCGGTCCATTAAAAGCAGCTTGACAAAACAGAAGAGGTCAGCTTGACAAAAGAAATCCTTCCATTAAAGAAAATAATCAGCTTTTAGAAGACCCTGCTAATTCTTGTGCTCATGGCAGTTAAGAAATGCAATCCCCTATGGCAGATAATCAAAGAGGTAGAAAGGAAAGGATGCTGAATTTTTATGTTTAATATCAAACTGTCTCGTCTCCAAGTGAAAGCCATTTAACCCATCAGTTAAATCCATTCGCCTTGGAGGCCAACAGAAAAAAAAGGGTTCATTATTTTCTGAGCATCTGTTATAAGATGGAACAAATAAAAGTAGCACTTGCAGGTTTTTTTTGTTTGTTTTTTAGGTCCCTGATTTCATTTAATGCTGCAAGCAATTTTTTAAAAGAGGTCACAAAAAGACATCCATTCAAGTTACACCATCTACAGAAATGTTATAACCGTTGAGATGCTTCAGGTAGTAAAGCCAACAGTAATAATAGCAGCAATTGCAAGTATGCAATATGAATAGAACAGCCTCAATAAAAAGAATTTTTTTTTTTTTATTTTTTTTTTTTTTTAAAAACACTGTACTTCTAGTGTATGTAAACCATAACAATAAAGTAATCTTAAACCTTCAGAGGGAAAACAGATGCTCCTCTGCTTGTCTGTGGAACCAGCTGGGTAGAGATTGCCCCATCTCCTTATGTGTCAAACGCATAGGGATCAGTCACGCTCCGTTTGGGTGAAACGTGTCAGAGTGAGGAGGGTCTAGCATGGTGTTTCTCAACTCCATTCCTCAAGGCACACCAATAGGTCATGTTTTCAGGCTTCCCATTAATTTTGCACAGGTGATTTGATCACCTTCACTGCCTTAATAATTACCACAGCAGTTTCATCTGAGGAAAATCCTGAAAACATGACTTGTTGGGGGCCTTGAGAACCCAGTTCACTCAAGGGTGACTTGTCAGGTGACTTAGCCGCCTGACAAGTCACACTTCATTCTGTACAATGGAACCATTCTAATAGGAAAAACTCAAGTCGCTCTGACTTAGGTTCCTGTACTACTTTGTAGCGACTTCGGAGCGGCTTGCATTGACTTCTATGCAGAAGTCATTTGCAAGCCACGCTGAAGTCCCGCTGTACAAGGCGGCTTCAGAGTCGGGTGAATTTGAAGCCGCCCCTGTGTGAACCGGGTCTTATAAATCTTATTTGTTTAATTAAAAGCATTTTGTTTTATCCATTTGATAAGTGTCCTCTGCACAATTCTAGTGCTCCTCTTGTACTACACAATGATTAGCCTTTGGGCTTTAGACAAGATCCGAAAGTGGTGGTCGTTGAGGGGGGGGGGGGGGGGGGGGTAAAAATTTTTTTTTAAAAATTTAAATAAATGTGGTTGCATAAGTGTGCACTTTACTTACTGACATTTTCTTAGGCACATCCTACAGCAAAAACCATAGTCCACAGGGAGCTTCCAAAGCATCAGGGGGATCTCATTGGTAAAAAAGTATCAGTCAGGAGAAGGGTAAAAAATAATTTCCAAGGCATTAGATAAGCTATGGAACACAGTGAAGACTTCATCAAGTGGAGAAAAAAAATGGCACAACAGTGACATTACCAAGAACTGGACGTCCCTCCAAAATTGATGAAAAGACGAGAAGAAAACTGGTCAGGGATGCTGCCAAGAGGCCTACAGAGGTGTATACATTGTTATTACCAAGAACCCTGGAGCATTACTATTCCATTCACACAATCTATGGCCTCCCTAAAAGTACTCACCTGGAACGTGAGGGGCTTAAACGATAAAATTAAATGATCTGCCGTGTTCTCCTTTTTGAAGAAACAACACGCTGACATAATTATTCTGACAGAAACCCATATAGAAGGCCGCCTCCAGATGGCTGTTAAAACGTCCCTGGGTCGGGTGGGCATATCGCTCATCATACACCTCCCACTCCAGGGGAGTTACTGTACTTGTTGCTAAAGCTGTCCACTTTAAGCTCCAGGGTTCTAGGATTGATCAGTCTGGTAGGTTTGTATTCCTGCATGCAGTAGTTTACGGGGATCCCCCGTTACTATTAGCAATGTATATACCCCCGCTATTTTCCTCTACACCTGTATCTGAGGGTCTGGACTACATGGCTTTAAATCCAGCTGTCCCAGAAATCTGTTCAGGGGACTTTAATACGACCATTAACCCCAGCCTTGATGGACTACAGGTCCCACCACCTTCACTTGCTTTGCCCCTATCTACCAGATTTGCAAAGCTCATTAGAAGCTTCGGCCTCATTGACAGATGGAGATTTGTGCACCCGGATGCTCGGGCCTACTCGTGCTTCTCCTCCTCCAAACGCACGGCCTCTAGAATAGATTTCATTCTAATATCTCATTCACTGCTTCCCAGACTGCAGGATGCGGGTCTCTCACGAGATCACTCTCGGACCATAATCCTTGTTGGGCCACCCTAACATTACCCTATAACCAACCACCTGCTGCTTGGAGATTAAATCCCTTCTGGCTTACATTACTGCCAGACGATGGTGATATCATGGTAGCATGGGGACAATTTCTTGCGGACAATGACGACTCTGCACCGCCTCATGTAGTATGGGACGCCTTTAAATTACATGTCAAAACTACCCTGGTTGCACGCATAAATAGTCTAAAACTAGCCTCTTCGGCTGATCTAAAGAAAGCGATAGATGATCTAACTAGAGCAGAGCAGGAAATTCTGCATGACCCCTCAATGGAGAGAGCTGCTACACTCAAGCTCCATTCTAGGGTGGTCACGCAGATGCAATATGACAAATCAAAACGCAAATTATTCTTTTGCAAACAAAACCTTTTTGAACATAGTGAAAGGGCCGGTAAGTTACAGGCCTACCTGGTACATTGCGAGGACCGCCCTGCCATAGTTATTTCACTTAGCTCTGATGATGGCACGATGATACTAGAACTAGAGGATACTAGAAGAGTCACTGAGATATTCAGGGACTTCTACACCAACCTATACACCTCGACAGTAGGAGACGCTCAACCAGCCATTGAATCTTTTCTAGGCGAGATACAACTACCACACCTTATGGACCAACAGATGACGGATCTTGATAGACCCCTCTCCACAGAGGAAATAGCTGAAGCCATAGCGGCCTTCCCCCGCTCCAAGTCACCAGGTTCCGATGGACTCCCGGTGGAACTTTATTCGACATACTCCGAGCTTCTAGTCCCTAGACTCCACAAACTATACAACCACATATTCGAGACCTCCATTATGCCCTCCTCAATGCGTGAAGCCACGATAGTATTAATCTCCAAACCTGGTAAGGACCCACACCGTCCAGAATAATATCCCCCAATATCCCTATTGCAAGTCGATGTCAAGGTCCTTGCTAAGATCCTGGCTACCCGCTTCAACCCGGTTATTCTTTCCCTCACACATGATAACCAAGCGGGTTTCATGCCAGGAAGGAATACCTCCTTTAATTTGAGGAGACTATTCATTAATCTGCAGAGGCAACATGACAATACGGGCACTAGAATGGTAGTTGCGCTGGATACAGCAAAGGCATTAGAATTCCGTCAAATGGACCTACCTATGGGCATGCTTGGAACGGTTTGGTATAGGACCTAGGTTCATAAAGTGGGTTCAACTACTATACCAGAGCCTGGTGGCCAGGGTTATAGCTAATGGCTGGGCATCCGACCAGTTTCCCATTACCAGAGGCACACGCCAGGGGTGTCCCCTCTCCCCTTTGTTATACGCATTGTCAGCAGAACCCTTATTAGTGCCCTTGCGATCCAACCCAGACATAGCAGGACTACGAATAGGGCCCATAACGGAGACAGTCAGCACCTATGCCGACGACACACTGCTATATATTGACGGATCGACAGACGCACTCCAAAAGGCCTTAGCCAATATAGAACGATTTGGCTCCTTCTCAGGACTAAAAATTTATTGGGACAAATCACAAATACTCCCATTAGATTAGCTTCCCAGAGACCCAGGTACAGGCTCTACTCCCCCTACAAAAAGTCGATTGTATAAAATATCTGGATATACACGTTACCAGGACACCAGCGGACTATGTTAGACTAAATGTACAACCTCTCTTTGATATGCTCAAGCACAAGACTCAAACTTGGACCAGATTGCCGCTGGGCATCATGGGGCGCATCAACCTTGTTAAAATGGTGTTGTTACCCAAAATCTTATATATACTCTGCCACTCCCCGGTATATCTGGTGCTTCAAGGCGATGGAAATTATCCTTAAAACATTCATATGGGGGGGAAAGTAGGCATAAACTTCCATGGCACAAATTGAACACTGATTCTACTGATTAAAATGAATACTGACGATAGAGCAAGATTCTTAATCTTCCTTTGCCCCAAGTGGTCCCACTCAACCAGGGACCCTCTTGTAACCATTATCGGTCGAACGCAAAGTCTCAACTTATCCAAAGACAGAACGTCTTTATTAATCATCGGGCATACCTTACCCCAACTAGAGTGTCGAGGTACAGACAGGACCAAACAGTCAACTGTCCTACGTGCACCCAGGCTTTTGGGCTCAAGTAGTCAATTCCTGCACGACATTATGGGATCCCCCATCACATTAAACCCCAAATCGTGCCTACTAGGCAAATACCCCGAACCAGACATCAACTAATTCATCAAGATATTCCTAAATTAAATGTTATTCTCTGGTAGAAAAACCATAGCAAAACAGTGGATGCCAACCCCACCTGAGTTTAAAATGTGGCTGATGGAAGTAAACAATGGTTTAAAATACAAAAAACCTTCCAAATATGGTAAAATTTGGGATAAGTGGTTACAAGCCCCAGGGACTATATAATGAAGCCCCCTCCCTCCATATACACACACACACACCGTATTTATCGGCGTATAACACGCACTTTTCCCCCCTTAAAATCAGGGTGTGTTATACGCCAATCCTCCGCGATTTCTGTGCGATTTTTTGGGCTCTGGGCGGATTTCAGCCGCCTTTGGCCCTTCTCGCGGCTTTCGGCCACCTTCAGCCTTTCCTCGGCAGCCGAAAACTGCTGAGAAGGGCTGAGAGCCGCCGGGATACGGCCGAAAGCCGCCCAGTATGGCCGTGAACTACCAGGCGCCGCCGAGATACACAGGACATCTTGACGGCACCATTTTTAAAAATAAAAGCTGACAACAATGCACAAGGCTGCAATGATGGACAGGCTGCAATGACGGACAGGCTGCATGACAAGGCTGCAATGACAGACAGGACAGGCTGCAATGACAGACAGGCTGCATGACAAGGCTGCAATGACAGACAGGACAGGCTGCAATGACAGACAGGCTGCATGACAAGGCTGCAATGACAGACAGGACAGGCTGCATGACAAGGCTGCAATGACAGACAGGACAGGCTGCAATGACAGACAGGCTGCATGACAAGGCTGCAATGACAGACAGGACAGGCTGCAATGACAGACAGGCTGCATGACAAGGCTGCAATGACAGACAGGACAGGCTGCAATGACAGACAGGCTGCATGACAAGGCTGCAATGACAGACAGGACAGGCTGCAATGACAGACAGGCTGCATGACAAGGCTGCAATGACAGACAGGACAGGCTGCAATGACAGACAGGCTGCATGACAAGGCTGCAATGACAGACAGGACAGGCTGCAATGACAGACAGGCTGCATGACAAGGCTGCAATGACAGACAGGACAGGCTGCAATGACAGACAGGCTGCATGACAAGGCTGCAATGACAGACAGGACAGGCTGCAATGACAGACAGGCTGCATGACAAGGCTGCAATGACAGACAGGACAGGCTGCAATGACAGACAGGCTGCAATGACAAGGCTGCAATGACAGACAGGCTGCAATGACAGACAGGCTGCAATGACAAGGCTGCAATGACAAGGCTGCAATGACAAGGCTGCAATGACAAGGCTGCAATGACAGACAGGACAGGCTGCAATGACAGACAGGCTGCAATGACAAGGCTGCAATGACAGACAGGACAGGCTGCAATGACAGACAGGCTGCAATGACAAGGCTGCAATGACAGACAGGACAGGCTGCAATGACAGACAGGCTGCAATGACAAGGCTGCAATGACAAGGCTGCAATGACAGACAGGCTGCAATGACAGACAGGCTGCAATGACAAGGCTGCAATGACAAGGCTGCAATGACAGACAGGACAGGCTGCAATGACAGACAGGCTGCAATGACAAGGCTGCAATGACAGACAGGACAGGCTGCAATGACAAGGCTGCAATGACAGACAGGACAGGCTGCAATGACAGACAGGCTGCAATGACAAGGCTGCAATGACAGACAGGACAGGCTGCAATGACAGACAGGCTGCAATGACAAGGCTGCAATGACAGACAGGACAGGCTGCAATGACAGACAGGCTGCAATGACAAGGCTGCAATGACAGACAGGACAGGCTGCAATGACAGACAGGCTGCAATGACAAGGCTGCAATGACAGACAGGACAGGCTGCAATGACAGACAGGCTGCAATGACAGACAGGCTGCAATGACAGACAGTCTGCAATGACAGACAGGACAGGCTGCAATGACAGACAGTCTGCAATGACAGACAGGCTGCAATGACAGACAGGCTGCAATGACAGACAGGCTGCAATGACAAGGCTGCAATGACAAGGCTGCAATGACAGACAGGACAGGCTGCAATGACAGACAGGCTGCAATGACAGACAGGACAGGCTGCAATGACAGACAGGACAGGCTGCAATGACAGACAGGCTGCAATGACAAGGCTGCAATGACAGACAGGCTGCAATGACAAGGCTGCAATGACAGACAGGCTGCAATGACAAGGCTGCAATGGCAGACAGGCTGCATGACAAGGCTGCAATGACAGACAGGCTGCATGACAAGGCTGCAATGACAGACAGGCTGCATGACAAGGCTGCAATGACGGACAGGCTACATGACAAGGCTGCAATGACGGACAGGCTGCAATGACGGACAGGCTGCAATGACGGACAGGCTGCAATGACGGACAGGCTGCAATGACAAGGCTGCAAATGACACTGGCGAGGCTTCAGATGGACACTGATAAGACTGCATTGATGGCCATTTAAATGTACGTTTTTTTTCCTTAAATTTCCCTCCTAAACTTGGGGTGCGTGTTATACGCCGGCACATATTATACGCCGATAAAAAAGGTATATACAAATTATTGAGCTCCTAATATCACTCTCAGTGGAGTGGGAACCATTAGAAGGATGATTTGCTGTGTTATGTGTGCTATAGACACATTTTCTGTCGTATTACCCTGCACTGTAAACCCCCTATTATTTCTAAATGCAATCTCTTCCCTAATAGAATCTTCTTCCATGCCTCATGCTGTAATTATTGTCACCCTCATTGTCATTTATGGTGATAATGTTCTTACTGTATACTTTATTCAATGTACCAATAAAAGCCAGTTGAATAAAAAAAAAAAAAAAAAAATTCCCATGTAAAATCTGTATAAAAATAAATAATTAATATGCCACACTCTGTATTGCCATACACATTTAGCCAATATAAGTTTCAGGTGAAATTACCTATTCTGTATAAACATTATACATACACACATACAATATATTATACACACACACACACACACACAAACATATATTATATTATATATACATACACACACACACACACACACAATTATGTGTCCAATTATTTATATTGAAAGTAGGGTAACGCATTTAGCTAATATAAGTTTCAGGTGAGAATAACCTGGTCTGTATAAACATTAGTACAAGAGCAGACTAGCAATAATAATTTGTGCTGTGTTAAGACACAACTGTAATCTAAAACATACAACTCTATTCTAATTAGGTCTCACCCCACATTACTACCCCCCGTCAACACACATTTTGTCATGACACATTTCACTGTGCTACTAAAATGAGTATACATACAGACCTTAATTATTTGAGTGAGTGTTTGTGCTGAAGACTCAGCAACCATTGCTAGCAGCAAACATCTGTGCAGTTCCCTTATACTTGAGGCAATGGTGACCGAAAATGGAGTAAAGGATTGTTTATATTCACTTGCATCATCAGCAACAGAAAGAAACTGCTTTGATCCATCCAGTATGGCAGAAAGGACTTGGAGTGCACAAGCACGAGTCTAAAGGCATAAAAATGGTTACTGGAAAAAATTATTTATTGTAAAGTGAATTATTATATAACATTTAGCCAAAAGACATATGTAATCAGTATTAAACTGGGTCGACCTTGGATGCATCAGATAAAAAAAAAAAATGTGATAAGCCTTTAAAATTGATCAAAAGATGGGTATGCAACACTTGAAGAATAACTTCACTTTTGTAGAAAAAATATATATATCTAGCAAATTTAATTTAAAAAATATATAGCATATACGATTGTGATAAGTTGTATTTTTGTTGAATGTTATTAATGCTTTTTAATCTGCAGCACTGTAATATGGCAACCTGGAGGTATCCTTTACACAGCTAGTGTACAGACTCCCCCCCTCTACCGCCAGAAATAATTTCCTGCTCGTTTGATTGGCTCACTAGTTTTCCCAAAAGTCTGCACTAAGATGCATGTCAAATTTTAGGCATCCTCTGCAACAAAATGTCAATTTATTGCGATTCTCCTAAACGGGTTCATCACTTCTAATGGCATGCTGCACAACAAATTTTCTTCATCAGAGCACTGCAAGTAAACATTTGATTATTAATAAAAAGTCACTCCTATTCAGAATCAGTATCCGAAAGACATAGAAAAACAGCCTTTTCTTCAGAGAAGAAACAGGAATCTGCATCAAAGTCAACATATCTGCAATGTACATAGATCACCCAGAGGGGTTTGTTGTTCTTTCCTCAACAAAAATGGAGTTACTCTTTAAAATTAACAACTAAAAATATGTAACTCCATCCAAAGGATGCTGCTTGTTTGAACTGCCCCCCACCACTGCCACATCTGGCAGATTTTTTTTGGGGGGGCGTGGTACTTGGTTTGAACAGGTACCTGCTCCCACTTCCGGGTAAGATCACCACACAACGGTCATGACATTTCCGCATTTCCGACCTCTCCTCCATCCCCCTGCTGCCATCTGGGACAAACAGAGGTCCCAGAAGACGGTGGGACCATTCAGAAACAGCAGAGTGACTCGTGCACGCACAGTAGGAAACAGGCTGTGAAGCCGCTACTATAGATGCGCCGACGCCGATTGACAAATCGGCTAGGGGTGCAGACATCGTAGGATCACTGGACAGGTAAGTGTCTTTATATCAAAAGTCAGCAGCTACAGTATTTGTAGCTCATGGCAGAAAATATGCCCATCTACAAGTTTCATGTAGAGAAAATATTTAGGATGTAGCCACTGGATAAGTTTGTAAATGTTTGTTGATTGTTTTATTTATAAGTCATGCATACCTTTGGAGAATAGTCTTTAAGTATAACTGTCATGAGAGACACAGATTGTGGACTTCCTAAGCCAGGAATATCTGGGACAAAGGCTGACCAATAGCCATAAAGAACTTTCTTTTCAATGGACTTTATTGTAGATAGAAAGCAGGATATTGCCCCTTGACGAACTTTAGCTTGGAAAGATCTTTAAGAAAACAAAATAGCTTTTGTTATGTAGATAAAAGTATGTACATTTCTGGTGTATATAAATATAATACATAATAATATAATAAATATAAACTAAAGCTAATTTTCTCAGTTCTACGCATACAATGAACAATACAAAATTCATAAACTAGAGATATGACATTAATTCCTATACTAATGTCTTCATGCTCAGATCTTCATTTACCAAGCCCAAATAAATATGGTCATCAGCTGATATTTTTTTGCAGGCCAAATCTTAAATTTTCTCCTCAATGGATAACAGTTTACAAAATTCATATTACATCATAATGCACATGTACTATATTCTAACATTATAAAGTGTTTATGACATTATGACTGCATCATAACAGCTCACACACTGGTTAAAGCCCCAAAGCAGTGGAAGGGGACAGTGGCGGCTGGTATTTTTCTTTAGGTGGAGAGTCCACCTAAAACAAAAATTATTAAAAGCCAGCTGCTACAAAATACTACAGCTGCTGACTTTTAATAAATGGACACTTACCTTTCTTGGAGTCCACCGATGTCGGCAGCCGAAGCCGAGCAATCATTCATTTCTTGGCTGCTGCCGGCGCCATTTAAGGTGAGGGACTCAGGAAGTGAAGCGTTGCGCAATGAAAATGGTCCGCGATGTCTCTGGGACCCGTGCGTGTCCAAGCAGACAGCGCGGCAGGACAAAAAGAGGCATAGACTCCCGTGGGAGTCTATGCCCGGAAGTGGGTGCAAATACCGGTCTTAGACAGGTATCTGCACCCCTCTCCCCCTGAAAGGTGTCAAATGTGACACCGGAGGGGGGGAGGGTTCCGAAAAGCGGGAGGTTCAATTTTTGTGTGATCCTCTGCTTTAAACTTTTTTCAGTCCATGCTGGCTGTGTGATCCAGCAGCCCTGTGCAATGGAGCGCTCGATAATGGCTGTAACTTCCATGATGTCACCCAAAGGCTCTCATGGCCCAGCCATTATCAGCGCTTCCGCCTCTCTCCTGCAGCAGCTGCTCAGTGACACTGGTAAGCTGGAGCTGCAGGATCACATGACCAGACGAGAGTACATTTAAAATTAGGGCCGAAAAAAAGGAATAGATTCTGAAAATAGTATGTCAACTAATTTCAGAATTGATTAATAAGCCAGATGATTAGTTGGCCTGCATACAGAATGAGTTATTTGTTTATATATCAAGAAATACAGTGCAGCACACATACAGCGCAATACACTGTCCATACATGTCAGTAAGTGCCTAAGAACGTGTGAATGTGTGAGGAGCTCATGGGACATGTAGTCCTGGGCAGGAGGTAAGTGGTAAAGGAAGAAGTTTTTTTTTACCCTGCTATTGGGGTACTCTGAAGGCAGGAGGAGCCAAGAGCGTCTGTGGGGGATCCCAGAAGAGGAGAATTAGGGCTGCTCTGTGTTTACACCATTACACAGAGCAAGTATGACATTGTTTAAAAAAAAAAATTACTTTAAAGACAGTGTGCAGGGAAGATCAGAATCTGAACCCAGAGAAGGTGGAGGCTGATAGACTGGAGGCAATACATTTAAATTAAACTTTTACCAGTATTGAGCATTATATTTAAAATAATTATATCCATGGAAAAAAAAAAAAAAAAAGTCTCAGCTTTTAGTAATACTTCAATATAAAAGACTTACATTTCCCTTCGACCCTTCATATAGATTCATGTCCGACTCCTAGTTAAAATTCCCATTGTATATCCTACTTCTGGGTATGTATGTCATTGGTTTATTTTTATTTGTATTACCTTCACTGTTTCACAGTATAAATGAACCCCTTATAGTATTGATTATATGCTCTTTTTTGTACTATAAAAAGGGCTAATTCTTATTTTTTTTAACCCCATGACAACAGGTGATACAAAAAAATAAAAAATAAAAAAAAGCACGCTACTGCTCCCAAACGTCTTAGGCCTCGTTCACACCTATGCTTTTTTTGGTGCTTTTTGCAGAAATTCACTACAGTTCATCTAACATGGTTTCCTGTGGGACTTGTTCACATCTTTGCTTTTTTTCTTTTTTTTTCCATAAAGAATTTTCTTTTATTTATGAAAATGCAAAACAATACAGACACGACATTACAAAACAAAACGGCTCCATTCGGAGCACCAGTACAGAGTACACTTTAACATGCGGATTCACAAGCCACCAGATCTATACGGTCGAGAACATTCTCCAGGAGTTATGTTTATGTGGCGTCTTCAAAAATTCTCCCATCCTGAGGTTTGTGTATGATCACAGTTCTTCCTGCATATTTGTGTACTGCTCCCCCAGGATGGGTCTCTGCTCTAAAGTAAAATATGCCTTCCATGTGTTTATTTTGGAAGGTGGCATGCACTAAGGGAGCCGGCCCCAAGGGCCTCCCCTGAGCCCATGCCCCCGACCCTTAATGGTTAATGTAAGAGCGCAAAGAGAGAAAATAAGAAGGGATAGAAATAAAATAAAATAAAAAGGGGGGTGGGGAGACGGGGAAGAAAGCAGGAAGGAAGAGAGGAAAGGGGGATGGGTGAAACAGACAGAGAAGCGGGGGGGGGGGGGGGATACGTGAAAGGTAAACAGTTATTGGGGGAGGGGGTGGAAAGGCCACCAACTGCCCTCCCCATCTACTCCTCGTAGCCCAACTTCCAAGGCGTTCACCCAAACATGTAGTTAGGATATCATTATGTCAGGTCTTGAACAGTGAGCTCTCCTAGTCCGCTTCTTGTAATAGAATTTGGTATTCTTGGGTGTTGTGGTATTTAAGCCAAGAGTCCCAGATCATTGTAAAATTGGAAGCCCTATCTAGGGTGATGTGTATCAGCTCCTCTATCTCCTCTATCTCTGCCAAATGATTAATACGTGATGCCCATTCCTTCATTGAAGGAGGAGACCTAGACTTCCAATGAACCGGCAGGCACAGCCTAGCCGTTTATCATATACATGGCTATCGCTTTATGGTATCTTTTCTTGGGTATATTGGAATAATGAAGAAGGTATTGTGCCGGGGGGAAATTCCAGGGGGAGAGAAGAGACTGCAGTCGTTACCTCATGTACCTTCTGCCAGTATGGCTGAATCTTGGGGCATTCCCACCATATGTGGAAGAAGGTACCCAGGTTTTGCCCACACCTCCAACAACGGTCGGAGACTGTGGGCAAGAACTTGTGGAGCACTTCTGGCGTTTTATACCAGCGTGATTTAATTTTGTACCCATTCTCCTGAATGTGAGTATTCAGTGAGCCTTTATGAATATGAAAGTGAATACGATCCCAGTTAGAATCTGGCAAAACCGTGTTCAGCTGGGTTTCCCAAAGGTCCCGTTCTGTCTGTAGCATACTACCTGAATCTTGAAACATGGAAGCAGAGTATTGAGATTACGTGACGCTGTGGGGAGGAACCCGAGCATAGGGATTCGAAGACGGTGGGGTTTTTTGGGAAGCTTAGCCTAGCCGTTGGTTTATCCAAGTAGTGTTTAAGTTGTAAATAAGCCCAGAAGGGGATGGACTTGGTCTGTGAGAGGGCTGCCAATCTTTGCTTTTTGTCAGCCGCTGCGCATTTGGAAAGGGTCAAGGAATTTTTTTAATGCAAAACTGTTTTTTTTTCTGCCCAACAACAAAGTGGCCAAAAAAAAAAAAAGCATAAAAAAAATGAAAAAGCAAACTGCATTAGTTGTGAACCGAGGCTTATGCTGGCCCATACACTTATAGATTTTTGGACGAGAATATTCATACAAAAAATCTTTGTTTCATTCAGCGAATGTACAATGTCATTTTGAAAATTTCACTTGCTTTTTTAACATTCAGTTTTAAAAAGAATGTAATTACTGAACACACGGTCTGAAAATTTCTTTGACCAAAACGTTTTCTATTCTGCTCCTTAGAATTTTCCCATCACTGTGGATGAAAAGAACGTCGCTTGACCCCACTAATGATTAGAAAGTTAGAAATGAAAAATTTAGAAAATAAAATGCCTTTTTTTTGAAGGAAAACATTGTTTATTGCCAGCATAGAATATATTACAGTTCTGTCTGAAAATCGGCAAAACAGTCTCATTTTTTTTTCTTTAAATAAATTTTTTTTATTTCCGAGTCTGATGATGTCTACCAGATTCAACCTCTAATATATACAGTATATCTCTTCTGTCTGTTATTCTCAGAGTGGATTAGAGGTTTTGCTCCCTAACTATATAGTTGGTTATTTATATTTAGCACTGCATAGAGATATTTAAGAATAAATTGCCTTTTTTAAACTTTACATATTAACTAAAATTATACACCACACTTTTAAAGTTATTATCCGATTAATCAAAACAATAAAAATCGGGCAACTAATGGATTATGAAAATTTTTAAAATAGGCAAGTCCACTTATCTTTTTTATACCGGTTAGGATACGTTTGTGGTTGTGTCAGGTTGAGGGAACTTTTTTAAGAACAGTAATATTTGAAGCTTTTCTTTAACTTTAACCCCAAATCGATTTTTTATTAACGCTACTCTTCCAATCTTCCCATTTCTGCATTTTTTACCATTTATATATTAACTTATTTTTATGGGCTTTTCTGTTGGGTTGTCTTTGTAGTGCTGCATCAAAAAAAATTTCTAAAAAGCTTGCATTACAGTGTTAAGTAATTTATTGTGCAACAATATAGTGCTGTTATAAAAGGACTAAATTTAAGTCCCAGAGGATGCTGGGACTGTGACATCATAATGGGCGGAGACATCATCCGGTGATGTCCCTATATAAAAGTCGCTGAGCGCCGCGTCCTTGCCACTGTGAGCGGAGGCAGCGACGAGGCAACATCTGAAGAGAAGAAGAGAAGACGGCGACAGCGGCGACAGAAGACCGGGCCACCGCCTGTAAAAGAGCTAGAAGAAGGCGCGGTGGCCCGGCAAGAAGACGGACAGAAGACCCCCGAAGCTGTGCAATAAACTATTTTAACCCTTGTGTGTTGCGTTTTTCTTACTTTTTTTTTTTTTTTTTTTACAGGTGAACGGGTAGGGGTACATACCCCATACTCAATCACATAGGGTGGGGGGCCGGTATCCGGGGGCCCCCTTATTAAAGGGGGCTCCCGGATTCCGATAAGCCCCCCGCCCGCAGACCCCGACAACCAACGGCCAGGGTTGTCGGGAAGAGGTCCTTGTCCTCATCAACATGGGGACAAGGTGCTTTGGGGTGGGGGGGGCCCCGCGGCCCCCCTTTCCCCAAGGCACCCCCCCATGTTGAGGGCACGTGGCCTGTACGGCTCAGGAGGGGGGGGGCTCTCGCTCGTCCCCACCCCCTTTCCTGGCCGGCCAGGTAGCGTGCTCGGATAAGGGTATGGTATGGATCTGGGGGGAACACCCACGCCATTTTTTCGGCGTAGGGGGTTCCCCTTAGAATCCATACCAGACCCAAGGGCCTGGTATGCTCTCGGAGGGGGAACCCACGCCAATTTTTTTTCATAAATTTGGCCTGGAGTTCCCCCTTCAGAGTTCATTCTCTGATTGGCCACGGCAAAAGTCGCCTGGCCTGGGGCGACTTTAAAGTCGTATTGTAAGTCGCCCCAGGTCGTGTCTAAGTCGTGTTCAAGTCGTCTCCAAGTTGCCTCACAAAGTCGTCCTGGAAGTCGTGTCGCCCCCTGTGTGAACCGGCTCTAACCCTAATCCTACCTAACCTAACCTTACCTGAACGGAAAAATAAATAAATAAATGAATAATTAAAAAAGAAATAAAAGCTAAAAAAAAAAAAAAAAAAAAAAAAGCTGAAATACCTAGCAACAAAATGATGCAACAGATGAATTTTCTCTATTGGCTAAAAAAAAAATGCCAAAGCCCAAAATCTTGCATAAAAATGGATTATTGGATTAGCGTTGCACTTTTTGATTTACATTTGTTGTACAATTTATATTGATTAGTGTGCCAGCTGCTTCATTTACTTTCTGTGAACGTAGTTTCTTTATACGTATAAGGGGTACAATTATGGAGGGATGTGCAGGCCACCAGTATTTAGGCATTACAAATGTGTTTGATGTAGAGCACCATCCAAGAAGAGTAGACAGAGGAAGCTAGTAAGATAAATGCCTCCCTTGTGACATTGCCTTTCTAAGCCTTCTCAACTATACGGTTTAGGCTTCATGCACACGAGACGCCGGTGCAAACTCTGCTAGACACATGTTTTTAAAAGCTGAAACCGGCGTTTAGAAACGCACGTTTTGCCGTGATTTTTACCACAATTTAGCAGTCTTTTTTACGTCTAGAAGCGTTTATTTAAGTTAACATCATAGACCCTCCCCAAGCTCAAAAAAACGGAATTATTAACTATTTCAGCCATTTTGTGAGACCAGAGTGAGTAGCAGCAGCTGTGAGAGCAGCAGTGTACTTGTATTTAGCGTGTCACTTGCCACGTCACCTGTCACAAGTTGTGGATTGTCCACTTGCCACGTCACTTGCTACGTCACCTGCCACAAGTTGTGGATTGTCCACTTGCCACATCACCTGCCACATCACTTGCCACAAGTTGTGGATTGCCAATTGCCACGTCACCTGCCACATCACTTGCCATTTCACCTGCCACAAGTTGTGGATTGTCCACTTGCCACGTCACCTGCCACGAGTTGTGGATTGTCCACTTGCCACGTCACTTGCCATATCAACTGCCATGTCACCTGCCACATTACCTCCCACAAGTTGTGGATTGTCCACTTGCCACGTCACCTGCCACAAGTTGTGGATTGTCCACTTGCCACGTCACCTGCCACATTACCTCCCACAAGTTGTGGATTGTCCACTTGCCACGTCACTTACCACAAGTTGTGGATTGTCCACTTGCCACCTGCCATGTCACTTGCCACCAGTTGTGGATTGTCCACTTGCAATTGTTTAAAAAAAAAAATTTAATGGTTTTTCATCATTTGCCATTATTTTTGAGATTTTTAATGTGGAAAACTTTTGCGTCTGAACCCATTTTTTTCTTCTGAAAAAACGAGGTTAAATGCAACTGCATAAAAACGGCAAAAAACTAGACTGTGTACATGGACACATAGGATAACATTGAATGAGTTCAGGGGCAGTTGAAAAAAAGTGCCCAACTGCCTCTGAACACGTGTTTAACAGCGTCTCGTGTGCCTGAGGCCTTAGGAGATATCCCCTGTATTTGCATGTGCCAACATCACCGGCACATGCGCACTGAAGCAATGGCAGTACGTACCGTTGCTTCAGTTAGACTGTGCCATTATCGGCGGCTCCCAATCACAGCGCCAGAGGCTACGACACCCGGAGGTAACTCCGGGAGCGATGTTGGCCGCTGGAGCGGGGTACGAGGACGGCTGCGGGGGCTTTGATTTCAGGTAAGTAATTCATGCTATGCATACTAGTTAATTATGGCTTTGTCTTGCATTTTTTTTTCTAGGGTTTACAAACACTTTAATGGTAGGTTTATTTAACCGGTTCCGACCGGCACCTGCACATATACTTCGGCAGAATGGCATGGCTGGGCAAAGTAACTTACCCATACGTTACTTTGAATTCCCCGGCGCGTGCGCGCCACTGGCAGCGCGCGAGCACCTGCTGAGAGCTCCGTGTCCGTGGTCACGGGTCCCGCGGACTCGATTGCCGTGGGGATACCCTCAATCGTGTCATGGAGCTCAAGAATGGGGAGATGCCGATGTAAACAGCATCTCCCCGTTCTGCCTAGTAACAGCACACTGATCTCCTGCTCCCTGTCATCAGGAGCAGCGATCAGCATGGTTTCAAACGCAGCCACGCCCCCATACAGTTATAAACACGCCCCTAGGAACACTTAACCCCTGCACTGCCAGTGACATTTTTACAGTAATCAATGCAATTTTATAGCATTGATCGTTGCATTTATGCCAATGGTCCCAAAAATGTGTCAAAATTGTCCGATGTGTCCTCCATAATTTCGCAATCACGATAAAAATTGCTGATCAGCACCATTACTAGTAAAAAAAAACTAAAAATAAAAATGCCATAAAACTATCCCCTATTTTGTAGACGCTATAACTTTTGCGCAAACCAAACGCTTATTGGGATTCTTTTTACCAAAAATATGTAGAAGAATACGTAAACTGAGGGAAAAAAAATGCTTTAATATATTTTTGGGGGATATTATAGCAAAAAGTAAAAAATTTTAAAGTAAAGAGTTTTTTTCAAAATTGTCGCTCTTTTGTTTAGAGCGCAAAAAAGAAAAACAGCAGGTGATCAAATACCACCAAAAGAAAGCTCTATTTGTGGGGGGGAAAAAAAAGGATGCCAATTTTGTTTGAGAGCCATGGTGCACGTGTAATTGTCAGTTAAAGCGGCGCAGTGCCGAATCGCAAAAAATGCTCTGGCCAGGAAGGGGGTAAATCCTTCTGGGGGGGCTTAAGTGGTTAACAGTGAGACAGAATAACAAAAATATTCAGAAAAAAAAAAAAAAACACATTTCAAAAAGTTATAAATTAATTTGCATTTTAATGAGTATTTGACCCCTTCGCAAAACATGACTTGGTTGCAAAACCCAAGTTGGCAATCACAGAGGTGGCCACCAGGTTTGCACACATATCAGGAGGGATTTTATCCCACTCCTCTTTGCAGTTGCTCTCCAAGTAACTCTAACCTTCAGCTCCCTCCACATATCTTCTATGGGATTAGGGTCTGGAGACTGGCTAGGCCACTCCATGTGCGTCTTTTTGAGCCACTCCTTTGTTGCCTTGGCCGTGTGTTTTGGGTCATTGTCATGCTGAAATACAGGAGGTTCTTACCCAAGATTTGATGGAACATGGTCCCTTTGATGCAGTGAAGTTGTCCTGTCCACTTAGCAGAAAAACACCCCCAAAGCATAATGTTTCCACCTCCATGCTTGACAGTGGCGATTATGTTCTTGGGGTCATAGACAACATTCCTTCTCCAAACACGGCGAGACAAGTTGATGCCAAAGAGATTGATTTTGGTCTTAAATGACTACAACACTTTCACCCAGTTCTCCTCTGAATCATTCAAATGTGCATTAGCAAACTTCAGATGGGCCTGTACATGTGCTTTCTTGAGCAGGGGGACCCTGCGGGCACTGAAGGTTTTCAGTCCTTCACAGTTTAGGGTGTTACCAATTGTTTAGTTGGTGACTATGGTCTCAGCTGTATTGAAATCCATGACAAGATTCTCCTGTAGTTCTGGGCTGATTCCTCACCATTCTCATGATCACTGAAACTCCACAAGTTGACATCTTGCATGGAGCCCCAGACCGAGGAAGATTGACAGTTTTGTGCTTTTCTTCCATTTGCAAATAATCGCATCAACTGTTCTCACCCTCTCACCAAGCTGCTTGACGATAGTCTTGTAGCCCATTCCAGCCTTGTGTAGGTCTACAATCTTGTCCCCGACATCCTTGGATAGCTCTATGGCCTTGGCCATGGTGGAGAGATTGGAATCTGATTAACTGATTGCTTTTGAGGACAAGTATCTTTTATACAGGTAACAAAATGAGATTAGGAGCAATTCCTTTAAGAGAGTGCTCCTAATCTCAGCTTGTTGCCTGTATAGGAAGACACCCAGGAGCCAGAAATCAAATACTTATTTCATTTGTAAAAATTCAAATAAAAATTTAGAACTTTTTTTTAAATGTGTTTTTGAGATTTGTTAATTTTTCTGTCTCTCACTGGTAAAATAAACCTACCATTAAAATTATAGACTGATCGTTTCTTTGTCTGTAGGCAAACATACAAAAGGGGATAACAATTATTTTTTCCTCTCACTATTCTCCCAAAATAGCTTAAATTTTACTATATATCACGCTTAAATATATCAAATTTAAAGTGGTTCTAAAGGCTCAAGTTTTTTTTTTTTTTTTTTTACCTTGAAACCTTTTAAGGCTGGGTTCACACTGCAGCGGTTTAGGAGATTGAATGTGATTCACACCGCACTGCAGTGCAAATCACATCCGATCTCTGTGCGATGCGAGTTCAGCCATACAGATAGTATGGCTGAATTCGCATCGCATCCGGCCGAAACTCGCACAGGACCCTTTTATTCGGTCCGCAGCAGAATCGGATTCCTGTCCGAGTTTGCAGATCGCACTGCGATATGCGAACTGATCTGGGGGTGTCATTAACGTTTCACTGACACTCCCAGGAGTTCACATAGGGTAGTGTGAACTGCCGCCGGGAGTCATGCGATGCGGGAACCTGCAGCGGATTCGCAGCGCTCCCGCATCACTGCAATGTGAACCCAGCCTAAAACCTTATGTGTGCAGCAGCAGCCCCTCAATACACACCTGAGCCCAATTGCGATCCAGCCCTGTGCACGAAAGTCTCAGCTCTCCAAGGAATCTCCCCTCTCATTGGCTCAGACAGCAGCAAGAGCCATTGGCTCATGTTGCCATCCAGTGAGCCAATGAGGAGATAGAGGGGGCGGGCCCGATCCGTAGCTCCATGTTGGAATGGACATGCAGAGCAGCGGTTCAGGAGGTGCTGTGAGGGGGGGGGGGCACAAGGAAAGAGCCAGGAGTGACAGAGGGTGACCCAAGAAGAGGAGGATCAGGGCTGCTTTGTGCAAAACAACACAAAAGCAGGCAAGTATGACATGTTATTTAAAGAAAAAAAAAAAAACAACTTCTTGATTTTAAGTTGTTTATACCTGTAAAATAAAAAAAAAAGTCTTGAATGCAGATGCCGTCTGAACAAGGTGAACGTTATTGTCAATTATCTTTGACTCTGCCTACACCATCCTAAAGAATGGTAGAATTGTATTTTTTATTTTTTTTTAAATGCAGTGGCACGATGTAATGTAGATGTATTATCTGAATGAATAATGCGATTTAACACAGCTCCGATTAGTATCACTACAATGGATTGAAGGCAACGTTCACTTTCGACCGCAGTCTCGAGAACATTCAAAGGAGCAGGATGGAAATGCTCTCTGGAATGAATGCATTTCTAACATTAAACAGTGGGTTTTGTTTGGAAAAGTCCATTTGGTCTTATTTCCAACGTTAAGAGCAAATGTCATGTCATAAAGGTTACCGATAAGAATTTTAATATGAATGTTTGTTACAAAATCTACTTATGCAAGGCCAACTTCAGTCTAATGTAAGGAGAGCTAGTGCAGGACCTTAGCTTTTCTTAAGCTAGGGCTACACTAGTGGTTAAAGTGTTACTAAAACCACAACAGTAAAATCAGTCTGTATATGCAATAAAGCATGCTTGTTACACTCAAAAAAAAAAGCTGTTTGATGCTGTCTTCTCTGATCCTCACCTTCTTTGATTGTACCCAATCCATCTCCTGATAGAACAGAGCTTTGGAGTCACTCTGCACATGCTCAGTTTGTTGTGTATTGTTGGAAAAAAAAATTCTTGGGAAGGTGCATGTGATCAACACAGGACCAATCAGCGCTGTCCAGACAGAAGAAGGTCAGGGGTCCTGCAGACTTCTAGGACAATTAGGGGAGAATAAAAACTCCTCCTACAAGCTTTAACCACTTCACGCCCGCTCTATAGCCAAAAGACGGCTACAGAGCGGACGCTAACTGCCGGGAGGCCACCCCTGGACGTCCTCCTGTTTACTTCCCCAATGCGCGCCGCCGTGGGCATGCATTGGGGAAGTTCTGTGTTGGCCGTGTCCCTCGGACACAGCCAATCACAGATCGTGCTAAATGGCCAATCACAGCAGCCATTTAGCACTTGATCGGCCTGTCCAATGTGAGGTGATCTCATATGTAAACATATGAGATCATCTCTCATCGCCGGCTCCCCTCCTCACACAGAGACAGCGTGCGAGGGAGAGCTTCCATGCTGCAGCTTCAGTGTGTACACGTACACACACACACACACACACACACACACAGTAAAAAGACACACACATGGCCACCAGTCCCCAGTGCCACCTATCAGTGCCATCTGTCCCCAGTGCCACCTATCAATGCCACCTGTCCCCAGTGCCACCTAACAGTGTCATCTGTCCCCAGTGCCACCTATCCATGCCACGTGCCACCCGTCCCCAGTGCCACCCGTCCCCAGTGCCACATATTGGTGCCATCTGTCATCAGTGTCAGGTGTCATCAGTGCCACATATTAGTGCCATCTGTCATCAGTACCACATCCGTGTCACGTGTCATCCTGTGCCACATATTAGTTCCATCTGTCATCGGTGTCAAGTATCATCAGTGCAACGTATTAGTGCCATCTGTCGTCAGTGTCACATCAGTGCCATCTGCCATCAGTGCCACGTCAGTGTCACGTGTCATTGTCCTGGTGCTCCAGGGCCTTTAAAAGTGTAATAGGTAGTCAACAAGTTAGATGTGTAATTTATGCTCCTAGAACACGTGATGGTGCTCACTGCATGTTGGGTCTCTTTAAGTGGCCAGGCTGGGAAAAAGTCCCACACCTGTGGTATCGTAATACTCAGGAAGAGTAGCAGAATTTATTTTGGGGCGTCATTTGTGGTATACACGTGCCATGTGAGAGAAATAACCTATTACAATGACAATTTTGTGGGGAAAAAAAAAATCGTCATTTTGCAAAGAATTGTGGGAAAAAACAACACCAAAAACCTCACTATGCCTCTTACTAAATACCGTGGAATGTCTACTTTCCAAAAAGGGGTCATTTGGGGGGTATTTGTACTTTCCTGGCTTGTTCGGGTCACAAGCAGTGAGATAGATCAGATGTGATCAATTTTTTTATGATACGCACCACAGCTTGTAGACTCTAACTTTCACAAAGACCAAATAATATCCACTAATTTGGGTTATTTTTACCAAAGATATGTAGCAGTATAAAATTGTGGCCAAAATTTATGAAGAAAAAATTAATAATTTGCATAATCTTATCACAGAAACAAAAGAAAAATGTGTTTGTTTTTTTCAAACTTTTCATTTATAGCGCAAAAAATAAAAAACCCAGGAGGTGATCAAATACCACCAAAAGAAAGCTCTATTTGTGGGGAAAAAAAGGGCAAAAACATCATTCGGGTACAGTGTTGCATGACTGAGTAATTGTCATTCAAAGTGTGAGAGCACCAAAAGCTGAAAATTTGTCTGGGCAGGAGGGGGGTTTAAGTGCCCAGTAATCAAGTGGTTAATCAGACACTGATAGAAGTCACAAGACTGCTCTAACTGCTGATGATAAAGGGTATTTAGCAGTTTATATTTACTAAAAAAAAAAAAATTGCATTTCCATGTACTGTAGGAGACCAGATATAGTGAATGCAGGGTCCTGGATTTAGTAACACTTTAAACCTGTTTGTTTTCAGTGTTCTGCTTGTAAGGCAAAAGTGAAAAAGTGGTTAAATCTCCTAGTAAAGATATTTAATCGCCACGGTATCCCTAGTCTTATGGTCTTTTTCCTGTGAACTAAAAACCCTCACATGCTGGCTATAAGAACTCAGTGCTTCCTGCCATTAGAGAACTTCACCTACAGTAGAACTAAAATATACGGTATATCGTTTTTGTTATATACACGCATAAATATATTTCTGACGAGTTGCAACAGTTACCGCCTCAAACTGTAAAACATGTCACTGTAAAAAATACTAAAGAATGCCTTAAAGGCAGATTACAGCATTTAGTTAAAACAAGCATTTGCAAAGGTTTACACCACTCCAAGACCTGAACAAAGATGTTTTACATTTATTCATCAGGGCAGCACAAAGCCGAGGACGTTGCACAATTAAAAAACAAAAGATTAGGAGCACTAATGGAATGGTTTCTCTTCACTGCTGAACATGATTCCCATTAGTCACTGTTCATCAGGTCAAAGAGATGATTAAAATGGCTAAAACAGCTTTGCAGCTAAACCAAAAGAACCAAAATAAAAAGTTAGGAAATAGAAAAAGTACAGAAATTATATTGTGCCATCAATGGAAAACATAAAACCTATACAAAGGGTAAAACATACAGTACATATAAAAGGGTACAAAAATTTGCAGGACTACTAGAGTCCAACCAATTATTGACTGCTTTAATAATATGTATGAACAGTAAGTCTGAATAGTAACAGCAGTAATAATCATCCCTTAAACGCCTAAGCCTATTGCTGACATTTGGTGTGTACAAGTTAAAATCCATATTTTTTTGCTAGAAAATTACTTAGAACCCCCAAACATTTATTTATAATATAATATTTATAATATAATACTATATATATATATATATATATATATATATATATATATATATATATATATATATATATATATATATATATTTATATTATAGCAGAGAATCTGGAGAATAAAATGGTGATTGTTGCAATATTTTATGTCACACAGTATTTGTGCAGCGGTGTTTTAAATGCAACTTTTTGGGAAAAAGGGACACTTTCATGAATTTAAATAAAAAAACGAAACAGTAAAGTAAGCCTAATTTTTTTTGTATAATGTGAAAGATGATGTTACGCCGAGTAAATAGATACAAGACATGTCACGCTTTAGAATTGCACGCACTCGTGGAACGGCGACAAACTACGGTACCTAAAAATCTCCATAGGCTACGCTTAAAAAAATTTTTTACGGTTACCAGGTTAGAGTTACAGAGCAGGTCTAGTGCTAGAATCAATACTCTTGTTCTGATGATCACGGCAATACCTCACGTATGATTTGAACACCGTTTACATATGTGGGCGCAATTTCCGCATGCTTTTTCTTTGCTGCGCAAGCTCATGGGACAGGGGCGCTTTAAAAAAAAATGTTTTCTCTCATTTATTTTATTATATATTATTCATATTATTAAATTGTGTTTAAAAAAAAATTGATCACTTTTATTGCTGTCACAAGGAATGTAAACATCACTTGTGACAGGTACTCTTTATGGAGGAGTCGGGGGTCTAAAAGACCTCCAATCCCTCCTTTGCACTTTTAAAGTATTCAGATCGCCGAAAACGGCGATTCTGAATACTGTATATATTTTTTTTAATCCAGCGCCATTTGGCAGCCGAGTAAACAGGAAGTGACGTCGCTTTCATGTTTACATTTAGGAGACTGGCACAAAGCAGTTTCCGGCTTCGTGCCAGTCTTTCTCTAGCCATCGGAAGTGGCAGATCGAGGATCGGGTTTCCCGGGGTGACAGGAGGCCCAGTCAGAGCGGCGGGATGCCCCTCCTGCTCCTCAAAGATAAACAATTGGTCAGCTTTTAGCCGCATCGGTTGTAATCCCTGGATGCCTGCAGCTGCAGGCATCTTCCAGGTATAACCCCCGAAAGCTGGGGCCGCATATCTGCGTATGCTCGGCAGGAGGGGGTTATAAACAAATTCTTAGAGAAATGGTACATATGTCATATATAAAAATAAATAATAATAATAATAATAATAATAATAATAAACTGCTGGAGGGTATTCATATTGGCAGTGCCTGAAAAATGCCTCCAGTGTGAAAGGAGTCTAAAACTGGAGAGTGCAAAAATCTGGTGCAGCTCTGCATAGAAAACCAATCAGTTTCTAGTTTTTTTTTTTTCTTGCCAAAGCTTAAAGTGTCATTAAACCCACATCATTAAAAACGATCAAGAAATGCTTTATAACATGCTGTTCATACCAACTCATTCACTATGGGATTCCTTTTCTGTATTCTGCAAAAAAACTGGTTGCTCCTGCTGTTCTCTATCTCCAAATCTGGTCCATGTCCCCACTGCAGCTGGGGATTTTGCAGAGCGGTGTTGGCAGCTAGTGCACATGCTCAGTTTTCAGTGTATTTTCTACTTCTCTTTTCTCGTAATCTAATCTGAGCAGCCCATGTGACTATAGAATAGCACATGTGGGCGTATACACAGTAGTAAATGACAGCCCACTACTTCCCTCCTCCTCCTCCATGCCCACTAACCAGCTAAACACAATGGGGGGGGGATATTAAATCTTGATTGATGGAGGCTTCATCTCCCTAGCATTCTAAAAAAAGACTGGAGCGGCGTGACACAGCCTGTGACTGGCAGAAGTCCAACAACACTAGGCTATTGCCAAAAAACAAAGATTTAATTTCATATACATAAAAAAATAATAATAATAATATTATATATATATATATATATATATATATATATATATATATATATATATATATATATATATATATATATATATATATATCATAGATAGATAGATAGATAGATTCAGCATGCTCTAGTCAGTCAGCCAAAAGCTATAAAGCAGTCTGTCAGTTAAGTGACTGTGGTAAAGTGGAACTGAAGGCAAAAATGAAAAATTGCAAACAGATAGGCTCACGAGACATGCAATGCCTCTTCGGCCATAAAATACACTTACCTGTCTGTTCTCTAGCCCCACACCAGCAAATATAAATGGCCGAAAACTGGCACCAGAAGAACTCGGGGAGAAGATGCTGGCTCTGGCAAGGGACCTTATGGGCTTTGGACCATTGGAACCTAGGCTGCCCCGTTAGATCCACTTTAAGCCAAGCGTGGCAGCTGCTGAACCAATTAAAGCAGAACTAAACCTACCGATAATGGTTTCACAAAACGGTTACATTCATGGCATGCGGTTACAGTTACTAGTGTGCTTAGGTTAGCGCTCAACTGAACTGTCAAGCCTTCAAATGACTGGTGTCATTGCTGTACACATGTGCAGCGCCTTGACAACTGCAGATCAAACAGAGGCTAAGATGGCTGCTTCCTTGGCTGTAAAGGGTAGGATGGTTTAGTTCCACTTTAAGTAGATTTGTAGCAGCAGGCAATGAAACCTGCTCAGGATTATAAACTGTATATAGTAATCCATAAATGGTGGAGTGTACTTTAAGACAATGCTTCTGGTGCTTCCCCAGAAAAAGAAATAGTCACTTCTCTGTGTGGCACTGAACAATCTAAGGTAAGAAATTGTCAAATCCTTTGAAAGAAGGAAAGGCTACTAGAGATTAAATACTTGTAAGGAGTTTTTTTTGGCATAAGAGACATGCACAGTGTTTTCTACCAAAAACCTTCCTCTTTCACCTAGAATTTATCTGTGTAAAGTGCATGGCACATGCACCATACAGTGCACACTCCTGGCTCATACTAGGCCATCTGTAGGAGACCAAGAATTAAGCTGGGTGCCAGGGACGATGCAGCTCCTGTGCAGGTTTGCCTCATGGCTGCAGATGACCGATGTAGAACCGGAAGAAGCAGTGAAGAAGATGGCTGATAGAGCAATGACTAAAACCCCGGATTGAACAGCAGGGGTAGGAGGGCACTCTTATAGTAAATGTGCAAATATGCTGTGACTAGCCGGACAACACACACACACACACACACACACACACACACACACACACACACACACACACACACACACACACACACACACACTAGAAATTTAAAATACAAATAAGTATGAAAAATCTGACCTTATTTTGCTTTGTAAGCCACCTTCGGCATCTGAAAAATCAGAATCACTGCTGTTCAGTTTTTTAAATCTTAAAGACGGTGAGTATGGTGGATCCTTTCCAGTAATTTTCATTGGTGATTTCTGAGGAGTTAAGTAGTGGTTGTAGGTTGCATCTGCTGCATTTAGTTTCAATCTGTCAACAGCAGCAGCGAGTCCATCCCCAGAATCACTTTCGGTTCCATCCTTCTTCTCATTCTCCTGTTGACCTTTTTTTTGTTTAGCCCTGGATTTCTTCTTCTTGTTCTACATGCAATAAAAATAAATAAATAAATAAATAAAACCAAATCCAGGTTTATGTTTTTTTGTGATGTGGTGCCATTTGCTGGTGTATTCTCCTGTAAGCCCAGTGAGGTTTGATGAGGCACCTTCAGGTGGCTTGGACACTCTGGGTTCATGAATGATGCTGGGGGTCAATTAAATCAGAAAAGGAATGGTGCTGAATCACAAGGCGGTGAGTTTACAGGGTACAGTGCCAGAGATATGGCACTGTACCCCGATATACACACACACACACACACACACACACACACACTATATATGCGTGTGTGTGTGTGTGTGTGTATGTATATATATTTTAAATAATATATAGTATTTGTGTATTATACACACTGGGCAAAATTATAAAACAACTTTTTCTATGTACACAAAAGGCCTATTTCTCTCCAATATGGTTCTAAATCTGTGTTAGTGAGCACTTCTCCTTTGCTGAGATAATCCATCCACCTCACAGGTGTGGCGTATCAAGATGCTGGAAGTAGAGGTCCTGGGCTGGTGTGGTTACACGTGGTCTGTGGTTGTGAGGCTGGTTGGATGTACTGCTAAATTCTCTGAAATGCCTTTGGAGACTGCTTATGGTAGCGAAATTAACATTCAATTCAAGGGCAACAGCTCTTGCAGTCAGCATGCCAATTGCACGCTCCCTCAAAACTTGCGACATCTGTGGCATTGTGCTGTGGGATAAAACTTCACATTTTAGGGCACTTTCACACTGCCAGTGCCCGGGAGTCGGCAGTGCTTTACCATCGTTTTTGCAGCACTTTTCTGCTGCTAGCGGGGTGCTTTTAGCCTGTGCTTGCGGCCGAAAGAGGGGAGCTTTAGGAGCGGTGTATTTACTGCTCCTACAGCACTGCAAAGAAGCTACTTGCAGGACTTTTTTTTGACGTCCTGCCAGCACAGAGCCCCAGTGTGAAAGCACTCAGGCTTTCACAATGGGATTGCAGCTGAGGCTTTTTTCAGGTGCAATTTTTAGCGCTAAGGAGCCTGAAAAACGCCTCCCGTGTGAAAGAGGCCTTAGACCCCTTTCACACTGGGTCATTTTGCAGACCCTATTGGGTGTATACACCGCTTCTGCCCATCGAAATCAATGGGGCACCGCGGCTATACCGCCGGCAAAGCACCTCTGCAGAGCCACTTTGCGGTGGTTCATAACCCTTTCTTGGCCACTAGCGGGGGGGTAAAATCGCCCCGCTAGCAGCTGAATAGCGCCATAAATCCGACGGTAAAGCACCACTAAAAATAGTGGCGCTTTACTGTCTATTCACCTCCTGTCCCATTGTGAAAGGGGCCTTAGACTGGCCATACACCTATAGATTATCTGCAGATTTTTTATGGTCAGATGGAAAAAGTGGAACAGATGCCTCCATCTACACTGAACTGCGTGGATGAAAGAATCTCCCACTGGCCCAAGCTTCCATAGCTTGCTGGTCGGCCCCACTGGCTCTCACAATACCTGAGCATTCTGATTGGGTGCAGGCATTGTTTAGTTTGAGAGCCAGCGGGGCCTACTAGCAAGATACTGAAGCTTGGCCCAGTGGGAGATTCCTCCATCCACACAGTTTAGCATACATGGAGAAATCTGTTGCACTTTTTCCATCTAATCATAGAAAATCTGCAGATAATCTATAGGTGTGTGGCCAGCTTTAGTGTGGCCTTTTATGGTGGCCAGCCTAAGGCCCACCTGTGCAATCAATAATCATGCTGTCTAATCAGCATCTCGATATGCCACACCTGTGAGGTGAATGGATTATCTTGGCAAAAGCAAAAGTGCTCAATAAACACAGATTTAGGCTGGGTGCACACCGCTGCGGCAGCGAGAACCGGATGTGATTAGCACCGCACAGTGATTAGCACCGCACAGTGCAAATCACATCCGATCTCTGTGCGATGCGAGTTCAGCCATACAGATAGTATGGCTGAATTCGCATCGCACCCGCCGCAAACTCGCATGGGACCCTTTTTTTGGTCCGCAGCAGAATCGGATCGCATGGGTGTTCACACCATGCGATCCGATTCCTGTCTGAGTTTGCAGATCGCACTGCGATATGCGAACTGATCTGGGGGCGTCATTAACATTTCACTGACACTCCCAGCAGTCCGCATAGGGCAGTGTGAACTGCCGGCGGGAAGCATGCGATGCGGGAAAACCCCGCGGATTTGCGGCGTTCCCGCATCGCCCCAGTGTGAACCCAGCCTTAGACAGATTTGTGAACAATATTTGAGAGAAATAGGCCTTCTGAGTACACAGAAAAAGGTATAGATCTTTGCATTCAGTTCATGATAAATAGTGGCAAACACAAAAGTGTTGCGTTTATAATTTTGCTCAATGTGTATATACATAAAAAAATAAAAAATAAATTTAAAAAAAGCGGATTTGTAGAGTATTTCTGTCAGACGCAAAAAAGCTTAACAATCAAGTGTCAATCAATTTGATTCAAATACCAGTTATTTTCCAAACTGCAATGTGTGATAAATATAGTTTTTTCTTACATTAATACCCCATATTTTGTAGTATACCATTAAATGTAGCAAAGGGAGGGGTAAGAAATGAAAATGAGTACAGTGAAGAAGCACAGATGTAGAAGAGAGAGTGTTTAAAAAGGATTGTAAAGTTGTTCTGTTTCCTGAGGGCCGGTTCACACTGCAGGCGCGGCGAGGCGTCTCCGACTTGCCTCGCCGCGACCTGCGGCGACCTCAGCGGCGACTTGCAGATGACTTCTGTATAGAAGTCAATGCAAGTCGCCCCCGAAGTCGCCCAGAAGTAGTACAGGAACCTTTTTTCCGAGTCGGAGAGACTCGAGTCGCTCCTCTCAGAACGGTTCAATTGTACAGAACGGGGGCGACTTGCGGGAGCGAGGCGAGGCGAGTCGTGTCGCCTCGCATCGCCCGCTGTGTGAACCGGCCCTGATGGTTGCATTTCTAGTACATTAACCCATACTCACTGCATTGTTAATAAGGGATGAAAGTAATTCTGCTTTGGGCATTGCTGACATGAAAATAAGACTAATTTTGCAGGTAATGCGTGCGCCACTTCAGGGGGTAGCTATACTCATGGTCAATTTGTTGGCAAGTTTGCAGATTAAATCCCAAATAATAGAGGGTCATATGTTCCCTGCATATATTCAGGACTTTGTGCAGTATTTAACCACTTCCAGACTGCCGCACGCCAAAGTACGTCAGCAGAATGGCACGTGTGTGCAAAAGAGCGTACCTGTACGTCCCTTCGTAAGCCTGGGCTAGCGGGAGTGCACCCACCGCGGGAGTATACCCGTGGGTCCCATGGAGTCTATGTCCACTGGTGGCCTGCAATCGTGATGACGAGAGGCAGAACGGGGAAATGCCTATGTAAACAAGACATCTCCCTGTTCTGCCCCGTCATCGGGAGCAGTGATCTGTCCTGTCCTAGGTAGCCCATCCCCCCTACAGTTAGAACACACTGAGAAAACAAATTTATCCCCTTGATCGCCCCCTAGTGTTTAACCCCTTCCCTGCCAGTGACATTTACACAGTAATCAGGGGCTATCTTTTTTTTTAGCTCCGATTGCTGTATAAATGTCAGCGGTCCCAAAATAGTGTCAAAAGTGTCTGATCTGTCTGTCGCAATTCAATAAAAATAAAAAAATTGCAGATCACAGCCACTAGTAATAAAAAAATAAAATAACATTTCTAATAAAAATGCCATAAATCTATCCCCTATTTTGTAGACGCTATAAATTTTGCACAAACCAATCAATATACACTTATTATGATTATTTTTACCAAAAATATGTAGAAGAATACATATCGGCCTAAACTGAGAAAGAAATAATTTATATATATTTTTTTGGGGGGGATATTTATTATAGAAAAAAGTTAAAAAAAAATGCTTTATTTTGTTGCTCTTTTTTCGTTTATAGTGCAAAAAAATAAAAACCGCAAAAATGATCAAATACCACGAAAAGAAAGCTCAATTTGTGGGGGGAAAAAAAAGGAATTCAATTTTGTTTGGGTACAACATCGCTTGACCGCTCAGTTAAAGCGGCGCCGTGCCGAATTCGCAAAAAATGCTCTGGTCAGGAAGGGAGTAAAATCTTCCGGTGCTGAAGTGATTAAAAGATCTTTATTTATTTTTTTATAGGAGTCTCCAATTTTCTTTCAATATGAAAACCCTAAGGCTTGGTTTACCTGCTTGCATTTATAACCTCTTGATGTCATGATACTGTATTTATTACCGGCACCAATATAGCTTCATCAATTTTACACAGTGCTTTACATATATACTGTACACTGGGCAAGCACAGGAAGAACATGTAAACCCCAAGCAGGCAGTGCTATGGTTGGGGTTCAAACCAACAAACCTAGTGCTGTCGGACGGAAGTGCTAACCACTTAGCTATTGTGGTGCCCCCATAAAAATTGGAAACACCCAGTTTCTGTTAGAATGGAGATTGCTGTGGTAAGTGTTAAGATATGCAGACTGACTGTTGCAGGTCCAGGATTTTCTCAGCACAGAAATCTACTATTAGAGTCTTCCCCAGCAAAACCACCTGGTGGTGAAGGTTATCACAGTACAACTTTAAAAGTAAATGGTTAGGGTGAAAATATGGGCAATATGACTGACTGTTATGAAGGTGCTTGTCTTGAGTCATTCCTTTACCGCCTTCATTACTTGGGTCAATGCGATGAAACAAACATGTGCAAATCAAACACGCAAGAAGGTATGCGTGACTTGCTTTTGACACATTTCTGCAATCTGGGAAGCAGGGTTTGATTTTTAAATTGGATCTTATGCAGTGGTATGAGCATTGCAAATAACTGCAAAAAAATGGTGGCAGAGTGTATTAAAACCATGCTTTCTGGTACATGTTCATGTTGTAAGCTTATCTTAAAGAAATCTTTAGGTTTTTTTTCCACACAGGGTGCTATATTCATTCAACAGGGTGTCATTGAACAAATACCTTGCTGTATCGGTGCTGAATACGACAATATAAGCTTTTGTCCGCATTTTGACAGCGGACTGTTGCAGACCTATATAGGCTCTATGGGTGGCCAGATGTAAACGTTATGTCTGTTTACATAAGGCTAACTCTGATCCGTCGTGGTTAAAGCCCGATACACAGGATCATAGTGTTGGTCAACAGAGCGTCAGCCTTTTGTCCGAATGGGCGTGTGCCAGGAACTTGTCTTGCATACAAAATGGTACACAATTGTCAGCCAACAAACACAAAAGTAGTAATGTACTATGAGGAATTTCAGCTCTTGAGCGCCACCCTTTGGGCACCTTCTGCTAATGTCGTGTTTGGCGAGCACTGATTCTGAGCATGCGCAATTGTACTTTCAACTTTAGTGTGATGGACTTGTGTACAGACGATAGGAAAATCTGATAACAGCCTGTTGTCTGCCGAAAATTTACTAGCCTGCCATTCAACAGGCAGAAAGTTGGACAACAATTGTCTGATGGAGACATTTTAGGACAGTGATGGTGAACTTTGGCACTCCAGAAGTTTTGAAACTACATTTCCCATGATGCTCAACTACACTGCAGTGCATGAGCATCATGGGAAATGTAGTTCCAAAACATCCGGGGTGCCAAGGTTCGCCATTACTGTTTTAGGATTTTAGGCCAACAGTCCATCATCACACAATTCCCTGCTGAAAATCCGATCGTTTGTACGAGTCTCAAAAATGGAAATGCCACAGTCCTTTTCCTCTTTTTATGGACTTGGAACAGACTCGCAGGTAGGCGGATATAAGAAATGGACACAATGGTAGATGTACACCAGTTTAAATTGAGGGCAACACAAAGGTTGTTGCAGATTTGTAAAGCAGAAATTGATTTAAAATGGAGAACTAATGTGCATTTCTTTTTTTTTTTTCTCGCCATGGATCTTCTGGAGTCTGGGGTCCTGGACAGTTCTGCCCTTATTATAATCCACGATTGTTCTGCTCTTATTATAATCCACTACTTAGTGCCCAAAAATGTAACTTCAGGTTTGTTCCAGGGTTAGTGACTCACAAGTACTGGTAAAAAGAGGAGAATGACAAATCTAGAGCATGCATCATCAAAAACTAGTGATTTACTAAACTGGAGAGTGCAAAATCTGGTGTAGATGTGCATGGTAGTTAATCAGCCTCTAACCGCAGTGCAATTAAAAGGGATTGTAAAGTCTCAAAGTTTTTCACCTTAATGCATTCTATGCATTAAGGTGCAAAAACTTCTTTGCTGAAGTTGCCCCCAGAGCCCCCCTTTTCTTACCTGGGCCCATCCGATCCAGCGATGTGCACGAACCCAGCTTGCCCCAATCAAATCCAGTGAAGGGAGCGGGGGACGGGGCCAAGTCACGCAGCAGCAGTGGGATTTGGGAGCGAGTCGGCACAAAGTACCCCCAAGGAAAGCGGCTTTCCGGGGGGGGGGGGCCACCCAATGAAGAGGAGGGGCCAAGAGCTTCGGCGAGACACCCCAGAAGAGGAGGGATCGGGGCTGCTCTGTGCAAAACCCTTGCACAGAGCAGGGAAGTATAACAGTTTTTTTTTCTTTTTATAAAAATAAAAGGGGGAACCTTTACAATCACTTTAAGCTTTGACAAAACAAACTAGAAGCCGATTAGTTTGTATGTACAGCTACACCAGATTTTTCACTCTCCAGTTTTAGTAAATCAGCACCAGTGGTAGCTTCTATATTTCTTTCCTAAAAAAGGTCTCTTTAAAACAGAACACAATATTGAAGGTTTATTACTCCACAAGGCGAGTCTACAGGACCCATTTATAAACAAGGAGCAGATATCATTATCCCCCCTTCACGATACTCTCTGGTGTGAAACCTGCGGTTATCAGTTATCGGTTTAACGCAGCATAGAGAACTTCATGATTGGAGGACAGTCACAGGTCACACATGAAGGCTCTCCCCCTGGCCTTTTCTTTCACCCCCTTTATTCATTTAAAAGCACTCTGCTGTATTTTTATATGGACCCCAATGTGACGGGCAACTTTTTAAAAACAATGCACTTCCCTATGTGGCTCATAGGTTTTTTAACCACTTGCCGCCCGCCCTATAGCAAATAGACGGCGGCAAAGTGGTTGCATAATCCTGACCGGACGTCATATCAGGATTATGAGCCGCTGCGCCCCCCCCGGGGGCGCGCATTGCGGCAATCGTTGTTGCGGGGTGTCAGTCTGACCCCACGGCAACTACGATCTCGGTAAAGAGTCTCCGACGGAGACTCTTTACCACGTGATCAGCCGTGTCCAATCACGGCTGATCACAGTGTAAATAGGAAAAGCTGTGATCGGCTTTTCCTCACTCGCGTCTGTCAGACGCGAATAGAGGAGAGCCGATTGGCTGCTCCTCTGACAGGGGGGGGGTCTGTGCTGATCGATTATCAGCACAGCCCCCCCCGAGGATGCCCACACTGGACCACCAGGGACGCCACCAGACCACCAGGGATACCAAGGACAAGGTATGCCACCCTAGACCACCAGGGATTCCAATCAGTGCCACAATGGATGCCAATCAGTGCCCATAATGGATGCCAATCAGTGCCCACAATGGCATCACTGATTGGCATGCATTACTGATTGGCATCCATTAGTACAATATATTATAATACAATGCCGCCTATCAGTTCCCATCTGTGCCGCCTATCAGTGCCTGCCCATGCCCACCTGTGCCACCTAACCCATGCCCATCCATGCCAATTTGTGCCACCTATCAGTGCCCATCCGTGTCGCCCATCAGTGCCACCCATCAGTGCCGCCTATCAGTGCCACATATCGGTGTCCATCAATGCCGACTCATCAGTGCCACCTCATCGGTGCCCATCAGTGCCGCCTTATCATTGCCCATCAGTGTAACCCCATCAGTGCCCATCAGTGAAGGAGAAAACTTACTTATTTGCAAAGTTTTGAAACTGAAACAAAAAAAAAACGTTTTTTTAAAAATTTTCGGTATTTATTTGTTTAGCAAAAAATAAAAACCGCAGAGGTGATCAAATACCACCAAAAGAAAGCTCTATTTGTGGGAAAAAAATGATAAAAATTTCATTTGGGTACAGTGTAGCATGACCGCGCAATTGTCAAAGTGCGACAGCGCTGAAAGCTCAAAATTGGTCTGGGCAGGAAGGTGTTTAAGTGCCCGGTATTGAAGTGGTTAAATGGCTTCTATACAGATAGGAAAAATACACTATAGGCCAAAAGTAAGATTCAGTAGTTACTTACCCAAGCTGGTCTGGATGGGGTTGTCTCACTTTGCTCAGGTTTTGTAGGTGAAATGCCATCATATTGAGGCAAAGGAGTGGGATAAATAATTGAAGGCATTTCTATATTGAATCCAGGAAGTCCATGCAGCATATATTTCTAGAATAAGATAGCAATTATAAAATAAATAAAAAAATAATAATAATGGTATTGCCTTATTTTAATAATGTAAGCTTCAAAACCCAATCACCAGAAAAAGCTGAACCCCCTTTCCACCCTTCTGAAACTTTTACTCACATGAGTTTACTGCACATGTCCGTTGCGGACACAGCTTCTGTGAATGATCTAGCACTGCAGTCTGTACCTGTACAGTTTGGTTGCCTCTTGTTCAGTTTTCTAGAGGCTTAAGCCTAGTACATATTTGGGCCAAATGTCAGCCAGTTCAAAAGAAACCATCTGTCATTCAGCCTATCTGTATGGCAGCCGGTCCATCGGAAGCGGGCCTTTTAGCCAGCTTCTGCGGAAGGCTCATGACTGAAAGCGGCTCCGACCTGAGCCGTTTTTTGTTCAATCCAGCAGGATGAATGAAAAAAAGTGAGTGGTGTGTACAAGGCTTAAATGTTTCTCACAACTGAACAGCCTTAAGAAAATTACTATGTCACTCGGGGAGTGATGTGGACACTTGAAGTACCCCCCCTCCTCTGCAGGAAAGATGGTAGACCAGGACTGGTGTTTGGCTGGGGAAGGAGGGAGGCCTTGAGTTCAGCTTTAATACAAGGGTAAGTTTCTATTTAGCTGTATTATACTCTGTGCTATTACTACAATGTGGCTGAAAAATCAGATTTCTATCATGGTGTTAACAAGCACGTTATCAATATCTATACATAAAAAAATAAACTGTCAAAATATTCTGCCTCGAAATAGTAAAAATAGTAAAAATTGCTTAAAAAGGTTCAATACAAAAACTATATTACCTTAAGCACAGCAAGCAGTGATCCAAGTTGATCAGTTTCCTTCAGTGACATTTTGCCACCATTTAAAATAGACTGTATGCCTTTCAAAGCATTCTGTAATAACTGTAAAAAATAGCATTTGGTCACAGTATGTCCATAAAAGAATAACAAAGAAATACTAAACATTGCTTAACATGAGCTACCAATACAAAAAATAAAAAAAACTTTCACAACTCATTTTACACATAGAGGAGAGCTTAAAGTGGTTCTAAAGTCAAATCATTTTAACCTTAATGCATTCCCTAGTCTGAATGGGCCCTTAAACTGGGACTAAACCCTCCAATCCCTTACAGCCAAGGAAGCTGCCATCTTAGCATCGTTTTGATCTACAGAAGCAATGGTGCAGCACATGTGATCAGTTAGGACACCAGCAGTGGTGTCACCTGGGGGGGGGCAGAGGGGGCCCTCAGCCCCCCCTCCCCCATTATACTGCATCCCCCAATTAAAACGATCGGCCTGGCAATTACAGATCAATGCTCTCCCCCCGTAGGCTCTCAGCTGCTGGAGGGAGAGACACACAGAGAATCGCTCTGTAATTGCTGTGCCGTTCATCTTTCCTGTCCTGTTATTCAAAGTTTGCAGGCAGAGTCTCCTGCTTTGTCATGATGGAGACAGAGCCTGCTCGAGCAGCAGCGCTTCCCCCCTGAGCCCACCCCTGTGTGTGCAAAACAGAAAACACATCTCCAACCTGTCATGTCTAGAGAAGGGCTCACAGCAGTAAGATGCAGGGCTGGATAATATTTGAATTATCTGTGCTTTAAATTGCAATGGTTGAATTCCTTACAAAAAAAAAAAAAAAAAAGGCAGCAAAATAGAAGCCTTTAATAAAAAGGTAAGCCTGCAAAGTCATAACCATCACATATACAATATTAAGATTCCTACATAAATCCAAGTTGTGTGAAATTCTTAAACCTGAGCTCCAGGGAAGAGAAACATTTACCCTTGCAAGTATGTCTCCTGCCCTGCTAGTCCTGCCTAGAATAAGATTATACTTACCTTATTTCACACCTTCTCAGCATCCAGCATTCCTCTCCATTGGCCGACATTCTGTTTTATGGGTTGGTCTTTAGCATCCTCCCACACAATGTTGGATTGCTGCATTCTAAAAGATGCTCCATAAAATGAAGTGAACCTGTATTTTTTTTCCCGTATGGACAAAATACAGGTTCCCTTTATTCAAGACAGTTCAGTTACTTACTGTGCAATTTGTTATCTCATCAACAATGTTAATTTTTGGGTTCTGGAGGACTGCAAGAAATATCTTAAAACATGTCATTCTGTATGGTTCCTCCAAGTAAGGCTGTCCAGGAACACTGAAACAAAAAAGTCAGTTTTGAGTATGGATATAGAGGACTAAAATTTTGAGCATACAATTCCTACAAAAATGTTGGTTCTAATATTATGCAAACAGCAGTGCATGTTAACACTTAAAAAAAGTAATAAATATTTTGTCTGGGCATATTTCCTAATAGGAAATACTTTTACCCATCCACTTTAGGAGGTAATTGTACAGTGCATCCGGAAAGTATTCATAGCACTTCACTTATTCCACATTTTGTTATGTCACAGCCTTATTCCAAAATGTATTAAATTCATTATTTTCCTCAAAATTCTACAAGCAATACCCCATAACGACAACGTGAAAGAAGTTTGTTTGAAATCTTTGAAAATGTATTAAAATAAATAAAATCACAAGTATTCACAGCCTTTGCCCAATACTTTGTTGAAGCACCTTTGGCACCAATTACAGCCTCTAATCTTTTTGTGTATGATGCTACAAGCTTGGCACACCTATTTTTGGGCAGTCTCTCCCATTCGTGTTGCAGGATGTCTCAATCGCCATTAGGTTGGATGGGTAGTGTCGGTGCACAGCCATGTTCAGACCTCTCCAGAGATGTTCAATCAGGCTTAAGTCTGGGCCACTCAAGGACATTCACAGAGTTGCCCTGTAGCCACTCCTTTGTTATCTTGGCTGCGTTTTGGGTCATTGTCCTGTAGGAAGATGAACCTTCGCCCCCGTCTGAGGTCCAGAGCGCTCTGGAGCAGGTTTTCATCAAGGATGTCCCTGTACATTGCTGCATTCATCTTTCCCTCGATCCTTACTGGTCTCCTAGTTCCTGCTGCTAAAAAAAACACCCCTACAACATGATGCTGCCATCACCACGCTTCACTGTAGTGATGAGTGGTGCCTGACGCTTGCCATTCAGGCCAAAGAGTTCAATCTTTGTTTCATCAGACCAGAGAAGTTTGTTTCTCATTGTCCGAGAGTCCTTTAAGCGCATTTTGGCAAACTCCAGGCAGGCTGTTGTGCCTTTTACTGGGTGGCTTCCATCTGGTCACTCTACCATACAGGCCTGTTTGGTGGAGTGCTGCAGAGATGGTTGTTTTTCTGGAAGGTACTGCTCTCTCCACGGAGAAATGATGGAGAGAGCAGAGTGACCATCTGTATATTCGTAGCATTGTACTGTATTAAAGAGACAAGTTTAGTGCAGAAAGTTTCCCCGTGTACTGACCATTTCTGTCTGCATGGTGTTCAGTGGCCAACAGCCAATCAAAAAGAAAAAATTTACTCATGGAGGATGGTGAAAGTCTGAATTAGATATCTTAACTTTGGATGGGAAGTAAAGCCAGTGTAACTTCTTTGCCTAAAGTCATATTCATCCCCTTTCTACTTCCACCCACTGGCTGCAGAACTCAATTAAAATCCTCCACCACCATATTTGCGTCACAGTACTGCGAGGTCCTTTTCATAAAGCGTTATGCAACCATGTGAAAAGTAGAAAAGTTTATATCTAGGATATTCATAAAAACTTTGTATCTTAAGATTGGTGAATCTGAGTTGTAAGGGATGTGTTAATATAGAATTTAAAGCGTGAAAACAGTAGAACATTGTTCTTAATATAAAAATAGATTATGTTGATGTTTTATATTTTAAAATATTTTATATTTTATCTTCTAGCTTGGTTTCAGAGCACAAAACTTGGAGCCTAATTTCATACTTTACATTAGTGCACAGTGTACTAATTGAGGAGATCTAGTGTGTCCTACAGGTTCTGCATATGGAATGCATGAACAACTATAGCAATTCTTATAAACCAATATTAAAAAATAAAAAAAAGACTAAAATAAAATGCAAAGTTAACATACCAACAATATAATTAAGTCCAAAATGTAAAAAATTATTTTTTTTTTAAATTGGATTTTTGTACTCACCGTAAAATCCTTTTCTCTGAAGTTTATTGATGAACACAGCTCCTTTAATTCTTGACCTTAGGGACGTCCCCAAGCAGTGTCAAAAAAAACGAGGGGTAGTAACAGCAAAACATAACTTCACCCACAATAAAAGGAACACCTCAACAGAGGAGTTGCCAGCTTAAACGGCCACCATCAAAACCAGCGGCCAACTTGTGCATCAAAAGATGCATTTACAACAAACTTGAAACTTAAAGAAAGTGTAATTGCAACCTTACACAGCCGCTTGCAAAACCTTGCGGCCAAAGCAAGCATGGGAAGATTCACTAAATTCTACAAAGTTGACGTAAGTAAGTGTGAACGGATCGACCAAAGCCAGCGTCTTACACACCTGGGAGACAGATTCTTGATGTCGGAAAGCCCAGGAGGCCCCAATTGCTTTGGTGCAATGAGCCATGACAGGAAAAGGGGGCACTCGCCTCTTTAAGGCATATGCCTGAACCACAATCTGTCTGATCCATCGAGAATTGGTGGACGACGAGACCGCCAGGCCTTTTTTCAGACCAGTCACCGAGACAGAGTCTGACTTTCGGACGGGAGCTGTAGCAGACAGATACACCCGTAAAGACCAGACCATGTCCAGGGAATGTAAGGCAACCTCTTTTGGGTGTGTCGGCTTAGGACAAAAAGGATGGTAACACGGTGTCCTCATTTAGCTGGAATGCCGAAACTACCTTTGGAAGGAAAGAGGGCTGCGGAAGTAGCACCGCCTTATTCTTGTGGATGACCAGGTAGGGAGACTTGCATGACAAGGCCCCCAACTCAGAAACCCTCCTGGCAGATGTAATAGCCACTAGAAAGACTACTGTCTGAGAAAGTGTTAAAGTGGTTGTAAACCCTTACAACACACTTTGACCTACAGGTAAGCCTAGATTAAGGCTTACCTGTAGGTTCAAGAAATATCTCCTAAACCTACACGGTTTAGGAGATATTTACCGAAAGACAGGCACCGCGGTCTACGGCGTATGCGCCGTAGACAGCGGCGCACAGGCGCACTGAGCGCGGCACCATCAACGGCGAATATGCCGCGGCGTGGCGGCTCCCGTGCGCATGTGACGTCATCGCGGCTTCGCCGAATAACAGCGGCGGAGCAGCGAAGACCCACGAGAAGATGGATGCGCCGGACTACAGGGGACAGCGGTGACATCGTTGGCTCCTGTGTCAGGTAAGTGACACATAATGGACTACTATGCGATGCATAGTTGTCCATTATGCTTTACCTTTGTAGGGAATGAAAGAGGAAGTAAACTCATCAGGGTTTACTTCCTCTTTAACAAGGGAATCTCCCTAATGTTCTCAAATGGCGTTTTCTGAATCGCCGATAGCGCCAGATTCAAATCCCATGGAGGTAGCGGTGGTCAAACCAGAGGGACTACGTGTCAAAACCCTTTCACGAAGGTACTCACCAATGAGTGAGTCATGAAGGGACGTTGGAAAAAGACAGCCAAGGCTGATATCTGTCCCTTGATGGTGCTTAAGGCAAGTTTTTGATCCGCCCCTCGCTGCAAAAAAGCAGGATCCTGGAAACTGGATAAGTGCGTGGACGCCACCCGATCTCCTCACACATGGAGATGTAAGCCTTCCATTTACGATGGTAAATCTTCTGAGAAGAAGACTTCCGTGCCCTCAGCATAGTGGAAATTACAGAGTATGGCAGACCTCAGTCCTTTAGCACCTGGTTTGCAACAGCCATGCCGTTAAAACCAGCAATGGTAAAGCAGGATGAAGTATCAGACCTTGCGATAGAAGGTCCTCTTGCAGCGGTAGCCACCACGGAATATCCGCCACCAGTCGTACTAGGTCAGCATACCAACAACGTCGAGGCCAATCTGGGGCAATCAGAATTACTGGAATCACCTCGGTCTTGACGTGGTAGAAGTTTGAGTGGGGGAAGGCACAAATCAGCCAATAATGCCCCCATGGAGCCACCAACATGTCTGATGCATCCGCCCAGGGGTCTCTTGTCCTGGACACAAACCTCTGCAAATTCCAATTGCTGAGCCCACCTTAGGCAAAGGAACCTGAATACCTCCGAATGCAAACGACCATTCCCCTGGGTTCAGCATCTGACGACTTGGGTAGTCCTCCTGCCAGTTTTCTACGCCCGGGATGTACATGGCTGACAGGGCCGGCACGAGACGCTGTGCCCGCTGGAGGATGTGAGTGACCTCCCATGCTGAAGCTGAGCTCCTTGTTCCTCTTTGATGGTTGACGTACGCCAGCGCCGTGGCATTGTTTGACTGGATTCTGATCAGACGCCCTTGTAGCCTTGTTGACCATGTGGAGAGGCAAAGCCTGATCGCTGAAGCTCGAGCACATTGATCGGCAGTTGGGATTCTTCCCGCGACCAAAGGCGTTGGGCTGACTATACTCCCAGCACTCCCCCCAACTGGTCAGGCTGGCGTCCATTGTGATCACCGTCCAATAGAGAGGAACGTTCTCCCGGACCGAACGGCCGGAGACCTCAGCCACCAGAGAAGGGAATCCCTGACTAACTGGCTCACCCGAATTTGATAATCCAGGGATAATGGAGATTTGTTCCATTTTGACAAAATCTCCTTCTGTAAGACTCGAGTGTGAAATTTTGCGTAAACATCCCTTGTAATAGAAAAAAAGCATGACATGACTCCATACTATAGCCCATACGTCACATATTTATTTTATTTATTTATTTTTGTTTTGTTGTTGTTTTTTTGTTCAAAATTTAAAAAAAATTTTTTTTTTTTTTTTATTTATTTTTTTTTTTTTATGCATTTAAATCCAAGTATTAGATCTGAGGTCTTTTTGGCCCCAGACCTCATATTTAAGAGGTCTGGGGCCAAAAAGACCTCAGATCTAATACTTGGATTTAAATGCATAAAAAAAAAAAAAAAAAAATTAAATTTTGAACAAAAAAACAACAACAAAACAAAAATAAATAAATAAAAATAAATATGTGACATATGGGCTATAGTATGGAGACGAGTGGGAGCCATCTTCCCCTCACTCGTCTCCATACCTAGCAAGGAGACAGATGCGATCACCAACGGCTCCGGTAAGCGGCGGTGGGCCCTCTCCCACCACTGATAAAATAGATTTTTTGGCGAATCCACTACAGAGACCACTTTTATCTTGTAGCCGACCGCTAGCCGAACACGGGTATACCGGGGTTATGGCAGATAGCTGCTGCCATAATGTCAATATCCATCCCCAAAGTATGACACTGACACTGAGAAGAATGAAGGATTGTGGATCAGTACCATCATAGACTGTTCATTCAATTTGTATCATTTTCCTTTTTATGTTGTTGTTCATCTTGAGAGACTTTATATAATGCCAATAGGGGGGCTTTTTTCAGCGCTGCACTGCTCTGTTTATGATGTTTCTTTTGAGGTTTTTGTTACATTTACCTTTAGTGTTCAGCTGCTCCGTTACTTATACTTTAAACAGAAGGTTTTGTTTTGCGCTGACTGATTTTGCATTTAATACTGTGATCCAAGAATACTGCAGTGAGGGAGGGGCTACCTGTAAAAACTAGGTTACCTACATCCCCCTCACCCCCCCCCCCTCCCCCACAAATTTACATGTTAAGCACTTTCCGACTGCCGCACTCTGGCACATTCTGCGTTATGGTGAGTTGAACTATTTCATTATATATTGCAATTTAATAATAGAAATAATGCGCTTCAATCATCCTAACATCATATCAATGAATGTGCCGAGATGATTGAAGCGCCAACGCCAGCCATCGCCCCGATAAATTGCCCGTGAAAAGCCGCATACACCCCCCTGGGCCTTGGCACAATTTTCTTCAACTAGGCCAGTCCCCGGTGCCAAAAAGGTTGGGGACCACTGATGTAGGGAGTTTGAGCCATCATTGATGACAACGCTGTGATATCCAAAGAGTTACACCTTTTTGATCCACCTGAATCCTGGTATATGACCACTGGCAGTGGCGAATGCTCCATTTGACCTATCTGTTCAGTCAGGGGTCAATTCTTTAAGGTGAGCGGTTTGGCTGTCTGGTGGTGGGAGCACCTGTTTTCTGGTGATTAAGGATATCAGTATGCATTCTATCCACTGAGAAGAATGAAGGATTGTCGATCAGTACCATCATAGACTGTTCATTCACTTTGTATCATTTTCCTTTTTTTAATGTTGTTGTTCATCTTGAGAGACTTTATAGAATACCAATAGGGTTTTTTTTTCAGCACTGCACTGCTCTGTTTATGGAGAATTCTTGGATCCCAGAAGACAGTTCAAAAAGCGCAGCGCGGGTCATGCATGTGCAGTAGGCAGCCGGCTGTGAAGACAAAAGCTGCATAGCCGGCTGCCCAGTTAGCATGCAGGCGCTGGGAACCAGGGGTCTAGGGAAGAACTAGCCCGGGTGAGGACAGCAATGGATCCCTGGACAGGTAAGTGTTCATTTATTAAAAGTCAGCAAGTATAGGATTTGAAGCTGCTTACTTTTAAAATAAGATATATATTTTTTTTATTTTTATTTTTTAACACAGACTGAACCTCCTTTTTAAGACACAGTACTTACCAGAGGCATAGATTGGCCATGCAGTGAACAGCAGCCCTCAGTAACTCTGGGTCCGTTTTGCTGGTATCACTAAATTGTACAAGTATTCCATTTGGGCCCAACAAATATGGAAGATACTGTTAAAAAAAAAAAAGTAATATAGTGGTTACTGTATTAAACGGCTACAACTGTTTGACATTAAAGGATGTTCACTTATTTACTACAGTTTGGTGCCACTATTTAGGCCTCATACACACTGGACGTTATAATAACGTTATAAAACCACCAGTAGCTTTGCAATAGCATTTTTTTTGCCTTTTTACTTTTTTTTTTTTTTCAACGGATCAAAAACGTTGAAAAGAAAATAGAACACTGGTGAGCCGCATTTTTGAGCGTTTATCATTTTTTAACCTTAGAGCGTTTTTACAGCTGAAAACGGCCTCTCAGTCTAAAGCCAAAAACAGCAGCTGTAAAAAACGTTCAAAAACGGTCCAGTGTGCATGAGGCCTTAATGTTGAAATACTATTGATCAGTTGGATCATATAAAAGCCCGTGATTGAAAGTGCATGCTTTACAATCCATTTACAACCCAAGCAGCTAAATAAAAAACAGAAGATGCATAACCCCTCCTCCTCTTTGCTTATATGGAGCCATATAGATTTTCAGCTGGGCCAAGTCATTTAACAAGTAAAAGGATAGTGCTGTTTTATGCCTATTAGAACGCACAGCATGCCCTACAAATCAAATGTTATAGAAGCACTATATTAAGCCCATGAAGGTTTTCATTTATCCAGGTCTTGGTAAAGCTAGCAGTGGTTAGTAGGGATGGGCGAACAGTTCGGACCGACCTTTGGTTGTTCGGGCAAACAACGAACATTATGCGGTGTTCGCGGCAAATTCAAAAGCCGTGGAACACCGTTAAAGTCTACGGGACACTAACATGAAAAACCAAAACGTGCTCATTTTAAAGGCTTCTATGCAAGTTATTGTCATAAAAAGTGTGTGGGGACCTGGGTCCTGCCCCAGGGGACAATGTATAAAACAGTTTTAAAGACGGTAGGAAAGCAGATAATTGGCTCTAAAAGAAAAAAAAAAAAAAAAAAACAGTACCAAGAGCTGCAACCATTAACCTGGTATAACCACTTGCTGCCCAGTACGCTTATAAACGTACACTGGGCAGCAAACGGTTAATATTGTAAGCTATCAATTGGCCCGATTTTCCCTTTGTTCTTTTTTTACATTTTATTACTCATTATCCCCATTGCCTCGTAAACAGAATTTGTCAATAAAAACAACAATCCGAGCAGGAAGTACCGTGCTTACCTTCTGGCACTTATGTCCATTGCTGTAAACTAAAGCTGCCAACGCATGCAATATTTCCACATGGGTCCAGGAGCTACATTGTTTCAAAGCAGAAACCGAGAATCCAAGGAGAAAATCCAAATTCTGCTCAACAACAATTACCTGTCACCAAAGGCAAAAATCATCAAAGGTTACTTCGGATCAAAGCAAAAGATAGATCTGTAATTATGCTTGCGATAAAGAGGCAGAGTATTCAATTATGCATGTTAGCTGGAGTAGCAGATTGCCATCAACTTACTATCTTTTATTTATTAGGCACATTCTGCATAAAAAAAAAAAAAAAAAAAAAAAAAAAGAAAAAAAAAAGCTTTACAAAATAATTGATATGCTGCTCCTTATTTACACAGTAAGGCAGCAGTTCTATGGAGGTAGTGGGGTGAAACTTTATGAATTATGATAGATTTAGATTACTGTAATATTTGCCTTAAAGCATACTTAAACATAACAAAAAATGTAATAACTGCAGTATACCCATCTCTAGATGTGGATGTGGTGGCTGCATTATTTTGTTCAGGCCGCCCCCCCCCCCCACTTTACTTTTCTTTGGTGATCCTTCCAGCAACACACTTTCTGTCCTTGGAGGGGCAGCGTTGTCACCCTATCACAAGTCTTAAAGTGGTATTATACAGTATATTGCTGCGTACAAGTCCTGGGATGTGGATGACGGAGGCACGTTACTGGACCACGGTAATCAGGGCTCAGTGGCTATGATAATCGTGGTCAGGACACAGGAACAGACAGGTTTTTTATACATCTTAGAAATTGGCAGATTAGACAGCACAAGCATGTGCTGTTTATTCTGCTATTAGGGAACAGGATCTCTTATGGACCATCGTAAGCACCGCAGTCAGTGGTAAATGGTTTGTCTCAACGGACTGATAGAGGGGGGGGGGGGGAAATGCTAAAAGAAAATGAATGCAGCCTCCACATCTAAGAACTGGCAAGCTGCAACATATTTTTTTGTTTGTTTTTGGGCTCAATATCGCTTTAAAGTGATTGTAAAGGCTTTTTTTTTTTTAAATAACATACATATCATACTTACCTCTACTATTCAGTTTGTTTTGCAAAGAGTGGCCCTGATCATAGTCTTCCCCATCAGCTCCTCCCCATATTATATAGCCCCCTAAAAGAAGAGCTCTCCCGGGGGGGAGGGGGATGGCGATTACGCTCCCGGGTCCAGCATTTGTGTCCATGGACGCAGAATGCAGGACTTGGCCCCACCCCACATCATTGGATTTGACAGCAGCGGGAGCCAATGGCTGCGCTGCTATCAAATCAAGAGTTGGGAACCCCGGGCAGAGAGGTACAGCACATCTCCGCTGAGGGATCAAAGGGCTTAGGTCAGTAAAACGGGGGGGGGGGCTTGGGGGCCGGTTACTGTCAGAAGTTTTTTCACCTTATTGCATAGGATGCATTAAGGTAAAAAAAATGAGGGCTTGCAACCCGTTTAAGAACACCTCTTCCCATCTTAATCGCCACAACAGGGAGGAAAGTGTTCCATAGCTAACAGAATTTGCTGGAAAGGGATAAAACTGTAGCAAAGTTAGAGAGAGCATAGGAAGTTGGCTCACTACATTTCTAGCAGAATCAACAGATATTTTTGTTGCACTAACAAATATAACAAAACATTTTCAAATTGTATATTTAGTAAGCAAATGGGAGAAAATAAGATGATTTCATGGTTATAAACACAAAATATATATATTTTTTTTAAAAAGCTAAGGAAATTCAAATACTGTATTAACATTTTTTGTTACACTGTATCTATCTGAAGTCGCTGCTAGCAAGGAGACCGCACCTATTCTAGCAAGTGCCCCTCTCCTGCTCCCAGTACTTGCCTGAGGCGAGAACTAGTATGAGGAATATAGAGGAAGTGAGGATACTTTAAGGCTTAAGTCTACCATTATTGTACAGTATTGCGTGGCTGTGAGGCTGCCCACCAGATTAGTGGGGGTGCATAGGCCTCCCCCCCCAAAGCATGCTTAAACACCGTCACAGAATTCTGTCACACTCTGCCTGAGTGCTTCCGTTAACACACTGCTTCCTCCAGTCTGGACCTTCAGATTTTACATCCCACCTATTGTAACTAAAAACCAAGCGAAACTAGCTCAGTCACACAGCTTGAACATGGAATGATTTATTGGACAAGTATACAGCCTTTTTATACACTTGAAAAGTATGTCAGTCCCTACATACACAATAACCCAAATATTTACCCAAAACACCTCCAACACGCAGCTGCATATATACCAAGGGCATGTATACATGCAGCTGCAGGGTGGGGAAGGTCTTGGTTGCTTATGATTGGCCCAGTACAGGTGACCACTTCTTGGCAAGATCGCTCAGCTGGGTGCAGACTGGGATCCAAACATGCCTGAGCTCATCCCTAATATACAACACGGTAATTGTTTATAACATACAGCGTTTTAAAAAACGAAATGCCATTCATCAAGTAGCTGTAAACCCTGACCCATCCCCCCCCCCCCCCCCCCCAATTGTATCAGATATGTCTGTGTTACCATGTACTTGTATGAACATCCTGTTCTGTTTGTATTAACCTGTTTTGTGTGAAATACCTGAACCTGGCAGTTCTCCAGCTTTCCTATTTCCAACAGACCATACCACAGCTTGGAAGTACCGTGCATTCACCCCAGCATGATCAGTTTTCTTCTTTGCATTCTACTTGTGAGCACAATGTGCCTGTACCACAATGGTCAGACTTGTACCAATATGCCCCCCTGCACTACATTCACTAGGAAGATCAGTATACTGCTGTTCCTCTGCCTCGTGCGGACACACTTCCTGCCCAGCTCCTTAGTGCATTTGCATTTTACACTGTGTTATGTCTGTGCTCTGTTCAGGCTACTGCTGCCAACCCCCCTCCCCCCCACCTCTCTAAGCCCCTCATGCACCTGAGAACAGGGGTCATGCGATCACTTATAAAAGGAAAGAAAAAGGAATTAAAAAATGCAATATTATATATATATATATATATATATATATATATACACATATACACACACACATACATATATACACACATATACATATACATACACACACACACACATATTTATTAATTAATTAGGGGTGTCGAAAATGAAGGCTACACTGGGATGAAAACCGATACCGAAAATGAAAGTTTAAAAAAAAAAATGTTTCTTTTATATATAATTGTATTGTATTCGACTTTTTAATATCAATTTAAAATTAATATGAATTTATTGCTGGCCATTACTGGCACCTTTAGTGCAAGAAAGGTCAAGAAAAATGCATTCTGCATTTTTTAACCATCTCATGTATCATGTCCTTAGTCTCTTGGATCATGTCTGCAATCTCTTAAACACACTGCTAATAGTATTAGCAAAATTTCCATTCGATGAACCTCTAGCAGACATGATACAGGAGATGGTCAGAGACTGCAGACATGATAAAAGAGATCAATGCAGCCTCACCAGTGCCCGTCACACGCAGCCTGTCTGTTGCTGGATCAGAGCAGCGATCTCAGCGTGTCACGGAGTGGATTTGAATTGCCCAGGCCGCAGTAACAATTTCCCGCCTCCTGTTATCACGTCACACTGATTCAATGTCCCATCATTGAATCAGTGTGCCGTCTATCACAGGAGGTGGTACATTGTTACCGCAGTCGATGCAATTCAGCTCCGTGACACATGGAGATCTAGGGTAGGAGGAGGACTGAGAGTGTCATGATGACACTACTGCAATGGGTATCAGCTTTTTTTTTCCGTGCACCTCTAAATATATTATCACACACACACACAGTAAAATAAGTATTGATCACGTCAACATTTATCTAGGTAAAATATGATTCTAAAAGGTGCTATTGACATGAAATTTTCATCACATGTAACAACCCATGCAAGCCATACATACAAAGAAACCAAAACAAATACGTTCAGAATTTAAGTTAAGAGTAATAAAATGGAATGACACAGGGAAAAAGTATTGAACATGCTAAATTTATTTAATATTTCGTACAAAATGCTTTGTTGGTAATGACAGCTTCAAGACGCCTCCTGTATGAAGAAACTAGTCGCATAGATTTTGTCTTCAATACTTGAAGGTTCTGTGGGCCTCTTCTATGAACTCTGATCTTTAGTTCTTTCCATAGATTTTCTATTGGATTCAAGTCAGGCGATTGACTGGGCCATTCTAGCAGCTTTATTTTCTGTCTTTGAAATTTTCTCGCCTAGAGGCGATTCAGTTCGCATTGTGCACTATACAAGTATTTCATTCATTCATTCAAACCAACTGACAGTTTTCTTGGCTTTGTGTTTGGGATCATTGTCTTGCTGAAATGTCCACCCTCATTTCATCTTCATCATTCTGGTAGGTGGCAGGAGATATTTTTTTTATCAAGAACGTCTTGGTACATTTTTCCATTCATCCTTCCTTCAATGGCATGAAGTTTGCCAGTACCATATGCTAAGGAATGGCCCCACACCATGATGTTCCCACCTCCAAACTTCATTGTTGGTATGGTGTGTATGGGGTGATGTGCAGTGCCATTTGACCTCCAAATGTGGTATGTATTATGGTATCCAAAGAGTTCAATTTTGGTCTCATCTGACCAGACTGTATTCTCCCAGTATTTCCCAGGCTTGTCTAATTGTTGCGCAAACCCACGACTGGACCCCTCACGAACGAGAGCAGCAGCGGATGACCCAGGGACCTACAGCACAGCAGAACATCGTGGTGAGAGAGAGGGGGTACTGAGGACAGTGATCACCCCACAGACGCAGACAGAGGAGGCGGGAGGACATCCAGTGGGACCAAGAGGTGGAAGGCAGACAGGGAGAGGGTGGGCAAGTGAACTGCAGACCATGGGAGAGAGTATGAGACCGATCAGTGAAGCAACGGCACTGAAGGTGACTGACTGACTACTAGTGTCAGATTACAAGGTGAGGCTGTGCAAAGTGACACAGACAAACTACAAAACCTGACTGACAATGTGTGCGAGTACCTGAGTGTTGTGTGGATCGTTAGTATCCGAGTATTGTGTGTACCTGTATATTGTGAGTGCATGTGAGCTGCCAGTACCTGTGTATTATATTGTCGAGTACATGTGTATTGTTGAGAATTATGTCCTGTACACACAAGTGGAAATTCCACCAGCAAAAAAGACTGAGAGCAGGTTCTCTATTTTTCGGAAAATGCGTTCGTCTGTATGCAATTCCAATGCGCAAAAAACAACACGCATGCTCAGAAGCATTGAACTTAATTTCCTTGGCTCCTCGTAGTGTTGTAAGTCACCGCGTTCTTAACGGTTGAAAGTTCAGAGAACTTGTGTGACAGTGTGTATGTAAGCCAAGCTTGAGCTGAATTCCGTCGGAAAAACCATCCAAGATTTTTCAGATGGAAAATCCGCTCGTGTGTACGGGGCATAATTGTCAGGAAGCTAGTTAGTTCATTTAGACAGGGTATAATACCCAATCCTTATTAAATTAGTAGGTACGATGCTCAGTGGGTGTGGAGCTGCGACTCGTGTACATCTTTGCGGCATGTATGCATTCCTTGATCATCTGATTGTTGGCAAATACTGCTGTGCAAAATGTTAGTACATTGTTTCTCTGGAAGCCCAGGTTCTGAACCTAGGGCAGCAACTGTCAGCATTGAGAAGACCCTCCATACTAAAGGAGAGCCGGGAACAGACCCAGCAGGCGCCAGCACAGAGGCAGGTGAAGACAAAGAGGTGCAGGCACTAGAAAAGAGAAGATGGGCAACCGTTAGGAAGGTTACAGGAGAAAGTGCCAAGGAGGCTGATCCTGGGCTGGAACATCCCCATAAGTATGCTCCATTGAGTGATATTGGTGAAACCAGTCAGAGACCAGCACTGCTGGAGCCGAGGGACACCACTAGATGCCAGGGGAAGAACTCCTCCAGTAAGAGTGGGGGGGGGGCGAAGGGAAAGGAAAGACAGATTCTGGTGGTAGGGGACTCAATTCTTAGAAGGATAGAGAGGGCAATCTGTGACAAATACCTGAAGCGCCAAACTGTATGTGGTCTACTGGGCGCTCGTGTTCGGTACATCATGGATCTGGTGGACAGATTACTGGGAGGGGCTGGGGAAGACCGGGCTGTTATGGTGCATGTTGGCACCAATGACAAAGTCAGATAGAGTGTCCCAAAGAATGATTTTAGGGACTTAGAAGCTAAATTGTAGAAAAAGGACCTCCAAGGTAGTATTCTCAGAAGTACTATCGGTACCTTAAGCCACACCAGAAAGGCAGAGGGAAATTAGGAAAGTAAACTGAGTAGCTGGCGTAGTAGGGAGGGGTTTGGATTCCTGGAAGACTGGGCCGACTTATCAGACGGTCACCAGTTATATAGAAGGGACGGACTGCACCTAAACGAGGAGGGTGCAGATCTGTTGGGAGTGAAGATGGCCGAAAAGTTAGGAGGGGCTTTTTTTTTTTTTTTTTTTTTATTACATTTTATTTTATTAACAGATAAGTTTTTGTCTCCAAGAGAAGAAACATGACGTACAAATTAACATTGCAGTTTACATATTTTAAAGCACAAAATTACAGTGTACAATCTTCCAAGTCATAGTACTATAGGTAAAAAGTATAAAATGACACCGTTAGTAATCTGTTGAAAAGGAACCAACGTTAAATTGTGTGGGTTTCAAGTTACACATTTAGTCATCTATATTGCAGTCAATTTCTAGGTCTGACAATAGACGATATTGATCTTCCTGTACTGGCGGAGGAGACCGTAGGGGACAGGAGATTAGCAATGGGTGGTAGAGGGGGGGGGGGTACGGGAGATGACAGAGGAGTACACCACAAAGAAGGGGGGGGCAAATCAATCGCCCAAGGCTCCATTCCCCCTCCCTTGCTCTCCTTGACCTCATGGGATCCTCAGCCTATCTTCATTGTTCAGCTCTTAGTCCAGTTAACCCCATATCTTCTCAAATTCTTTCGAACATTTCCGACTCATATATGTGAGTTTGTATAACGGTAGTATAGAGTCAACCATGGCTCTCCATTGTGAGACGGTGGGAGGTTCTGGTTGCTTCCAATGAAGTAGAATAGTTTTCCTAGCGTAGAAACCTAAAATCAACAAGTCTTCAACTGAGTTGATCATAGTGACTACATCTAACCAGACCTCTTCTATGAGGGGGCAGGACCAAACCACATGGAAGGTGGTGCCCATTTCAGTGGTACATTTTGGGCATCTGTCAGATCGTGTAGGGTACATTCTCGCTAGTCTTTGTGGGGGTAATAGTACACTCTGTGTATGAATGAGTTGAATGAATCTATCTCTAGTAGAAATCATTAAGGGGATATATTTTTGGATCCCTTCCTCCCAGTCATCATCCTTCAAGGCAGATATATCCTCTTTCCACTTCTGAAATAATTTAGTCTCACTGCCAGACTCCTCACAGGATCTCCGCAGGTATAATGAGAAGAGAATGCGATCTACGTTGTTGGAGATCAGGAAACTCTCCACCCTATGCGAGTTAAGGGAAAATCCTAGGGGGAATTGTGCATGTACTGCATGGCGTAGCTGGAGGTATCGGAACAGCATTCTGGATGGGAGCTGAAAGGAGTCTCGTAGGGAGTCAAATGACAGCCAGTGTGCCCTCCGGCATAATGTGTTGTATTTATGATATCATACCAAGCCCAGAGAGCCGGGTCAGGGACGGTCAGCAAGTGACATAGCTTAGGGTTGCCCCATGGTGTGTATGGAGAGATGGTATTGGCCTTGTTAAGCTTAACTGACATATGTTCCCACACGCAGACCATCGTTCGCACGGAGGTGGTCATTTCTGAATGTGCTTTTGGGCATCTAAACACTAGGTTACTCAATGCAGAGTAGGACCCCAGGATTCCCGCCTCTAAGTTCACAGACGGTTAGTGTGAGATTGGGTACATAAACCCGAGGTAAGTATAGTAACAAGTCCTATTTGCAATCTTGGAACACCCAATAAGAGGACATTATGTGACCAGTCTAAACTACGCAACATGTTCTCCCATCTTGTCCCCCAGGCTCCTGCCATTGGTGAACTAGAGATACTGTTGTACGAGGAGGATTTAGATTTTGTGGAAATTACAGAGACCTGGTTCAACAGCTCTCATGATTGGCTGGCAACCATTCAAGGGTATTCCCTTTATCGCAGGGATAGAGAGGGTAAAAAAGGGAGAGGGGTACGCCTGTATACCAAGACTAATGTACAAAGTGATGACATCACTAAGGGAGCTATGGAGGAGAACTCCAAAGGGATGAAACTAAGGGGAAAATACTGAGAGTATGCTATAAAGCCACCTAACCTGAGGGAGGAGGGGGGAAGACTGATCCATCACAATTTGGATTGGCAGCAAGGATGGGAAGCGTCATAATAAAAATGGGGGATTTTTACTTATCCAGACAGACTGGGCAGAAGGAACCGCGCATTCGTCTAAGGCTCGCCAGTTCCTAAATGTCTTGCAAGACAATTTCATGGGTCAGATGGTAGACGCACCAACTAGAAACAAAGCGTTACTAGACCTACTGATTACCAACAATACAGACCTGATCACGGATGTGGAAATAAGAGGCAATTTAGGAAACACTATCACTGGTCAATTAGCTTCAGTAAAAAAAAAAAAAAAAAATTATATCACACAAATAAAACATAAAGGGAATACAAATACATTGAATTTCAAAAGAGCAAACTTCCCTAAACTACAAACCTTGCTAGACGATATACATTGGGATAAAATCTTAGGAACAAAGCACACGGAGGAGAGATGGGTTTTCTTTAAGAGCATATTAAATAAGGGAATTAGCCAGTGCATCCCATTGGGCAATACATATGCAAAAAAAAAAAAAAAAAGAAGGAGCGAACAAAAGTCCTGGATGGCTTAACTTCAATGTAAAAATGCATAAAAAAGTAAAGGAAAAGGCCTTCAAAAATAAAAATACAAGGCTGAGGGATCATCATAAGCAGACTTTACCAAACTTGCAACAAGAAATGCAAGGGAACAATTAGGGCAGCTAAAATAGAACACGAAAGACACGCAATTATTTAAGTATATAAACAGTAAAAAAGGGAGGACAGACCATATTGGCCCATAAAGAATGAGGAAGGAAATCTGGTTACAGAGGGTAAGGAGACAGCAAAGGTATTGAATTCATTCTCCTTAGCCCTTGTACACACGGTCGGAGATTCCGACGGAATGTGTCCGATCGGACCGTTTTGTCGGATATTCCAACTGTGTGTGGTCTACATCGGACTGTTTCCGTCGGAATATCCGACGGACCAACTTTTCCAACTTGTTGGTAAAATTTTCAGACAAAATGCTCCGATCGGACATACTCTGATCATGTGTAGAGAATTCCGATCGGACAAAGTGCCACGCATGCTCAGATCAAATTCCTACACCAAAGCTATTGGCTACTAGCGTGAACGTAGTCCCGTCGTAACGAAATAACGTAATCACGTCAGATTTTCCAACAACTTTGTCCGACCGTGTGTATGCAACAGTTTCGGACAAAATCTGTCTGACAAAAGCCGACGGATTTGGTTGTCGGAATCTCCGACCGTGTGTACAAGGGCTAAGTCTTCACAAGGGAATCGGGGGGACTTCAGTAACCAAAACTGCAGTGTTTATCCTCATGACACATCACAGGAAGCACCCTCATGGCTAGCAGAGGACAGAATTAAAAATAGAAATAGACTTGGAAACTTAATGTTAATAAGTCACTGGGACCAAATGGCTTGCACCCAAGGGTCCTTAGGGAACTCAATCAAGTAATTGTCAGACCACTGTTGCTAATTTTTACTGACAGTCTACTGACTGGAATGGTACCAGCTGATTGGCTTTTCTCCAATGTAGCACCAATATTTAAAAAAGGGCCAAAATACATCCCTGGGAATTAAATGTAAAATAATGCATTTTGGTGGAAAAAATATGAATGCAATCTATTCACTGGGGAGAGAACCTCTGGGGGAAATCAGGGATGGAGAAGGACCTGGGGGTCCTAGTAGATGATAGCAGCAGCTTGGCATTGCATGCCATTGCTGAGCCTAACAAAGTAAACAGAATATTGGCATGAATTAAAAAGGGGATTAATTCAAGACTACAAGACTCCGGTCTGGCCTCACCTGGAGTATGCTGTCCAGTTCTGGGCACCAGTCCTCAGGAAGGATGTCCTGGAAATGTAGCAAGTACAGAAGGGCAACAAAGCTAATAAAAGGGACTGGAGGATATTGGTTATGAAGAAAGGTTATGAGCACTGAACTTATTCTGGAGAAGAGACGCTTGAGAGGGGATAGGATTTCAATTTAAAAAACACATGGCCATTCATTAAGATTGGAAGAAAAGAGGTTTAACCTTAGATTGCGTAGAGGGTTCTTTACTGTAAGAGAGGCAAGGATGTGGAATTCACTTCCACAGGCGGTGGCTTCAACGGGGAGAATCAACAGTTTCAAAAAAAACTATTAGATAAGCACCTGAACGACCACAACATATAGGGATATACAATGTAATACTGACATATAATCACACACATAGGTTGGACTTGGATTTGTGTCTTTTTTCAACCTCACCTACTATGCAACATGAACAATACAACAATAAGGTAGCAGAGCAAGTTCTAACCAGAGGTCGATTTCAGCAAAGACCGCCTTCCAGTATGCCATTACGGATGGGCATTCCCAGAACATATGTATATAGGAACCAGGTTGGAGTTGACAGTGGGGACAGATAGGATCTCATTCAGAAAACATTCTCTGCAGCCTTACAGGGAGTATAACAGACCCAGTGCAGAAACTTAACCTGGATTTGTTTATCTTGGGGTGAAATTACAAGCTTGGGACCTTGCTCTAGGTTACCATCCCAGTCCTCTCTGTCGGGAATATCCTCCTTCCAGTATTCCCATTTTTTTTCCCATTCCAGGCATATTAGTACCAAGGAGAGCACTATACAATGTTGATAGGTTGATAGTGGTTTATCTAGGTGCCCAGGAGCTAAAAGGTCCTCAATGGGATCAGCTGTGAGAAAAGGAGTCAGAGGGAACTGAGTGGCAGCTGGAAATATCAGAACAGCATCCAGCCTGGTAGATTGGACTTCTGAGACTATTGTGATAAATTTAGGAGGGCACCCATGGGCATGATGTCCCCAATGGTCTTGATCCCATATCACGCCCATAACTAAGGGTCCTGAATGGTAGGGAAATAAGGGAGTCCAGGGTTGCTCCAAAGGGGTTGAGCAGGAGACAGTTGACCCGGAACGGAGAATATATATTATATATACACACACACACACTTAAAACATGAGCCAGGTGGATAGGCTCATGTGGAAAAGCCCCTACAGAACAGTAGAGATGCTGGCAGTCAGATAGCACACAAATGTACTTGCAATATGTTCTCTTTGGGGTAAGACCATGTAGAAGACTGGAACAGGTAGAAGAATCAATACAGTAACGTTTAGTCAACAAAAAACACAAGCAGGGGCACAATGGTGCTAAATTATATAGGAGTGACACCTCCACAAACAGCAGCGTACCAAAGAGAATGAGAAAGAGAAAGAGAATGAAGCGAGAGAGAGAGACCCCCCTCAAGTATCAAAATGATCAGGGATCCAGGAGAATAAGTAGGAGGCAGGGTACTTCCCCTTCCCACCAGTCAGGGTATCCACCCAGGCTGAAGCCTCACACGGGGAGGCGGAGAAGCGAACCGCCTCTACATCTTGGACCTGTAGACAAGCAGGGAACAGGACACCAACGAATGTTGCGTGCCCACAGCGCCATCCTTCACCTGGTTAAAAGGATTTCCTGAGCTTCTGTGTCTCAATGTAGTAGTCCAGGAAAATCAGCAGCTTGCTATTTTGGTAACGGACATCTGCCTGAACTCTGGCGGCCCGGAGCACTTCATCCTTGTCCCAGGAATTTAGGAGCCGTAGGATAAGGGTATGTGGGGGGAGACCCCGAGATCCTCCACAAAGACTGTGGGGTTAGTACCCTCCACTACAGAAAATGTTTATTTCTTCTGTTGTGGTTTTCTGCATCGTCTGCTTTAAATTCCAGGGCTTTTAGTTTAGTCTGTAGTGTGCAGAGAGCAGAGGAATGCTCAGAGAGACATTTTCCTCCGTGTGACTCACACGCTGCTCCGACACTAACACGGGACCGGAGCTTATCCACGACCTGCCTCATGATGCCCATGTCCAGATGCACTGCCTCAATCTTCGCGGTGAGTGTGGACTGGCATAGGGCAATCGTCGACATAATGTCTGCAACAAAGCTCGAGTGAATAGAGGCGTCCAGCTCCAGCAGCTCCGTCTGTGATGCCATGTTGATCGTCCTCATGGCGCGGTCCTCAACACAGGCAGGAGGAGAGGGGGTCTGTATTTCCTCAGGCGGCGGGAATCAGAGCCTTTTCCCCCTGCCAGCTGATGTCCTGGAAGAGCAGCGTCTCATCCGAGTGGAATCCCTCAGTCACGGATGATAGAGAAGTCTAGAAGGAGGCTAAAATAAGTGCTTGCCAGCAGAGCTCAAAGATATGCAGCCGTTCAGGTGGCCATCTTGGACACACCCCTCACATATATTATTTAAATTTGGTTGTTTTAAAATGTAAAGCTTCACATATAACTTAAGGGGTCGATTTATAAACATTTTCCATTTTCTAATAAAAGCCAACGTAAGAGATATGTGAACCTTGGGTGAAAATCAATCTCATGTGACAACAGACCCCTTAGAGCTAAGGCACTGTACATTATAAACAATTACATTTTCCCCAAAAATAGGTTTTTCACCTTTTTCCATTTTTTTTTCTCAATGCTTCTGATTGCCTGCAGCCTCCTTCAGCCACTTTCTGTTTACATGCACCAGCCCCAGCATCAGCTGCACATCGCTGCAACATTTTTAAGCTATAATTAGATTTATTGATTGGGTTTACAACTACCAACGGTAGGCATGTGTTAGTGTACTATTTGATGCAAAGTGTTTCTTACCTGTAGTCTGTTAAGCAGATAGTGTATAAGTTGGCAAACTTTGCTGACAAGATGTTCTTGGTTGAGTTGCACAAGATGACAAGCTTGAACTAGTAAGGCACAAACCTCCTAAAGACAAACAAACAAAAAAAAATAGTAAACTACATCATTAAAAAAAAAAATAAAAAAAAAAAATAAAAAAATAAATAAAGTTGCATACTAGCACATAATGACAGACTTACCCGAGAACTAAGCCCTCCGGGTGCACTGTTACCACTTAGGGTGCTTCCATCTCTAAGCAGTCTTCGGCGATATGAACTGCCGAGCCAGCGACGTGCGCGGAAGTCGCTGTTTAAGGCATGACTCTTAGAGCCCATTCACACAGGGGCAACTCCTGATCCGACTTCAGGTCGCCCCTAGTCGCCTCAGGTCGGACAACATTTAAAAAGCAATGTAAGTGAATGAGAGCCGTTTTAATGCACACTACTGAAGTCGCTCCGACTTCAGAAAAGGTTCCTGTACTACTTCTATCCGACTTGTAGGCGACCGGTACCCATTGATTTCAATGGAGATCGCCTCCAAGTCGGATCTCCGTCTATACGGAGGCGACTCTGACAGAATTATCAGCTCTCAAGAGGGCACTCCACGCTAAATTTCTGAAAAAAATTTGGCGTGGGTTCCCCCTCCGAGAGCATACCAGGCCCTTAGGTCTGGTATGGATTCCAAGGGGAACCCCCTACGCCGAAAAAACGGCGTGGGGGTCCCCCCCAGATCCACACCAGACCCTTATCCGAGCACGCTACCCGGCCGGCCAGGAAAGGGGGTGGGGACGAGTGGGCGGCCCCCCCCTCCTGAGCCGTACCAGGCCGCGTGCCCTCAACATGGGGGGTGCCTTGAGGGAGGGAGGGCGTGCGCCCCCCCACCCCAAAGCACCTTGTCCCCATGTCGATGAGGACAAGGGCCTCTTCCCGACAACCCTGGCCGTTGGTTGTCGGGGTCTGCGGGCGGGGGGCTTATCGGAATCCGGGAGCCCCCTTTAATAAGGGGGCCCCCGGATACCGGCCCCTCACCCTATGTGAATGAGTATGGGGTACAATGTACCCCTACCCATTCACCTGTGAAATAAAGTACAAAAAAAAAAACACAACACACAAGATAAAATAATTTACTGCACAGCTCCGGGGGTCTTCCGTCTTCGGGGGTCTTCTCGCCGGACTCCTCCGCTATCTTCTTGTAGCTCTTTTGCTAGCGGAGGAGTCCGGCTTTCTTCCGCGCCGCCGGCCTCTTCTCCCGACTTCGGGGGTCTTGTCCCCCTCTTCGGTTCTTCTGCCGGGCCACCGCGCCTTCTTATAGCTCTTTTGCAGGCGGTGGCCCGGTCTTCTGTCGCCGCCGTCACCACCGCCGCCTTCCGTTCTTCTCCTTCTTCTTCTCCTGGAGATGTTGACTCGACGAGCTCTCCGGCCACAATGCCAGGGACGCGCTCCGCTGCCACTTATATAGGGACAATGGGGCGGTGTCACATGGGTTGATGTCACATGGGTTGGTCACATGGTGACCCCGCCCCCTTACCATGTGACATCAACCCATGTGACCAACCCATGTGACATCAACCCATGTGACACCGCCCCATTGTCCCTATATAAGTGGCAGCGGAGCGCGTCCCTGGCATTGTGGCCGGAGAGCTCGTCGAGTCAACATCTCCAGGAGAAGAAGAAGGAGAAGAACGGAAGGCGGCGGCGGTGACGGCGGCGACAGAAGACCGGGCCACCGCCTGCAAAAGAGCTATAAGAAGGCGCGGTGGCCCGGCAGAAGAACCGAAGAGGGGGACAAGACCCCCGAAGTCGGGAGAAGAGGCCGGCGGCGCGGAAGAAAGCCGGACTCCTCCGCTAGCAAAAGAGCTACAAGAAGATAGCGGAGGAGTCCGGCGAGAAGACCCCCGAAGACGGAAGACCCCCGGAGCTGTGCAATAAATTATTTTTATCTTGTGTGTTGTGTTTTTTTTTTTGTACTTTATTTCACAGGTGAACGGGTAGGGGTACATTGTACCCCATACTCATTCACATAGGGTGGGGGGCCGGTATCCGGGGGCCCCCTTATTAAAGGGGGCTCCCGGATTCCGATAAGCCCCCCGCCCGCAGACCCCGACAACCAACGGCCAGGGTTGTCGGGAAGAGGCCCTTGTCCTCATCGACATGGGGACAAGGTGCTTTGGGGTGGGGGGGCGCACGCCCTCCCTCCCCCAAGGCACCCCCCCATGTTGAGGGCACGCGGCCTGGTACGGCTCAGGAGGGGGGGGGCGCCCGCTTGTCCCCACCCCCTTTCCTGGTCGGCCGGGTAGCGTGCTCGGATAAGGGTCTGGTGTGGATCTGGGGGGGACCCCCACGCCGTTTTTTCGGCGTAGGGGGTTCCCCTTGGAATCCATACCAGACCTAAGGGCCTGGTATGCTCTCGGAGGGGGAACCCACACCAAATTTTTTTCAGAAATTTGGCGTGGAGTTCCCCCTTGAGCTCATTCTCTGCTTGGCCACGGCAAAAGTCGCCTGGCCTGGGGCGACTTGTAAGTCGTCCCAAGTCGCGCTTGAAGTCATCACAAGTCGTTTTGAAGTCGTCCCAAGTCGCGCTGTGATCTTAACTCAAGTCGTGTCCAAGTTGCCTGACTCAAGTCGCCTACAAGTCGTGTTGCCCCTGTGTGAATGGAGCCTTAAGGAACAGCGCATGTGCCGGCGACGTCACCAGCTGCAGCTAAAGTAAATATCTCCTAAACGATGCGCGTTTAGGAGATATTTAAATCCCCTATAGGCAAGTCTTATTATAAGCTTTCTTATAGGTAAATATGGAAGGGAGTTTACTCCCACTTTAAAGCTGGACTTTAATCTGCTTACATTTTGTCTTCCCTGGTTCCTCCCATTTCCCCCTCATCAGCATGCTAATGAAATTGTTTAAAATAAAACTTTTTTTATTTTTTTAGACCCAGTCTATACAAGTCAGCCAGATCATAGCTGTTAGGAGCAGCCAACAGGGTGCTGTACATACAGTAGCTTTCTGAGAAAATCACAGTACCCTGCCTTAGTATGACATTGGAGGAGTGCAAAGTGCCCCAGTGTGAAAGGGGTCTTACAGAAAATCTCTAAGATGACCTTACACTGGACCCCTCAACACCCTCCCCCCCCCACCCGAGTCCCGCTGTACTGTGCTCCCATGATCTTGCTCTGTCAGGGACTGCAACGCCACCTCACCTGTCCGGCAATTTGAAATCTTCCTGGCTTTCTCACCTCTCCTCACAGTGCTGACAGGAAGAGTTACACAGATTCTGATTGATCAGCGTCGTCCATGTGATGGTGCTGACCAATTAGAATGCGACTTGTCTGTACACGCCGAGAGGTACAGCAAGGAGATTAAGCCACTGTGAATTTCAAATCCCCAGACTGGTTAAAAATTTTACATAACACATATAATTGACCTATCGGTATATTTTAGAACTACAGGAGGTAACCTGTCTGCACATACTAAATCCACACAAAAATCCTGCATTTGCAAATACAGGATCTTAGCACCCTAAAACAAGATTGCCAGCTATTCAGATATTATGTTATTCAGATAACTCAACATTGCTAAATTTTTTGAAAGAGCGTTCCGCTTTAAACACAGAATTGCTCCAGCTAAGACCCCTTTCACACTAAGGCGGTTTTCAGGCGCTTTATCTCTAGAAATAGCCTTTGCCAAGCGACTGAAAACCAGCCCCCATTCATTCAAGTGTGACTTTTCACACTGCAGCGATGTGCCACCCCCCCCCCCCCCCCCCGTCTCCCTATCAGAACATAAATAAAAATAACAGGGAAGTTCGTTGTACTAACATTGAAGTGTTAGTACAGTGGCTCCAATTTCAGCTGTCAGTTTTTTTCACTCAGTCCGCTGGATTGAAAAAAAAAAAAAACTAGCAGTGCGTACTAGGCTTAAGGGAGTGTTATAAAGATGGTAAAAAATGGACAGGGGTTATACCATAGGGGAGATTTTACTTCACTTCTTGTCCTATACCCAAAACAGTGAGAGAATCCCCACATTTCACTATTGGAAGATTACTGTTCTGATGTCAACCCAAAATTTTAGATTTTCTTTTACTTTCACCTTTGATAATAATAAACAAGACAAATAGAGAGGGTGACTCTCTCTAATGAAAAATAAAAAACTGACAAGGTTCCAATCCCTCTCCAATTTAGCCAAAACTGATAAAAATATCTTTTAGTTACATTTTAAAGCCCCTTTCACATGGGGCTGTCCGTTTTAACTCCTCCACTTGCTCAGCGGGGATCGTTCCATTGATCCCCGCTGTGCCGGCGGATGACAAATCTGTCTCTGCACTCTGGGCAGGAACGGACCTGTCAGAGAGTCCGCTCTACCTTTTGGGAGGGATCGGATAATTTCCGGAATGCCTGTCCGGTTTCATCCGATCCGCCATATGGATGGAAAATAGGACATCCATCTGGCTGGATTTTGCGGATCGGATGTCAGTGGACATGTCATGTCAACATCCGATGCTCCATAGTGGCAATGGAGCGACCGGTCAGATCCGCCTGTAAAAACTGACAGGCGGATCTGAATGGTCCACACATGTGAAATGGGCCTACGAATTCACCAACACCTGCATTAGTTCTTAAAGGGGAACCTCAGTCCCCTTACTGCTAGCCCCCCCCCCCCCCCCATTACTGGTTTCACCATCTTTGATGGTTCAGTTCATTTGCATATGTGTGAAAGCTCTCTGCATAAAAGTCAGCAGCTACATATACTGTAGCTGCTGACTTTTACTATTAGGTCACTAACTCGTCCAGGGATCCTGCGGTGTCCTCGTCCAAGCCGATTCTGGAATTGCCTGTCATTGCCGGTGTTGCCATCTTGGGTAAGGGAAACCGGCAGTGAAGCCTTGCAGCTCCACCACCAGTTCCTTACTGTGCTTTCTTAACCACTTAAGCCTCAGACCATTTTACTGGCTTAAGACCAGGCCCCTTTTTGTGTTTCGGCACTGTGACACTTTAACGGACAATTGCGCGGTCGTGCGACGTGGCTCCCAAACAAAATTTACGTCTTTTTTTCCCACAAATAGAGCTTTCTTTTGGTGGTATTTGATCACCTCTGCGGTTTTTATTTTTTGCGCTATAAACAAAAAAAATGCAACAATTTTGAAAAAAAAGACGCATTATTTTTTATTTTTTGCTATAATAAATATCCCCAAAAAATATATAAAAAAATTGCTTTTTCCTCAGTTTAAGCCGATACGTATTCTTCTACATATTTTTATAATAAGCGATTATTGATTGGTTGGTGCTAAAAGTTATAGCGTTTACAAAATAGGGGATAGTTTTATGGCATTTTTATTAATACATTTTATTTTTTATTTTTTACTAGTAATGGCGGCGATCAGCGATTTTTATTGTGACTGCGACATTATGGTGGACCCATTGGACATTTTTGGCATATTTTAGATGTGTCACTTGTTGCTAGGCAGAACGGGGAGATGCTGTTTACATTGGCATCTTCCCGTTCTCCCTCCCCGTGAGACGATCGCGGGTATCCCCGCTGCAATTGAGTCTGCGGGACCCGAGGTCGGACTCACGGGGGTCCCGAGCGGCGCGCATGCGATGGCACGGGGGAAATTTTAAATGGACGTACCTGTACGCCAATTTGCCTGCCCGTGCCATTCTGCCGATGTACATCGTCGTGCGCCTGTCGCGAAGCGGTTAATGGGGCTGAACTTTCGGCTGAGTTTGTCACAGCAAACTCAGCAGGAAGTGAGAGTGGGTACCTGTCAAAACTAGGCACCTGATCCCCCCCCCCCCCCCCCCCACAAGATTCCAAATGTTGCACCAGAGAGGAGGAGGAAGGGTGGAGGCAGAGCTTTCCCTTTTAGATGGAGCTCCGCTCTAACTTAATTGAAATGTCACAAAAATACATTTTATTCAACTGTATGCACCATGGAGTGCTGCAAGGCAGTGAAGTGCATCACAACACTCTGTATAAAAATGTATTTTGTCTATTTTTTCATTGCACACTAACTTCGTTTCTTTTCTAATCTATTTCTTTCATAGCTGGCAACAAGGAAACGAAAGCTCATGTGTGTTAGGATCCTAGTCGGAACCCACCAGAGGGAATGGTCACTGTCCATGGCCAATCATATGTGGCTGAAGCATTCTCCCCCCCACACTGCACATATGGATGCCCATTGTATACATGGGGTTTCCGGGGCAAGAAATGCCCAATCAATCTTTTACAGCCAAGGAAGTTGCTTCGGTTTGATCTGCAACTGGCATGGTGCTACACAAGTGATCAGTTATGACACCAACCATTTGATGGTTTGACAGTTTGGTCGAGGACAATTATATATCGCAGCATTCCTGGAACCAAACTGTTTTTTGAAACCCTTAAATCGATGGTTCTGCTTTATGATTTACTTCTATTCAGGGGCTTCAGCAAAAAGAAAGAAACAGGAGCAATGCTATAGGCAATTTACAGCGCACACAAATTTTGATAGCACGAAATGTATGTTCCTTACTAAAGAACATTTTTTTATTTTTATCAGGCAGTTATGGGTAAAGTATTGCTTTGAAGTGGAGCTCCACTTGTTTGCTTCCTCCCCCTCCGGTGGCATGTTTGGCACCTTTCGGGGGGGGGATCAAACAAGTGTTTTGACAGGTACCCATCCCCACTTCCCAAAGACCAGGCTGCGGCGAGGTTCCCCAGAAGTTCGGCCCCCCCTCCTCCTTCCTCCGCTGGGCCAGTTAGAAAGGCTTAAATGCCAGTGGCAGCACCCAAGAGCTGATGCAGTGCCAACATGGCTGGATTCCAGGACAAGGGTCCTAATATTTATAGTCAGCAGTCGGGGGGGGGGGGGTATACTTGTGGCTGGAGCTCTGCTTTAAGTCGATCAATCAACCTCAGTACAACCATCCTGCCTGTAGACGGATCAAAATGTGTCTAGTTCAGCAGGAACCGGCTGAGTTTCGACCCGCCTATGGCCGGCTTCAGGAGCCTAAATTAAGGTAATCTCAGAATCCAATTGAAAGAATTTGTGATTATATTCATGAACATACCGTGTTTCCCCGAAAGTAAGACAGTGTCTTACTTTCTTTTTATCCCCAAAAGCCCCACTATGTCTTACTTTCGGGGTATGTCTTATATTGGAAAAAAATTGTCATTTTTTTGTTTTAACCATAAAATTAACATTTATTAACAACCTGAACAGTATTGTATTCACCACAAAACAGTTTTATAAAAGGAAGTGCCAAGAATGTCTTGTTACAACATTGCATAACATGTAAAACAATGAAAAATGGTAAGAACGAACAGTGGAATACTGGAAGATAAAACGGATTTATGTGTGATGCAGTACCACCTGCTGTATTTAATCCAGTGTGACACCTGCTGATACCCACTGGGTTACATACAGCAGATACCCCAGTATGCCAGTGTGTATGTTTTACTGATGTATGATTAATACTGTGTGCGTTACCGTATTTTAAGCAGGAGGCGGCAGTGACAAGTGCAGGGGACGGCGCGGTGACGTATGGAGAGGGGGACGGCTCAGGCGTGGGTAGGAGGCGGCGCTCATTAAGATCAGAGGGAAATGGCAGACGCGGGGACGTATGGAGAGGGGGACGGTGCGGACGTGGGCAGGAGGCAGCGCGCAGCTAGATGAGAGGGAGGCGGCAATACCCCCGTGTTTCCCCGAAAGTAAGACTTATATGTCTTACTTTCGGGGTACGGCTTATATTAGCCGACCCCTCTGAAACTCCCGATACGTCTTACAATCGGGGGTGTCTTACTATCGGGGAAACAGGGTAGTAACTTGGTGCTCCTGATTAAGGATGAGCTCTGGCGTGTTTGCACAGCTCACGTGCAGAGCCTGCCAGGAAGTCGGCACAGCGCTGCGCTAATCACAGGCAGTGAGACATTTGCTGATCCCTGCAGCTGCGCATCGGGACAATGTCTCACTGCCTGTGATTAGCGCAGAGCTGACTACCTGGCGGGCTCTGCGTGTGGGCTGTGCGAACAAGCCCAAGCTCACTGTTACTCCTGATCAATACAAAATGGTCAATCGTTTTCCCACCCCTGACCGATCAGCTTATTTGATCGAATCCAATCTAAAATCATTTGGAAGGGATGTCATGGCTGTTTGCAGATTTGATTGTTTTGAATGACTCTCACATCAGATAATGAAATCAGAACGTGTACGGCCACCATAAGGCTGCATTCACTCTACAGTGCTTTGACCCGTAGGCGATTTGACAGCGCTGATGTGTGAATGACAAGATGTGGAACTCGCATTTGAGATGCCATTCAATTCGATGACACCACAAATTCGCTGTGTGGGTCTGCCGCGCAATGGAACATGCTGCAAACATATTCACCCAAAAATAGTTCAAGAGCTACTTTGGGGCGACATGCATCCCACGATGTGGGTTGCCGTGACTGCAGTGCGTTTTATCACGCGGCCCGACACGCACAGCGATTTGAGGGGTCATTCAAATGAATGGTATCTCAAATGCGAGTTCCACGTTTTGTCATTCATACATCAGCGCTGTCAAATCGCGGACAGATCCGCTGCAAATCTGGCCGCGATTTAAAACGCTGTAGTGTAGATGCAACCAGAGAAACGGGTCGGGTGAGGGTTAAAAGCAGGCGGTTGAGTCACGGTATTTCATGAGGCTGCGGCAAAAATGAAATGGCATGCTGCATTCTGCCAAAGGCGACCCGTTCAAATGAATAGGGCCGTGCTGTAACGCATGCCGTTGTGGCGCAGTGGAACAGCATTTTAAGAGTTAAAACAGGCGGTGAGGAGGTGACTTATAGTGCCTGCTCAGCACCTGTCAAATGCCCTCTGAAAAGCAATCCAATGCTGGCAGCTTTTCAGAGGGGTGGCAGTAATAGTGTCATGTGTGAAGGAGCCATAAGGGTTGGGTAGAAGATGGGAATGGGCCCAAAGATTTAGTAGGTGATAGACTTTTGCTCCCAGCATGCAGTGTGCAGGCCCGGGGTACACACCTCCTCTCCGATCCCCGGGGATCCCTTGCTGTAGTCCTGGGAGATGAGTAGATCCAGCAGCAGGTTGAGTTCGGTTCGGAAGCTCTCGGTGTCTGCGGGCTCCAGGCTGTACATCTTCCCCTTGTGCCGGTGGAAGTCCCTGACCTCATTCTGCTGACTGTAAGCCTCCAGATCTACGGCGGGCGGCAAGGATGAATGGAATAAAACGGCCGGTGCTACCGGCACCCGCCTGCCATGAGACATCCCTGCCAATCCTACAGCGCCTTCCTGGTCAGCCATCTTTCTGAAGGGCAGGCCGTTGTCATGGCAACCAACTGTTGCTTCCGAGAACGTCATCATCTTGCGCAGACAGCTTCACTCTTATTACATAGAATGGATGCTGTATGTCTTCATGTAGTGCTAGGTAGTTTATTGGTTCAATAGCTGAGCTCCCACGGAAACGCCTCTTTTTAAGGGAGAACTTTGTTAGTATTAGATACAGTGGAGAGGGATTAGAGCCCCTGTCAGGATTTTATTGCTGTCTTCCCAGTTCGAGAAATTCACGCTTTGAACTTCTTAATGCGGAGTTCCACTCAAAAGTGGAACTTTCCACTTATCCATCTCCTGCCCCTCTCCAGTGCCACATTTGGCACCTTTGAGGGGGAAGAGGGGAATGGGTACCTGTTTTTGACAGGTACCATTCCCCAGTTCTGGAGACGGCGCTGCGGCACAGACTCTCTGAAGGTCAGTTCCCCTCCTCTGCCACTGGAGCAATTAGAAAGAGCAGCATGCTCTGCGCATGCGCAGTAGAGAACCGGGTGTGAAGCAAAAAGGCTTTACTGCCGGGTTCCTTTACCAGGAATGGTGTCGGCTGGGGTGCCAATTAGAAAGCGCAGCGCTCTTTGTGCATGTGCAATAGGGAACCAGCAGTGAAGCTGAAAGGGTTCCTTTATCAGGAATGGCAGCAGCAGCACCTGAGAGACGATCTGAAGATTGGCTGGGGTGCCGATATCAAGGGCTCCCTGGACAGGTAAGTGTCAGCAGTTGCAGTATTTGTAGCTGCTAACTTTTAATTTTTTGTGGGGGGTGGAACACCTATTTAAGGTCCATTCACACTAGGGTTGCCATCTGTCCAGGATTCACCCAGTGGTGTCACCAGGGGGAGGGGGTCCTGCCCCCCCCAACATTATACTGTGCACCTCAATTGAACAGTGGCATCCCAAGAGGGGGGCAAGGGGGTCACATGCTGCAGTACTCAGCGGTGCTCACATGTTGGGAGCTTTTTCTCTCCTGTTTCCTATTCAGGTCCGTCTTTAACGCTTGGCAACAGAGGCAGCTGCCACGGTCCCAGTCATTGTGGGACCCAAAGCAGCTGCCCCTTGAGCACAGGTTGCCTGCAAATTGGGGGCCTCGTGATGGCACTGAGAATGGTGGTTACACACAGAAAGCAGGCTGGCACCAGCGCGCCATGCTGTGCCGTACGATACCTGCTATTCTTCAGTCAGCAGGGAAGGGACAGGAGCTCCAGTGACGCTCTGACCGGCAGCTGTCTGGCAGCTTGTATACTCGGGGCCCGCGGGGTAGGAGCTGGAGTAGGAGCTGCAGCTGAGCTGGCAGCACTGAGAGCCTACCTGTGGAAATGGCAGTGCGGATGCTGTGCCCAGCTGGCCAGCACTGTTTGTACTACTGTGCTTGGGATGCCTGAATGGACGCTTCCTCTTCTGCACCTCCTTTTGCCTGAATGATGTGTTTGGTACAGGGGTGAGTCCTTGTTGCAGTGCTGGTGAGGGGCACATAGCCAAATGTTCACATGCACTGTATTTGCATTAGAAAAGGGGGTACTATGTGGATGGGATAATGATGGATATCAAGGGTGTATAGGGGAAAAGGATGTAGCAATGATGGGGGTATCTTGGGTGGCTACAGTTCTAGAGAAATCAGGAGCGTAGAGGGGTCACTGTGTAAGGGGTATAAGGCAGGGCTTGACAAATTTGCTTGGAATCTAGGAGCCAGCTAAAAAAGTTAGGAGCCAGGTCGGTAACGGCGATCCGGACCTGTCCCTGGCCTGACATGGAGACGAGTGAGGGGAAGATAGAGCAGCCCCCCCACTTGTCTTCAAGTCATTGCCCATAGCTCTTAGAGTGACATTTTATTTTTATTTTTTATTTTTTCAAATGACATTTTTTTTTTTTTATTGCATTTTAGTGTAAATATGAGGAGATCTGAGGTCTCTCTGACCACAGATCTCATATTTAAGAGGACCTGTCATGCTTTTTTCTATTACAAGGGATTTTTACATTCCTTGTAATAGGAATAAAAGTGACACCATTTTTTTTTTTTTAAAAGAACAGTGAAAAAAATAAAAGTTAAAGTAAGAAAATAAAAATCATTTTAAACGTGCCCTGTCCCGCCCACATATGAAAGTGGTGTTCAAACCACACATGTGAGGTATTGCCGTGATCGGTAGAGCGAGAGCAATAATTATAGCCCTAGACCTCCTCTGTAACTCAAAACATGCAACCTGTAGAATTTTTTAAACGTCGCCTATGGAGATTTTAAAGGGAAAAAGTTTGTCGCCATTCCATGAGCGGGCACAATTTTGAAGAGTGACATGTTGGGTATCAATTTACTCGGCTTAACATTATCTTTCACAATATAAAAAAAAAATTGGGCTAACTTTACTGTTGTCTTATTTTTTTTATTAAATAAATTCTTTTTCTCAAGTCATCTTCCAGGACGGCACACCTGAGAGATGAGAGGCTCCTCCCTACAGGAAACACAATCAATCGACAGCTGTTTTAAGTCCCCACCCTTCCCCTTGGTCCTCAGTTTTTGATTGTGTTTCTCCCTACACAGCGAAACTGTTTGTTTTTTTTCCAAATGACCCGAAGCCTGGGGCTGGTGGTCTCCCCCTGGGAGCCGGACCACAAGCTTGGGAAGCCTCTGGGTCTGGTAGGATATTCTTGTCCTTCCTGGGGGGTTCCCCTATCTTTTCCTCGGGGGGGCAGCAGAAATTGGAAGAGCCCCCCTGAGAGCTGAAGGACCCTGGGTACAGTGGTGTACCCAGAACTTCAGGGGCCATTATCCTGTCTCCCCTCCTTACCTGTACAGGTGGCTGTTCAGACAGGGGTGCTGGCCATCGGTTCTTTCCAGGGGGATCGTGTCCCCGACTCCTGGGTCCCCGGTAGCTTGCGTGGGCTGTCGGAGAGGGCGTGGCAACAAGCACCCGCGTCATTTTCAAACTTTGGGAAAATGGCAGTTCAGCGTTCTTACCCAGCAGGGAAGGCTGAGAGTCAGTAGGAACAGGCGCCCACATCCTCCTTTCGCTAGAGCAAGGAGGCACCAGTTTACTACGGTGGATGTCTGCCTTAACCACCTCAGATGGGAATGAGGAGCGGAAGGCATTGCCCCCCCCCCCCCCCCATGTGTATATACTGACTGGTACAATGCAGGACACAGCCTAACCTTGCACCTCCCTATGGGGACAGCAGTTGGGGGGGGCACTTTGGCGGCTATCCTCCTTGCGTGTGGACCATAAGGATGGAAAAGCAAGCCCGCTGGCTGTGGCAAAAGGGGGAAGATGACAACGGTGAGTACTTTCCTTTGCCTTGGGAATTTAGCTGCAAAATCCCCTATTCCAGCCAGAGGGGTGGGGTCTGGATTCAAATAGCCCTTAAGCTTCTGCTAAAAACACCACCCGCAGCTCCCTCTTACATCAGAGACGATGTATGGTGGGCAGGTGGTGCAGAGGAACGAGTGTGCCTAAACCACCTAACCACCTCAGATGGGAAAGAGGTAGGTAAGCCATTGCTCCCCCATCCCCGTGTATATACTGACTGGTGCAGTGCAGAACCTGGGGTCGGGATACAAATAGCCCAGACGCCACTGCTAAAACCACCAGCCACAGCTCCCTCTTACAGCAGAGACACTGTGGTTATCGCAGCAGTAGGTTGCCAGCCTCTCCCTACATGCCCAGTTGTGGTACATTAGTAGGGATGAATATAGCGTACAGAGGGGACCTGGTAGATACAAAGTTACTTACAGGCCAGGTATACCACTGAACAAGTTATTAATTGGGCAGTGGTTGGTGGATTCAGAAGCTTCCCTGGTCAGCAGGTGCACTAGGTTACCGGCCCTATTAGCCCAGCTGCTAGGAATCTGAAGTTGCTTCACGATGCTTAAAAGCTGACCTAACATTCAAGGATGGGCAGGGACCAAGCTTCTGTGTGGCACAGTAGGGGTTCCCTTGTGACATATCCTCCTTTTGGGGGTTGCTTGCTATAGGTAACTTTCATAAGCTCCAACCTCCCACTCCACCTTTACACTGTGGTTATATTATAATGTAGGAGGTAAGAAGAAACTTTTTATGTTGGTTTGGGCTACAATCCACTCAGTGGCAGATCTAAAGGTGATTTACCATAGATCGCTTCCTACATCCTTTTAATTTTGTGAAAACCTATGCAAGAGCTACATAATTGCTTGATTGAAGTCTGCAAGTAGCTATTTACCCCCAGGCTAAATTGGTAACCACCTCTTCTAGAGGCGGTCTTAAATTGGTCTCTAGGGCTGGTTTCATTGAGACTTTAGTTTCTAATCAGCACCACCTGGGTATGAGCTGGCTAGCATTTGCTCAGTCTATGGAGGTAAGGTAGGACAACAACTACTATAGTAGGGTGTCCAACCATTTTAGGATTTGTTCCTTCACTGGTGGTGAAGGTTTAGTATCTACAGCCCAGGCTATGCATATGAAATAAATTGCCTGTTGGTTATTTCATAAAGAGATAGACCATAACTCCTCATTGGCTGCACACCAGTAGACCTCAGTAATGAAGGTTTGTCCTTGCTGGGATGTTTTTGTGGCACAGCAGAAATACACATTGAGTTTTGTGACATCTCTGCTCATAAGGGCTATATTGCTGTACATCAGAAATGTGCTGCACTGAAGCTTGTTTACTGTCCTTTATATCCTAAAGGTACTGCTTTGTTTGGCTACAGATCAGAAAAATACAACAGTGAAGGTGGTCTGTACTTTCTGGTTTTGTGCTGCACAGCAGAAATGCACATCATTGAGTTTGATGACATCTCTGCTCATAATGGTTATATTGCTGCACATCAGACATACACAAGATTGAGGTCTGTCTGTGGGGCTTTGTGTCCTGTATTACTGCCTTGTTGGTTACTTATCAGAAAGGCAGCAGTGAAGTCTGATGGTCCTGATTTGAGTGGCGTTGTGCTGATTCAGACAGTGCTATTAACGGCAATGGCTGCCGAGTTTAAACATGCGATTTGACATGTTGAGTCGCATGACAAATCATTTCAATATGGATGTGCTATCTCTATTCAGAGTGTTTTATTGTTGCACATCAGACATGTACAGGATTAAGGTCTGTGGGGTTTTGCGTCCTGTATTACTGCCTTATCAGAAAGGCAGCAGTGAAAATTGATGGTTCGTATTTGTTGGGCTACATAGCAGAAATACAAATTGAACCCCTGCCAGGTGTAGTACATATATTCTCTTTAGTAATCCGTGTAGCACCACAAAGTGGTGTCGTGCTGATTTTAGCCATGCGATTTGACATGTTGAGTCGCAAGGCCAAATCGCTTCAATATGTATGTGCTATCTCTATTCAGAATTGTTATATTGTTGCACATCAGACATATACAAGATTGAAGGTTGTCTGTCCTTTTTTTATGTCTTGCATATACTGCCTTATTGGCTGCATATCAGAAAGGACACAGCAGTGAAGGTTGCTTGTCTTTTTCTGATTTTGTTTTTGCTGCTCAGCTGAGAGACACATTGAGGATGGTGGCATCTCTGCTCAGTATTGATATATTGCTACACATCAGACATACACAAAGATTGAATGTTTGTGTCCTGTATGTCCTATATTTACTGCCTTATCTTTTTTATATCAGGCACTGCAGTGAGCAGTGTTTCTCATTTGATCTACCTTTCTGCATCTTAGGGATACACAGCAGGGGGTTGTTGGCTGCACTCTTCCAGGGAGTCACAGCATTGGGGACCCCTTACTTGTTCGACCTGAAAATTGCTATTTTTTCCCTGCGACCTGTGTAATCTTGAGGTCTGTGGATCCAGGAATCAGGGACTGCTGGAGTCGCACAGACACAAATGGTACCCATTGGAAGCCATAGTGTATGTCTTCTCATGCGTCTTGCAGTCCCATGTCGCAGGTTGTGTCGCACGGGTGTGGGAGCCCTTAACTTATCTGTCCCTTCTGGTTGAGATTTTGCTACACAGCAGGAATACTCATCAAGGTGTTATTGTTTTATTTTGCAGCAGACCAGAAAGATTGCAGCTGTAAAGGCTGTCTGTCTTTTTCCTCAGTGTCTGCTTTTATGTTGTTGCAAAGCAGAAATACTCAAGACTGAAGCTTGTTGGTGCTTTCTGTTTCAGAAAAACACAATGCTGCAGGTTGCTTGTGTCCTTTCTCAGTGTTGGTTCTATCTGAACTACACTACAGAAGTGCATGACAGAAAGGATTGTCTTGTGTTCCATATTTTACCCTGTGGCATAGCAGAAATGCACAACACGGGAGTTGGTGTTCATATTGATCTTATAACTGTATTTGGTGGTTTGTCAGAAATACACAACATAGAAGTTTGGGTCTTTTCTGTCTTTATATTTATAGCCTTGTTTTGCTGTACATCAGTAAAACACAACAGTAAAGGGGGTTCCTGTCCTTTCTGTATTTATATATCAGTTATGACCTAGCTAGCTGCACTTCAGAAATACGCAGAATTTAGGGTTTGCTTGTGTCTTAATGTTTTTACGTCTTGGCAGCACATCAGGAAACCAGACTGTGAGGACTGTTTGTCTACATTGAGGTTCAGATTTGGGTCTCTTCCCATATTTGATATATTGGTTTAGCTAGTCACACTCGGGCACACAACATTATTGTCTATGCTTGTGTCCTTTCTGTCTAAATCTATTGTGCTGTGCCCACAATCTATGATCATTTTATTTGTGATATTAATAATACATGTATCACCTTTTGTATTTCAGCCTTCTTTTCCATGGAGGGGCCAGGAGTTCGGGCTGCAGATGCCACATGTCAGAAAACCTTGACCCCTTACATTCAGGGATGCCAGAACCATTTCCTAGGGTTGAAGCCCTGTAGGGTTATGGGACACTGGAGGAAGGGGATAATGAATCGCCCTGTTTAGTAAGAACTTGGAGAGTTCTGTTCAGAGGAGTATTAGGGCCTGAGGATGAAGTATAAAGATGTATACCCGATCGAATAGGTTTTGGCTCGGTGCATGGCCTTCATTTCACCCTTTTTAGCAAAACTAGACATAGCAATATGGGTAGTCTACTCCTGCTAGGGACTTTAATCTCCTGAAGTAGGCTCTCAGGCGTAAGTAAAGCCATAGATTGGGCATGCCCAGGGGCGTACCAATATGGGGGCGGGGGGTGCGGTCCGCCCCGGGTGCCACACTTTGGGGGGGTGTCAGTGGCCAAGTGACTTTGATATGGGGGTGAATTCTGCACCCAAGTCGGGGTGACACCGTCAGATCATCTCAAGGGCATCCCTGCTGTCTCTGGTTGCTCATTTTCACTTTAGTTTTTTTTAGAACACCCCCATGCCATGACCACAATGGACTGTTCCAGACTGTTCAGTGAGTGACTGAATTCCCTCCTGCTAGCTCCGCCTCCACCCACCACTGCTGCTGTGTGTGTCTGTCTCATCTCTCTCCGCTGGGGCGGCTGCTACCACACAATGAATACAGAGTCCTCCCTAGCCGACTGAGAGCCTGAGGTGGTGAGTGGAGGGGGGGGTTGATGTAAGAAGAGGCTGCAGCCCAGAATTGTGTCTACCCCTGTGCTGGTCTATGGTGGGGGGTCAGTGACTGTGATTGCTATATCCACCACTCCCTCCCCCTGCCATGTGTATTGTGTAGCTGACTGACCTGATTGGGGGGGTTGATATAAGAAGGGGCTGGAGGAGTGTGTCTACGCCTGCGATGTGCTGGTCTGGGGGGGGGGGGTCAGGGTGATTGCTGTGTCCCCCTCCCCCTGCCATGTGTATAGTGTAGCTGATGGGGGGGGGGGGGGGGGTTGATGTAAGAAGAGGCTGGAGTATTGTGTCTACCCTGTGCTGTGCTGGTCTGAGGGGGGGGGAGTCAGGGTGACTGCTGTGTCCATCACCCCCTCCCCCTGGCATGTGTATAGTGTAGCTGACCTGATGGGGGAGGGGGGATTTCAGAATGCAGATATGTCCTATATACAGGGTGCAGAATGCAGATATGTCCTATATACAGGGTGCAGAATGCAGATATGTCCTATATACAGGGTGCAGAATGCAGATATGTCCTATATACAGTGCGCAGAATGCAGATGTGTCCTATATACAGGGTGCAGAATGCAGATATGTCCTATATACAGGGCTCAGCATGCAGATATGTCCTATATACAGGGCGCAGAATGCAGATATGTCTTATATACAGGGTGCAGATATGTCCTATCTACAGGGCGCAGAATGCAGATATGTCCTATATACAGCGCGCAGAATGCAGATGTGTCCTATATACAGGGTGCAGAATGCAGATGTGTCCTATATACAGGGCGCAGCATGCAGATATGTCCTATATACAGGATGCAGAATGCAGATATGTCCTATATACAGGGCGCAGAATGCAGATATGTCTTATATACAGGGTGCAGATATGTCCTATATACAGGGCGCAGAATGCAGATATGTCCTATATACAGGGTGCAGATATGTCCTATATACAGGGTGCAGATATGTCCTATATACAGGGTGCAGAATGCAGATATGTCCTATATACAGGGTGCAGAATGCAGATATGTCCTATATACAGGGTGCAGAATCCAGGCGTGTGCTGTATACAATAAATATTCTTGAGAAAATGGAAAATAAATCGTGGGTGTTTTTTCATTTTAAATGGGGGGGGGGGGGGTGCCAGATGTAGGATCCGCCCCGGGTGCCAAATGCTCTAAGTACGCCCCTGGGCATGCCTTAAATCCAGGGATCAAGCTTCTGTTAATCTATTACATTTAAGTAGGCTTACCTTTAGTCTTTGCTGACATAAAGATAAAAAGGAACAAAGTAGGTGGTCTGTCAGGGCCCCCCCCCCCTTTTTTTGCAGTTTTATTTATCACAGGGTAGTGTTAAGACAGGCCCTCTTATTGATTAATTTAAGATACCTAAGATACCTTCATCAAGCATATGAGCATATGGAGTGGAGGTAAAGCTCACTGCAGAACCAAGGTTCGCCAAGAGGGTCTTGCAGTGGCCCCACCCTAAGGTAGGCCTGAGGTGCTTGTTTATCCTCTCAAGTGTGCCGTCCTGGAAGATGACTTGAGAAAGGTACCAGTTACTTACCGGTAGCTGTCTTTCTGGGAAATCTTCCGGGACGGCAGGCCTACTTCCCGCCCATTGGAGGAGGGAAAATTTAGAACACTAGAAGGTGAGTGCCAATGAGGAATGATTTCCCTTGTGAACCGGGTTCAGGTGTTACTTCTCTACAAACTGAGGATCAAGGGGAAGGGTGGGTACAGCTGTCGATTGATTGTGTTTCCTGTAGGGAGGAGCCTCTCATCTCTCAGGTGGGCCGTCCTGGAAGATTTCCCAGAAAGACAGCTACCGGTAAGTAACTGGTACCTTTCCCCAAAAAAGTGCGCTTGTAAGTCCGCTGCGCAAATACGGTGTGACAGACAGTTTTGCAACGACCACCATTTTATTCTCTAGGGTGTTAGAATAAAAAATATATATAATGTTTAGGGGTTCTAAATAAAGGGAAGGAGATGGGCAGGCAATAAAATCAGGCAGGGGAAGCTCCATTAGCATTGCTGGTTGTCATTCCAACGGCCACCACAAGAGGGCGCCAGATTCCAGAAGGAATCATAGGACCGCAGAAGGCCTCAAAGCCGCGGCCTTAATTACCGGCTGCCAGCGGAATGGCCCGACGCAATCACGCCGGGGGGGGGTCCACGGAGACAGGATACCCCCAGCTGTGCTGCGCCATGTCGCTAATTCTAAGTCGCAAATGTGACCTGGCGCACGGGTTTTGTCGAGCCCTGGTATAAGGGATGTGCAGGGGGTATCAGGGATGTAGAGAGGTCATGGTGTAGGGGGTATCAGGGATGCAGAGAGATCACGGTTTAGGGGGTATCAGGGATGCAGAGAGGTCACAGTTTAGGGGGTATCAGGGATGCAGAGAGGTCAAAGTGTAGGGGCTATCAGGGATACAGAGAGGTCAAAGTGTAGGGGCTATCAGGGATACAGGGAGGTCACAGTTTAGGGGGTATCAGGGATGCAGAGAGGTCACAGTCTAAAAGGTATCAGGGATGTTGTGGGGTCACAGTACAAGGGGTATTTTCTAGAGTGCATATGGTAACAGTGCTGGGGGGATATTTAGGGTGTAGAGGGGATACATTGATGGAGGTATCTAAGGTGTAGGGGGGTCACAAGTGCAGGAATGTAGAGGAGTCACAATGCTGGGGCATAACTAAGGTGTCGAGGGGTCACAGTGTTAGTGTGTAGAAGGGTCAGAGTGCAGGGTAGATATATGGGGTATAGAGGGGACAGAGTGTTGGGGATATATCTGTGGTATAGGGGGGTCAAAGTTCTCGGTAGATATCTAGGGTGCAGAGAGGCCACAGTACTGGGGAGGTATTTGGGGTTGAGAGTTCAGGGGGTGTGGAGGTGGTAACAGGATAACATTGCTAGACTGGATGGGGCCCCATTATAGCAGTTATATTATATGCACTGGACAGTTTTGTTTTTTATGTATGTAGTGTTTTCCCTGACCATTTCTTTGCTGTATAGAATGATTGTTCATGTCATTAACCCCTTGGTGCTGGGCCCCACCCCTTTAAGGGGTTTAAGATGCCAAGAGGCGGAGTTTATGATCATGGACTGTTGTGATTGGCTGTCACATGATCGGAAAGCTCCCAATCACAAGCAGGATTGCTGCCAGTAACTGTACTTTGCAATATTGCACGTGCATGCACAGTAAGAAACCGCATGGGAAGCCTTAAGTCTTCACTGCTGGTTACCCTTACTAGTAATGACAGCGCCTGCACCCAAAGCCATTGGAGGAATCGGTGTGGGGTGCCGACATTGCGGGATCCCTGGACAGATAAGTGTCCTATTAAAAGTTAGCAGTTGGGGCTACCGCGCGCTGGTGGATGGCTGCTTGAGGACAGAGCTCCACTCCAGCGACGGGAATCCTGCATCTCTAGGGGGCCCTCGAGCCGGCGAAACAACTCTACAGCAACCCGGAGAGTCTACTCACCCTCCGGAGATGTCGCAGAAGAGGAGAGGTCCTGTGCAGCCTAAAAAACTGCCGGTTTTCTTCCCGCGAATCCAGCCAAAATGGCGCCGGCGGCAGCACGCACTCCTCCCCTGGATCTTCTCTGGCCTCCTCCGGGAGTCCTGCACTCAGCGACAGACAGGGGAGGAGGTCACCAGGGACATCAACTCCGATGAGCAGCAGCCCTGCAAAATCCAGGCTGCGGCTATCGGAAGAAGTACTGCAGGTGAGTGCTGAGCAAAACTCCTCTGCTGATACCAGAGAAATTACTGATTGCATCTCTGATTTCCCCACCACCAACAAGCCTGTCTCTGACTCCACTCTCAAGGATATGCTTGTCTCCCTGCGTACCTTACTACACACAGACTTTATGCAGTGTATTAGCAACTTTAAAGCTGAAGTAGGAGCACTAAGTGGGAGAGTGGATCATGTGGAACAGAAAATGGGTGATTTCACTGTTGCCCAAAACACACTAGTAGATGCACATAACGATCAATCTGAGGACATTGAGTGGCTTAAATCCAAAACGGCAGACCTGGAAAACAGATCCAGACGCAATAATGTTAAAATAAGAGGAATCTCTGAGTCTGTTCTGCCTGCACAGCTTACCCAGCATGTTCAGGACCTCATGAGAAACCTGCTACCCTCTTTGTCAGATCAGGAATTGATTATTGATCGCATTCACCGGCTCCCTAAACCTCCGCACCTGCCGTACAATATGATGTCTTGATGCAGATTCATTTGTTTCATGTAAAGGAGCAGCTACTGTCGGCGTTCAGAAGAGAGACCCAGCTCCCAGACAGATTCTCTCACATACAAATGTACGCAGACCTCTCCCAATTTACCATGCAGAGACGGAAAGCACTCCCGCCTATAACTAAAGCCCTACAGAATCACGGGGTCCCCTATCGGTGGGGTTACCCCTTGAAATTGTTGATCACCTATGAAGGTAAATCTTCTGTGATTTCCACCCTCCAAGAAGGGCTTGATCTACTACACACTCTTGACATTCTTCCCGAAGAGCCTGCTGCACCACTGGTCCCATCCCTACCTACAAAATTGGACACACAGGAGGGATGGCAGACAGTAATGCGGAGAAGGAGGAATAAAAACAAAAAAAGGGTTCCCTGATGCGGTTTGTTGCAACTTCTTTACTGACTGATGGTTCCCAGTCGCTGGATATATTCCAGCGCTCACCCTTGGTTCCCCCCAAATAAATGGGCATCCATAGTGCCTTCAGATCCCGTTGGAGATCTTCTTTTTTACTAATCCTTGTTTTGAACTTTTGTTTTGTGTTATTTTTCATTTTCTTTTCAGCTGTGTTACAGTACTGTTCTGGTCTGTCAATGTCCGAACTGCTCAACCCTATTTGGGTCCGAACTGCTGTTCCTCTGCCACATTCATCCTTGGAAGCCCGAATAACCAGGAGACCCAGGTACCTACATTGAGCGGGACCTCCCCTTGCTTAATTTTCATTTGATTGCCCTTTTCAATGGCGCTTAATTTTGTTTCCTTTTAACGTGCACGGCCTGAATCACCAGGTTAAGCGGAACTCTTTGTGGAAGGAGGCCTTGAACCTTGGGGCGGATGTTCTCTGTATCCTGGAGACCCATTTTTCAATCTCAGCTGCTCCTAGATTCCAGCACAGGAACTTTCCTCACATATTTCAGGCCTCCGCTTCCGAAAAAAAAGAGGGGTGGTCATTGCCATTAAGGATACAGTGGCCTTTTCCCTATCTGAAGTGCTGACTGATCCTAAAAGGAGGTACCTAATATTACTAGCTGAACTGAACAATAAGGCCTATACAATTGTTAAACTTTACGCTCCCAATGTGTACCAACTACGGTTCCTGAATAGACTTTTTTGCAAGATTAATACGTTTCGTAAGGGATCATTGGTTGTTTGTGGAGACTACAACATGACAGTCGATTACACACTGGACACTACATCCAGGACTAATCGATCCCTACCAAGACTCCAACCCCTTTTGGCTGCTGAGGATCTCTATGATGTATGGAGGTGCCAACATGCGAGCGAGAAAGATTACACGTTCCACTCTGCTAGACACAACACTTACTCCAGGATTGATTTAATTCTGGTGGATAGGTTGCTGTTGTAGGCAGTGTCTTCCTCCACCATCCATGATATATCTTGGTCGGACCACGTGCCTGTTTCTATTAAGGTGGTGGAGGGACACACTCCGTGCTCAGCCTATGTTTGGAGAGCAAACTCCCAGTTATTTCAGAACTCCTCGCATGTTGCTGCTATCTCTAAGAACTTGGCTGAATTCTTTGAGTTGAATGCCCGCTCGGTGCAAAGCCCTACTACCCTTTGGTGTGCCCATAAGGCTTTCATAAGGGGAATTATGCTACAAATTTGCTCCAGGGAAAAAAGAATTAGAACCCAGAAACTAAACTGCATTCTGGCAGACATTTGGACCTTAGAATGTTCCAACAAGCTTAAGCCAGATCTCAACGCGGCTCATAAGCTTACTCAGCTCCGTGTTGACCTCCGGCGTCTATTGCTTGAAAGGTACGACAAATATGTGCACTCACTTAGGATATCGCACTACTCTTCCAGTAATCGGGCTGGAAAAAATACCTAGCCAACAGGGTGAGGGTGGCCAGGATTAAGGCCAAAATTCCTTTCATTTACCATCCCATAGATAAAAAGAAAAAAATTAATCCGAAAGAAATAGCAGATGCCTTTGCTGATTATTATTCCTCTTTATACAACTTAAAGTCAGATACAGATACTCCCCAGCCCACAGACGATAACATACAATCCTTCCTGTCTAGCATTCATCTTCCCTCCCTCACTGAGGATCAATTGGAATCCCTTAATTCACCTATTTCACTAGTGGAAATAGGGAAGTGTATTAAATCTCTTCCCCTGGGCAAATCTCCGGGGCCTGATGGCCTGACCAACGACTATTACCGTGCCTTCTCTGACCTACTTTCCCCAATACTTTCTGAGACCTATACCGAGGCAATCTCCTGAGCTTCCTTTCCCCCGGAGATGCTTAGAGCTTATGTGGTCACAGTCCCCAAGCCAGGAAAAGAACCTACTACCCCTTCCAATTTCAGACCAATCTCCCTATTAAATACCGACGTCAAGATATATGCCAAAATTCTTGCTCGGAGGCTACTTCCCTTTATCCCTACATTGATCCATCCAGATCAGACAGGTTTCACGCCTGGTCGGCAGGCCTCAGACGCCACCAGGCGATTTATTGGTGTCATTCAATATGCAGGGATCCGTCGGGCGCCTTCTCTGCTCCTCTCCTCGGATGCGTAGAAGGCGTTCAACAGGATTCACTGGGGATATATCGATCGGGTCCTTTCGGCTATTCTCGCTCTCTACTCAGCCCCTTTCAGCACAGGTTTTCACTTACAATATGTTATCGTCCCCTTTTTCTATTTCAAATGGTACCAGGCAAGGGTGCCCCCTCTCCCCTACAATCTTCAACCTTCTGATTGAGCCATTAGCAGAAAAAATAAGATCTCACCCACAGATCACAGGCATCTCAATGCAGGATGGCCCCCACAAAATTAATCTATTTGCGGATGATATTATCCTTTTTCTAACCCTCCCTGCTTCGTCGTTACCACAGGCCCACAAGGTACTTCAGGAATTTAGCCTGATTTCCTACTATAAGGTGAACTTCTCAAAATCGGTCATTCTAGATTTAGACATTGAATCCTCCCTCAGAACCCACCTGACGTCCACATTTCCATACACTTGGAGTGAATCCACTATCCCCTATCTGAGACTTAAACTCACAAAAAATGCTCAGAGTTTGACAGATGCTAACTTCCCCCCACTTATAGATAAATTAACTAAGGAAGCAAATAGATTGGCCAAGTCTGAATTGTCGTGGTTGGGGCGTCTTGCATCCTTCAAGATGCTGATGCTCCCCCCAAATCCTGTATGTGTTTAGAGCATTACCTATCACCCCTTCTGGTAAACATTTCTCAGGACTTAACTCTTTAATGAATAAATTAATTTGGTGTTCCAGAAAACCTAGATGTTCCAAAGTCTTGCTGATAAAACACAGATTGGCGGGTGGTATGTGCATGGTGGACCTCAAAGATTACTATCTAGCATCCAGGCTCGTCCAACTAAAACATTGGTTTAACTCTTCCCAAGAACCTAAATGGTGCTGTATTGAAAAAGCCTTTTGCCCTACCTGAAATTTGAAGCTCCTACTTCTTATAGATTCGAACAGACCATGGCCCCTACATCAGCTCGCTGATACTCTCCGGGCCTCTTTGAAGGTCTGGAGGGGGCTTCTTAGATCTACCCCACAGACCACTAAATTGGTAGAACTCCCTATACCTTTAAAGGCCTTAGACTTCCTTATTCCTAATTTCACGATAAAAGAGTGGATTGAGAAAGGAATACGGTGGCTGCAGGACCTTTTCCAGGGATCCTCCCTGATCCCATTCCACTCTTTACGGTCACGCTTCCATCTAAAGCCTACAGACATATACAAATACCATCAAATTTACCACTTACTGAAAGATGTTAAAGTCGCCCACGTCCCGTTAGCTGAAGCCCTATGGCAATTCTACGATGCCAATCCTACTCTACCCAAAGGAATCGCCTTTATTTTACAACTTCTTCCAACAAAAGCTTACCTTTATTAACCACTTGCCGCCCGCCCTATAACAAAATGACGGTGGCAAAGTGGTTTCATAATCCTGATCGGATGTGATATGACGTGATCAGGATTATGAGCCGCTGTGCGCCCCCGGGGGTGCGCATCGCGGCGATCGTTGTTGCGGGGTGTCAGTCTGACACCCCGCAACTACGATCACGGTAAAGAGTCTCCGACGGAGACTCTTTACAGCGTGATCAGCCATGTCCAATCACGGCTGATCACAGTGTAAATAGGAAGAGCCGGTGATCGGCTTTTCCTCACTCGCGTCTGTCAGACGCGAGTAGAGGAGAGCCGATCGGCTGCTCCTCTGACGGGGGGGCCTGTGCTGATCGATTATCAGCACAGCCCCCCCCCCGAGGATGCCCACACTGGACCACCAGGGGTGCCCAGGATAAGGTATGCCACCCTAGACCACCAGGGATTCCAGTCAGTGTCACAATGGATGCCAATCAGTGCCCATAATGGATGCCAATCAGTGCCCACAATGGGTATCACTGATTGGCATGCATTATTGTTTGGCACTGATTGGCATCCATTAGTACAGTATATTATAATAAAATGCCGCCTATCAGTGCCCAACCATGCCACCTATCAGTGCCTACCCATGCCCATCCATGCCGCCTATCCATGCCAATCCATGCCAGCTATCAGTGCCAATTTGTGCCACCTATCAGTGCCCATCCGTGTCGCTCATCAGTGCCACCCATCAGTGCAGCCTATCAGTGCCACATATCAGTGTCCATCAATGCCACCTCATCAGTGCCACTTCATTGGTGCCACCTCATCGGTGCCCATCAGTGCCGTCTTATCATTGCCCATCAGTGCCCATCAGTGAAGGAGAAAATGTACTTATTTACAACGTTTTGAAACTGAAACAAAAAAAAAACATTTATTTTTTTCAAAATTTTCGGTATTTTTTTATTTGTTTAGCAAAAAATAAAAACCGCAGAGGTGATCAAATACCACCAAAAGAAAGCTCTATTTGTGGGAAAAAAATGATAAAAATGTCATTTGGGTACAGTGTAGCATGACCGCGCAATTGTCATTCAAAGTGCGACAGCGCTGAAAACTCAAAATTGGTTTGGGCAGGAAGGTGTTTAAGTGCCCGTTATTGAAGTGGTTAAATCTCGTCCTTATCTGCGCTGGGAGGAGGACTTGGGGAGGACCATTTCAGAGACGCAATGGTGCCATGCATTTAAAGCTAATTATAAAGCCTCGAAATGTGTGGGACACTGGGAGATAGCTCAAAAAATTGCTTTGCGATGGTACCTTACACCATACAGAATCTCAAAGTTTGGCCTCGCCGAGTCCTCCCCCCTGTGCTGGAGAAACTGTGGGGAAGTAGGTAATCTTCTCCATATGTTTTGGTCTTGCAAGCATCTAATGCCCCGTACACACGACCAGACTTTTCAACATCAAAAGTCTGACGGAATGATTCTGGCAGACTATTCGAACGTGTGTGGGCTGCAGCGGACTTTTGATTTGCAAAAGTCTGACAGACTTTAGAAATGGAACATGTTTCAAATTTTTCCGACAGAACTCTGCCGGACCCAGAAATCCGCTTGTGTGTGTGCTAGTCTGAGGGACTAAAACCGACGCTAGGGCAGCTATTGGCTACTGGCTATGAACTTCCTTATTCTAGTCCAGTCATACATCATCACGTTCAAATCCGTCGGACTTTGGTGTGATTGTGTGTGGCCAAGTCCGTTCATTCGAAAAGTCCGTCAGAACTCCGTCGAAAGTCTGCCGGACTTAAGTCCTGTCATGTGTACGCGGCATTACAATCTTCTGGAACACCATATTTCGTGTTATCTCCAATATAACTGGTTTCCTCTCCACTCCTGAGCCGGGGCTGGCAATTCTTAACCTAGGCATTGAAAAGTACCCACCTAATTTCAGAGTTGTAGTTTCTCACATTCTCCTGGTGGCTAGAACATTGATAGATAGGTTTTGGAAAAATAATCAAGCACCTAATGCCTCAGAGTGTTGACCACTCATCTACATTACACGTACGAATCAATCCTAGCTCTTAGGCTTCGAACAAAAGTAAAGTTTGATAACAATTGGCAAATATGGGAAATATGGCATAAAAGATCTCAAGTCACGTAATTCCTTGACTTGGAACCTATCTACTCGTAGTGGAAAGTAGAGATCGCACAGGACCATTTTCATTCCTACCCATTCTCATTTTTGGACATAAGACGGACCAGTCCTTGAAAGTTATTTGTTATGTTTTAGTTTAGCTTAAAATATGTTTTACCAAAAATGTTCTATGCATCTCCCAATTGTTTGCGTGTTCTTCCCCCCGGCTACTTGTTATGCTAACACCTACATCTGGCATCCCAGAGTAGCGAGGGGGGAGGCTCTGTCGACCTCCTGCCCCCCCCCCCCCCCGTGCTGATACCTCTTCGGTGTGGTGGGTTGGCAGGTTTCGGAGGTCGAAGGGAAGGGGATGAGAGTGTATTTTCACTTGCATATTGATATGTAGCCTAGAGTACAACCCTGACATGTATAACGCATAAGCCTGATCTTAGGAACAGACTGATCGTGTTGCTTTTTGCTCCTGGTTCCCCTCTATCTCTGTTATGGTACAACTGTTGGGGAGATGTGGAGATTATATTGTGATTGTATTGTGATTATTTTGTGAAAATCTCTAAATAAAAACTATTTACAAAAAAAAAAGTTAGCAGTTGGCTTTTTATTTTATTTTTTTTATTTTATTTTTTTACAGGCTGGAACTCCACTTTAAGACACATCGGCTGTGCCGTGCAGTGGCGTGTCCCAATGGAAATGACTGGGAGGCCGGGCATGTGGATGCACACAACAGCTGTGCAATGCATCCCCATTATGCATCCCTGTGTTGGGAGAACATGGACCTGCATGGGGCCGGCAGTAAAGTGCTCCATGTAAATGGACCTTAACCACTTCAATACAGGGCACTTAAACACCTTCCTGCCCAGACCAATTTTGAGCTTTCAGCGCTGTCGCACTTTGAATGACAATTGCGCGGTCATGCTACACTGTACCCAAATGAAATTTTTATCATTTTTTTCCCACAAATAGAGCTTTCTTTTGGTGGTATTTGATCACCTCTACGGTTTTTATTTTTTGCGCTACAAATAAAAAAATACCGAAAATTTTGAAAAAAAAAATGTTTTTTTTTGTTTCAGTTTCAAAACTTTGTAAATAAGTAAGTTTTCTCCTTCACTGATGGGCACTGATGGGGCTACACTGATGGGCACTGATAAGGTGGCACTGATGGGCACCAATGTGGCACCAATGAAGTGGCACTGATAGGCGGCACGAATGGGCGACACGGATGGGCGACACGGATGGGCGACACGGACGGACACTGATAGGTGGCACAAATTGGCACTGATAGCTGGCACGGATGGGCGGCACGGATGGGCGGCATGGATAGGCGGCACAGGTGGGCATGGATAGGCGGCACAGGTGGGCATAGATAGGCGGCACAGGTGGGCATAGATAGGCGGCACAGGTGGGCATAGATAGGCGGCACAGGTGGGCACTCATAGGCGGCACAGGTGGGCACTCATAGGCGGCATCGGTGTTATAGTAATGGATGCCAATCAGTGCCAAACAATAATGCATGCCAATCAGTGATGCCCATTGTGGCCACTGATTGGCATCCATTATGGGCACTGATTGGCACCCATTGTGCTGACTGGCACCCTGGTGGTCTAGGGAGGATTATGGATTTTTATTACCTTTTCCCTGGTGGTCTAGTGGTGTCCCTGGTGGTCCAGTGTGGGCATCCTCGGGGGGGCTGTGCTGATAATCGATCAGCACAGACCCCCCCTGTCAGAGGAGCAGCCGATCGGCTCTCCTCTACTCGCGTCTGACAGACGCGAGTGAGGGAAAGCCGATCACCGGCTCTTCCCATTTACACTGTGATCAGCCGTGATTGGACACGGCTGATCACATGGTAAAGAGTCTCCGTCGGAGACTCTTTACCGAGATCGTAGTTGCCGGGTGTCAGACTGACACCCCGCAACAACGATCGCCGCGATGCGCGCCCCCGGGGGCGCGCAGCGGCTCATAATCCTAATCACGTCATATGACGTCCGGTTAGGATTATGAAACCACTTTGCCGCCGTCAATTTGTAATAGGGCGGGCGGCAAGTGGTTAAAAAGAGCGTGAATTTCCCTACCCATGGACACAAGCCACAATAAAAACCTGACTGGAATTCTAATCCTTCTCCACCCTATCCAAAACTAAGAAAGAAAGTTCTGCTTTAATGGCTGGTTCACACCCCAGAAACGCAGTCGAGATGCATTTTTAATGCACTTTTCCCCTTCTGTTTTTCCAAAGTTTCCTGTTGTTTTTTTTTTTTTTTTTTCCTGTAATGGATTTTTCTTGCATTTTAGATGCCTTCCAGTGCGTTTTTGATTTGTTTTGCTGTGGTCCAGTACGGTTCTGTGCAAAAAAGATGCAGCGTGTTCTTCTTTTTTTTTCTGCCCTGGAACACTGGAACTGACCGCACTGAACTAGGCCTTTGGAACCTCTATTGTCCATGCATTTTTGATGCAGAAAAAAATGCACTGGCGTGAACTGGCCCTAAAAAGAGGTCTGGTCCGAAAAAAATAAATAAAAAAAATAAACACATTTGCACCTAAACCGGTGAACAGGTACACCCCAGACTGCAACCTGCAGCCTCACATATGTATACCCAGGCCTCACTGTTATCATCGAGAGCAAAAGGGAACGAAAATCCCAAATTTTGAGTTGTCACTAGAACAGGAATAGAGGGGAAATCTTCCAATAGGGATACTAGTTCTGGTGACAACCAGTGTGGTGTACTTGGGCCTGTTTGGACTGGGATCGAAATCCATGTGTGCGAGTTCTCTAGGATGCTGTCATTCGCACAGGCCTGTTATCTATGACTTAACCACCAACGTCTATTGTATATGCCCCAGCCTGAAATGATTGGCCCATACATAGTTACATAGTTACATAGTTAGCCAGGTTGAAAAAAGACACAAGTCCATCCAGTTCAACCTTAAAAACAAATAAATAAAATAAAAAATAATCGTACAATCCAGATACCCAATTTTATGCCCACAATTGATCCAGAGGAAGGCGAAAAAAAAACCCAGCAGAGCATGCTCCAATTTACTACAGCAGGGGAAAAAAATTCCTTCCTGATCCCCCAATAGGCGATCGGATTTTACAGGTGACAGCTTCCTGGTGGGCTCACACACATAGATTTGGATCCTAGTCCAAATGGGCCCAAGCTGACCACTAGTGACAACCAGGGATTTCCCTCTGTTTGGAGGGATTTCCTGTCACTTCCAGTTTTGGCTATGGAACAGGAATGCCCCGTACACATGGTCGGATTTTCCGACAGAAAATGTTCGATGGGAGCTTTTTGTCGGAAATTCCGACCGTGTGTAGGCTCCACCGGACATTTTCCATTGGAATTTCTGTAACACAAAATTTGAGATCTGAATCTCTGTCTGAAATTCTGATCGTGTGTACACAATTCCGACGCACAAAGTTCCACGCATGCTCCGAATCAAGCAGAAGAGCTGCACTGGATATTGAACTTCATTTTTCTTGGCTCGTCATACGTGGTGTTTATCACAGCATTCTTGATGTTCCCATTTTTAGGTTGGGCCTTGCATGACATATTGCTGATGTTGCAGCCCCCACTCCCATAATGAAATAGCTCAGTAAAAACAATAAGCCTCATGCACATGGACATTTAGAAGCCCAGTAAAAAATCTGGAGCACAGGTGACAAATTCAATTGGCTTTTGAAAACATTGGTATATATTTGAGTACAAAACATTGGTATATATTTGAGTGCACAGCCATTCGTCACTTGGGGTTTGCATGTTCTCCATGTGCCTGTGTGGTTTCCTCCCGGTACTCTGATTTCCTCCCACACTTCAAAGACATGCTGGTAGGTTAATTGGCACCTGTCTAAAGTGTCCCTATTTATGTGTATGTATGAACGTTACTTAATGACCCCTAGATTGTAAACTCCTCGAGGGCAGAACCTGATGTGACTCTACAATGTATATGTAAATCTTTGCGTAAATTGATGTAGCCGACAGTGGACTACACAATTACCTTGTTCCGAGGACCGCCCCTGTTAATTTCCATCTATTCCTGTGTCCCTCTAGTGCTGGGCTCCAGTAACTGACATCATATCTTTAAGCCAAACAAGGGGTAGTAGTCTCTTGAGCAGCCGCTCTGATGTTGTGAAACTACCCCCTGGACTACACATCCCAGAAGCCCCTTTGTAACACCAACAGACCTCTGGAAGGAACTATAAAAGGGACAGTAGATCCACTCCGTGCTCTCTTCTTCCTGGGCCTCACTGAGTGAACACCTCTCTGCTGCTAGGTGAGAGGACTGCGGCCTACCATGTGGCAATCCAGTGACTTCAGCCTGGCCCTGGAGGGCTCAACTCTGCTTGCCATTCGCGAGAAATCACTGCAGGACCACTTCATCAGACAGATCCAATGATCGCTCCTGTCCAGCAGTCGATCAGCCATCACCGCTCGCTTACCAGAAGGACTTCTTATGCAGTTGGTGAAAGGGCAGTCACCCATCGTTCACAATCCCTACCTGGTCATTTTGTTTGGACACTGTGTACAGACACCTTGCCCATGCAAACACTTTATTGCATTACATAAGACACTGTACATAGACATCCATCTCCTGAGCTACTCTAAGGATTATCATCACATCACTGTGCCATATCTTGGCTATAAGCTAATGAGCTCCAAATGCTGGTGAAGATTACTGCAGGCCTGCATCCTGGACACTGCTGTTGCTTAACCACTTAAGGACCAAGCCTCTTTCTGAGATTTGTTGTTTACAAGTTACAACTGTGTGTGTCCCAGAACACAGCGCGCCCCATTCACAAAGCACTGCGTGACTCGTGCATATGCAGTAGGAAATGGGCAGTGAAGCCACAAGATTTGCTTAAGTGTTTCCTTTAGTTGGAATAGCAGTGCCGGGACCCGAGAGCCAAGGGATGGTCGGCCTTGGGGCGCCCAACATCGCGGGCACCCAGGACAGGTAAGTGTCCTTATTAAAAGTCAGCAGCTACATTATTTTAAAGGCGCTTGCCAAAAGATGTCTAAACCCAGAGTGTCAGGTGGGTTGGAGAGTTCACAGGGTCAGGGCGGTGCAGATGAACAGGTAAATCGAAGCAGCCCTCAAGGGGGCAGTACTACATTAAAGGCGCTATGTAAGTACCCATAATAAATAAATAAAATCAATTCAAGTCTTTGGCTAGGCGCCAACTGAGTTTTTAAATGTCTGTGTGCATAAGGCTTCATTTACACTTGCAGCCAGGGGGCAGTAAAAAAAATAGCCTGTTAGATTGTGGTTTTACTGCCACCTTAACATAGCAAAGCAGCTGGACGATGTTGTACAATACAGCAGCAAAAACTATACCCCCTATCGCATACAGGAAATTGCAACGCATGCAAATGTGGTTACGCCACAACTTTGAGCAAAAGTCTTGTTTGGCTGTAAAGAAAAACAAGCATTTAGGAGGGGGCAGTATCACCATCTGAATGCCTATTCGCTACTCTTGTACTCTTCTCTGAAAAGCGGTCCACCAAGGATCACTTTTCAAAGACTGATACAGATTTAAATGAGCCCTAACACATTGTAAAAAAATAGTCCCTTACAACCAGCTTCCAGCTACATTCTGTAGTTGGTGATACTTGTCACAGGATACTAGGAGAGTTTAGGATCCCAAATGTGGTGAAAAATATGTTCCAGCTATTTCACAGAATTTGGAATCCCAAGCTTTCCCTGGATCCCACCAAATTGTCCAGTGGTGTCACTTTTGCCTGACGTAAAGACTTGTACAGTGCATCCAGAAAGTATTCAGAGCGCTTGACTTGTTCCACGTTTTGTATGTTACAGCCTTATTCCAAAATGGATTAACTTCATTATTTTCCTTAAAATGCTACAGACAATACCCCATAATTTCAACATGAAAGAAGTTTGTTGAAATCTTTGCAAATTTCTTAAACATAAAAAACAAAACCCCATGTACATAAGTATTCACTGGCTTTGCTCAATACTTTGTTGAAGCACCTTTGGCACCAATTACAGCCTCAACTCTTTTTGAGTATGATGCTTAGCACACCTATTTTTGGGGTCTTTTTTTTTTTTTTGTACTCGCCGATACCAATTACCGATACCTACCACAACTTTTTTGTTTACACTTCATCTGTCAGCAGTGGTACAAAGCATTGAAAAAGGAGTTAATTAGGCTAATTTGAGAAAATTAAGGGTTAATAAGGGGTTAAACCGAGAAAAAATTTAGGCTGGATTCACACTATTGCGAATTGGATGCGGATTTTGTTTTTTAAATTAGCTTCAGTGTCGTTAATGCCGCATACACACGATCGGTACTCCCGCCAGCAAAAGTCTTATGAGAGCTATTGGTCGCACATTCTCCATGTATGCTTCATCGGGCTTTTGCTGGTGGAATTTCCACCAGCAAAAGATTGAGAGCAGGTTCTCTATTTTTCAGACGGAAAAAGTTCCAATCGGAAATTCTGATCGTCTGTAGCAATTCCGACGTGCACATTTCTTACGCATGCTTGGAAACCGCTTGTCACAGTGTTGTACGTCCCCGCATTCCTGACGACCGAAAGTTCACAGAACTTTTGTGTGACTGTGTGTATGCAAGCCAAGCTTGAAAGTAATTCCGTCGGAAAACTCCGTGTGTATGCGGCATTAGTGTCAGTCAGTGTGTTTTAGGTCGGATAAAAAATGTTACAAAAGCAAAATGCACACCATTGATTTTTGGGCTGTACTACGGGTACATACAACAACTAACATACACATATGTGGTATCGTTGCAATCGTCAAGAGTGGGACAATCTATTTTGGGTTGTTCTTTGCTGGCAGGTTATGGTAGTATTAAGAAATAGACAGTTAAATTAAACATTTTTATTTACTATTTTGGGACAGTTTTCCTTTGATAATAGAAAACACAATAGGAGATATCCATTACTATTTAACACCTAATTTGTCCAAAAAACAAAAAATACAAGGTATAATCCACCTAGATGCACAAATGTAGTTGTGATGATATGTACAGTTTTACTAACACATGTCAAAGTTGCAAAATTGGGCTTAGGCATTAAAGAGGAACTGCAGTCTGCTCACATAATTTGTAATAAAAACATCTTTGCCATTCTGATGCCTCCCTCCAACCACATTGCATATTTTATATATATATATACACTCTCACCTCTGCTTGCCTGCCCACTTCTCCTCCTCTGGATAAATCTCTGTGGATCTCTGCAGTCTCATGTTATCCCCACCCTCATCCAACCCCCTCCAGCTCTGCAGCTCTGATTGGCCCTCCAATGACTCATCCCCCATCCCTTGCTGGCAAACTCTCACAAGAGTGAGAAAGTTGTGTATGATGTCATAAGCCTAGGCTTATTACCAGGAAAGAAACAGGAAGTTGGCTGTATAAGGTATTTAACTGGCAGAGAAAATTATGTTTTACTATCCAAAATTAAAAAAACGAGGGCAGAAGATTCAATAGATGGAAAGTCAAAAATATAACTGAAGGTCCGCTTTAAGATTTGTTTTACCCTTACGCACAAAGGGGTTAACCAAAAAAATACAGCCGTTTTACATGTAGTAAACTGCTGCAGATTTCCACCAGGGGGCCCTGTTGTAGGAGATGTGATCTGTCCGCAAACAGCTCACGCCCCTTTCTCTGCCTGTGCAGTGATTACACAGCACAAGCAGGGACTGCACAGGGTTAACACCCTCGTCTGAGATGAGTGGGGGAGTAGAGACAACTGTGAGATCGGAGCATGCAGTTCTGTTCTCCGTGCTGTGCCTGCCACAGTAAGGGCCTGTTTACACCAAAACATGGTGTGGAAAACCCACATTCCATGCACGTTTCCCACATCGCATTCAAAATGCACTGCAGATTCGATCTGAGGCAGATGTCAATAATAAGTAAAAATGGGTCGCAAATGTAGTGCATTTGCCCGCAACAGATCGCATAGTACAAAAGTTCCCTTGTGATCTGGTTGCAGTGCGTTTTTACAAGTAGTACATGCAAAATTAATGGGCTGAAATCTCACCACACAGAACTGCATGTGAATAGCACAGAAACGCACAGTACATTCCTGTGCGGCCATGGTGTGAACCAGCCCAGAAACATTGGAATACTAGTTAGTAGCAGTGCGCAAAGTGTATTTGCTTTGGAAGAATAAATCACCTCTAATGTTGGGTGTCCTACGTGTGTGGACATTGCTGCATCATGTAAAACTACTAGTTTTGTTTTTTACATTTTGCAATGGTGTGCCTCAAGATTGTGCATAATTTTAAAGGGTGTGTTGATTTTAAAAAAAGTTGAGAAACACTGGTGTAGAAAGCAACCTCAAATCATGCTTAGCACACTTACTCCCAGTATTGGTTAGTGAAACTACTAAAAAGGAGATGCAAGAAGCAGAGACGCAAAGCGGGATTTGAGCAAGTCACTATTTCATTAGCTGTCCACTAGATTTGGGGCTCTTAGGGAACTGTTGGACGGATCTAAAAATCAAATTAGCACTGTTGGAGGTTAAATGGTGGTTGGATATGGTTTAGACTAGGCTGGTTCAAACAAACTTTTACCTTCACTACTAGATGTGCCCACTGTGTGCACTTTATAAACTGTATGTAGCCTTAGCTACATACAGTAAACAGCGCTGTATTCCCGTCCCACTCCCAAAACAAAATCAAGTTGGGCTGTGCACTGCTCAGCCATTCACAGGGAACTTTGTATCCTAATAATGAATACAAAGCTTACATTGAATAGCTCAGTTGGAGATTGTGATGTCTTTTGCCCACCTTTCTGCCTCAGCCAATCAGAGGAAACTTTGTATTCATTCATAGAAAGCTCCCTGTAAATGGCTAAGCAGCCCTCAGCCCGACTCAGTTTTGTTCCAGGAATTGTAGCTGGGGCTATGTACAGTTTACATAGCAGGCACATTTAGTAGCAGGCTATTACTGGCCATCGGGACTACCGGGAGTTTCCTGATGGGCCGATGACTCAGTAGGCAGGTTTCAGTGACAGCCAGTGGCATTGCTAGGGGATGTCTTTTGGAGCTATAGCCCCGAATCTGGGGCCCATAGCCCCGAGTCCAAAGGGTTCCCAAACACAGGGCCATGGCCCACTGCCAGGCCGTGGCCTATCTGCAGCCGTGCGGCAGGCAGCATGGGAGAGCTGGAGAGTGGGCAAGCAGCACGGGAGAGCAGGGTGGGCAAGAGAGCAGAGAGATGACATCATCTCTCACTGCCCGCCCTACATCACCACTGTTCCGCCCTCACTGTGCAGCTGTGGGCAGCAGACAGATTACATCATCTCTCACTGCCCGTCCTCTCTCTAGTGACCCTGATGTAAGGAGCGTCTCACTGGGGACTCTGAGATAAGGAGGGGCTTTCTGGGTACCCTGATGTAAGTGGGGGTGCTCTCTGGGGACCTTGATATAAGGGGGAGGCTTTCTAGGGACCGTGATTAAGGGTGGGCTCTCTCTGAGGACCCTGATGTAAGGGGGATCTTTAGGGACCCTGATGTAAAGGGGGGGCTCTCTAGGGACCCTGATGTAAGGGGGGGTTTTCCCAGGACCCTCATATAATGAGAGCTCTCTGGGGACCCTCATGTAAGGCGGAGGCTCTCTGGAGACCCTGATGTAAGAGGGAGCTCTCTGGGACCCTGATGTAAGAGGGGAGAGGCTCTCTGGGGACCCTGATGTAAGGGAGAGGCTCTCTGGGGACCCTTGTGTAAGAGAGGGGCTCTCTGTGGACCCTAATGTAAGTGGGGGGCTCTCTGGGGACCTTGATGCAAGGCTAGGGCTCTCTGGGGACTCTGATGTAAGGGAGGGTCTCTGGGGACTCTTGGAGACCCTGATGTAAGGAAGGGCTCTCTGGGGACCCTGATGTAAGGGGGGCTCTCTGGGGACCCTGATGTAAGGGGGGGCTCTCTGGGGACCCTGCAAAAAAAGCAGTTTGTACTTATTTTTGCGCAATTGCGTATAGTTTATATTCTGTTTTTGTGCGTGTTTGCAAAATTAAAGTGGGCCAGCCTGGGTGAAGTCTACGGCCAAATTTGTGTCCCAGTCCAGCTATGTTTAGTAGTGAAGGTGATGGACCAACTTGGTCCAAACTAGCTATTTACACTTCGCTAAAAGCTGGAGATCAGCTTTAAATTTGCACATAAACACTGTAAATTGTCATCTGCTCAGGTCATTTATAGCATCCGTGGCCAATTCTCTAACATTTGTAAATACTTTCCAGGTGAATATTGATGTTGAAGTGGTATATCTGCTTTTAATGTATAGATAGGCTCTGCAACTCAAGATATTATGCGCAGCTATAACCAGAGTATATATAATATTCATAAACAAGCAGAAAATACATATGAGTCACTAGCCACAAGGTTAATTAATGTAAATCTTAACATCTTTAATAACTCCTCCATATGATGTTGTTGAGGAAACTAATCATAGGTGACAAAGCTAATGAGCCAGTCAGCGGAACCCCTGTATGAATGACCAGATCAATCGAGAGAGATGGATTAACCTTATAGGTGTATTGATGAGGATTTTGATGAAGTGGTTTCTCTGCACGCCAAAGATCCATTCCAAACCAATAGTGTTCATTACACATTGTTTTGGTGAGTGTTTAATTTGAGGGGAGTGGAATAAGGTGGTGCTGTGAAGGTATAGATCGTCCATCTGACAAGACCTCCAATGAACACTCATTAGGAATACCACAATTGTTTTGGACTTACCCTTCATAGGGTGTTGCATCAGCATTTGGTGTTTTTTTAAGTTTAACACATCACTAAGCGCTGCTTTAACCTTATGAATTACATAATATGAACGTCTAGGGCTTATTGTTTATTTAGTATGTGCTATTATAGCGGCAGATAACTTTATCGTTTTTTGTAACCATAGTAGAATCTTCTCCTAAGCGCTGGATAAGTGATTTTGGTTGTTTGAAGTGTGATAAAGTTCTTTAAATCTTGTTCTGGGTTCTTTTATGACCTCATGGATTAGCCGCCCTTGTGGTCTTGGAGTAGTTTTGGTAGCTCAGCCACTCCTGGGTAAGGTTCACCACTGTTCCAAGTTTTCTCCATTTGTGGATAATAAATCTTACTGTGGTTTGCTGGAGTCCCAAAGCTTTAGACTTGGCTTTGTAACCCTTTTCAGGCTGAAATATATATATATATATGAATGAAATACTTGTATAGCGCACAATGTGAACTGAATCGCCTCTAGGCGATATATATCTCAATTATGTTGTTTCACATCTCTTCTTGAATTTCTTTAGACCGTGGCATGTTTGCTTTTTGAGATCTTTTAGCGTGCTGCACTTTGTCAGACAGCTTTTATTTAAATGATTTCTTGATTCAACAGTTCTGGCAGTAATCAAGACTAGGTGCAGGGTTGCCAACTGTAAGTAATTTTGCAAACAGTTTGTAAAATCCATAATCTTGCATCTATCCATGAATGGCCATTACGAACATGCAGTCTGTTTGTAAATGTACTAATTTACATCATACGTGCAGAAAAACGAAAGGAAAAATGTGCAGATTTGACTTGTTAGGCTTGTTTACACTGTGTGTAGAGTCGTGCGTATTTATTGCATAGGTCTCTGCAAGAACACAAAGAAAACAATTGTTTTATATGTGCCCTGTTCAACAAAAAGGGAAGTTCCACTTTAGGTCCTTTATGTCACTTTATGTGGAGTACCTAGTTTTTTCAGGTACCTAGGTGGCATGCTTGAAAACCCTCCAATGAGGCTGAAATATAACAATTCTGCAAAGATGAGTGAGACAAATTTCCTCCACAGCGATGTGAAAGATTCATTGCCAGTTATCACAAATGCTTGATTGCAGTTGTTGCCGTCAAGGGTGGCACAACTACTTAATAGGTTTAGAGGGCAATTACTTTTTCACACAGGGCCGGGCAAGTTTGGACAGATTTAAATAAAATAATCATTAAAAAAATGCATTTTGTATTTACTCTGGTTATCTTTGTGTAATTAAAAAATTTGTTTGATGATCTCAATCATTTAACTGTGAGAACTATGCAAAAAAATCAGGAAGGGGCAAATACTTTTTCACAGCACTGTACATATCTTATCAGTATCTTATGGACGAATGTAAAAAAGTGTTCTGCAAGCACATGCTTGCACACCTCTTTTAAGCCTACAACATGTACCAAATACTGCTTCTAATTGACAAAAGGGGAAAAAATGAAAATTTAATTCAAATACTTACCGTAATTTTCCTTCCCTGACAAGCTACCTGGCAGCACCGCTGGGTATAGGCTTCGCCTCCCCCCCCCCCCCCCCCATGCCTCCAGAGCTTAACTCTTAATAAATTTGAGCCCACCTACGGCCTTGGCGTTCTGTAACTAGTCCTACCAAGCTGGGTGGGATCTGTGCTGCTATGGAGCTCATCGGGAAAGGAAAATTACGGTAAGTATTTGAATTCAATTTTCCATTTTCCTGACGGCTCCATGTCAGCACAGCTAGGAACGAACTAGCCAAAACAGGGGAGGGATAATGCTACACACTCCTCAATTCTCACTAAAAAACAGAAGCCAGGATGCCTCTGTCAAACTCATAGTTTCAGACACTCGGCCTGCTGCCACTCTCAAGGTCGAGAGCCTTCTAGTGAAGGGTGCCATGATTCTCCTGGCATGGGTAACCCTTTCAACTTGTAGGCCAAGGAGATGAGCTTTACCAACCAAGAGGCAATAATCTTGCTGGAACCCATGAAATCATTATGTGTTCCTTTTGGTAAAAAACTGGAGAGCACATAGAATTATAAAAGGATATCCCATATCTCAACAGGCCAAGGCTGGCTCCAGTAATCATCCACATGTGACTCCTCTACCTTCTCTGGACATGCTGGTCTTTTGAGGGGGTTGGCATAATGGCACAGTAAAGGAAACAAGAGAAGCCATCAACAGGTTATTGTCATGTGTGAACAAAGTGTTACTTTGTGTACCTGTTTTGCAGAGTACTCCCTGTGGAGGAGCTCAGGCTATGCATAGTGGCTGCAGGGAGCAAGGCACCACAATACCCAGCAATGCAGCATTCATTTGGATACAAAGCATTTTTCAAATTTATCTTACCCTTCCTCCATCATCCGAAATGTAAACATCAGCACAGCGCGGGTGCGCATGCATAGGGGAGACTCTGCCAACACCGCTGCCCACTTTACATGCACCCAGCGGACTCCTAACAAAAGCTGCCCCGAGGAGGAGCAGTGGGGCTCCCTGGATTATGGGTCATTTAGCTGAGACACCAGAGACTGCATCCAGTCTAATCCACACATGGACGGACGGACAGACGGAGAGCCATTTAGACCAGCCAGGTAGAGGAGCACACCTAGGTCCTGCGCGTAGGAGGAAAAAAGAAGTACGCCGAGGCTGTAGGTGGGCTGAAATGTATATGTGTTAAGTCCCAGAGGCATGGGAGGGGCAGAGCCTATACCCAGCTGTGCTGACATGGAGCCATCAGGAAAACCTCTTTGTTAATTAGTGGTGATCCGTTCACTGTTCTGTGGCTGTGGAGGGCACAGCACGCAACAAAAAGAAAGGATCTGCGTGCTTTAATTTCTTACTTTCAGACTAGCAACTTTCAAATGAACTAGCATAGAAGAAAGTGATATAGTATTCTATAACAGTATCTGCTGAACTGAAATGGGAATTTTTTAAGGCCTGGTTCACTCTAGTGTGACTTTTGATGCGGCTTGAGTCACACAAAATCACATGCATGGGAAATTTTATTGTTTTTAGTGAAGCTTGTTCACATTGGTGCCATTTTGGAAAAGGTTCATGTGCTACTTTGGTGTGATTTACAATGCATCTTTGCCCCAGAAAATATGCAAAGTTGCATCACCCAGTCACACTGTAAATTGCATCAAAATCACTTTGCAGTCGTGGGAACCGAGCCTTAATGGTTTCTGTAGGCCGCAAGTATATATTGAGATGCATTATGTACGTCAGGTAGGGGGATGGAGCTACATGGCCACAATGAATTCTTGAAATGTCTCCTGCTTTAGGCCTATTGCAGATGGATAGCATTAGCAACCATTATTCAGTACAGCAGGAACATATAGATCATTTGACTAGACTGTGTAACACTTCATTCTTATCTGTGTGTTGGAGTGCACCTTCTGTAGATGAAGATGCAGTGTAGCAAGGCTCAGCAGTTTTATTTATGAAAGCAGCCACCTCAAACATGTTCCAATTTGGGAAAATGCTTTTCTTTTTTAACCACTTGAGTCCCAGCTGCCACTTTAAAATTGTGCAATGACAGCAGTTCTTTGTCCAAGCACCATTGTAAACCTGGGGAGGGGGTTCAGTGACAGCCAGGGTACAGGGAGCTGCATTAATTCCATCCTAAGCTTCCAACCCTGCTGCAGTGTGCTACTACATTTTTCAAGGCCAAGAACTCTAAATCTGCAGTAAATTTTACAGGATCCAATGTGTGTTGCAATCACATATTAGAAAGGTTACATTCACCCAGATTATGTGCTTTTTAAATTGACTTGCCCAATTCTTCCCTACCTTCGTTTCGCTTGAATGGAAAGCCCATCTGTCAGCCTTTATGTTACAAATCAATACCCAGCAGGTGAATGCATTTGTGCAATTTGAATAATGCGTAAATGTGTCCACTGTTGAACTGAGTTATATTGTGAACCAAGATTACTGTGTGACCACAACTGCTGCAGCTGAGATAAATTTACTGCTATGTGGCAAAAAAGTATGAAAAGTTAATTTCTTCTTGTAACGGTTCAAAAAACAAACATGCCAAAGTATATATCTCTTCTTATTGCATCATAATGCTACATGTTTTGGTGGGCCTGTAGTTTTCTCTTAGATGTAACATTAACCTTTGAGCATAAGATTTCTAAACTGTTGATTTATTACCTACTAACATCAACAGTCTAGTATGGATTATATATATATTTGTTAATAATAAAGTAATTGTTAAATGCAATTACACACATAAAAAGGACAATGTAGAGGGTGCATAAAGACCTTCAGAGATCCTTTTACAGGCCAATATAGACCAGGTACTAGCAAGTATTAGGTGTCAGAAAGTCAGTTGTGCATAGACAATTGGGCCATGTGATCACGATTTTTGATAGGGGTTGAAAGCTAAGCTCTTCCATCACCACAGGTCAGTAGGGAATTAAAGAGTACACAAAAAAGAACAGAAGTGTAAAAGGAGCTGGTCAGGGGTTGGCTCAGTGTTACTGCAATAAATATAGTATGCAAGTCATAGGAAAGACTGATGGTGTGGGGAAGAAAAAGAGTCAGTCCAAGTGCACCATTTTTCCAAGTGCTGGACCTGTAAGTTAGCTTTTAATTCATCCATCCTCATAATGTGGTTTAATTCATCCACCTATTCCAGGATGTTGGGGATTGTCGCCCATCTCCAGTGCCTAGGGGCCAAGGCTCTAACCGTGGATTGGAGGCACCGGAGGAATCCCTTCCTGGCAACATGAACTGACCCTGAAATGACAGGCAGTGAGCCCACCTCTGGGTACTCTGGCCAGGTAGTGCCCAAGATTTGATGACTTAACTGAAAAATGATTCCCTAATAGGGTCTAATACAAGTGTAGGTCCACCAAATGTTGAGCATCATGCCGTACTCTCTCCCACATCACCAACTCCGATTAGGGATTGGTGGAAACAGCTTGTGTGGTATGGCTGGGCATCTATACCTTCTGTGCAACATTGAATAGCCGTGATCTTCATGCCTTTATACTGGTAGTTATGTTAAGTTATAATACAGTTGTGTCCAGAGCTTTTTTTTCTCAGAGAATAGCCCTTTCCCCGCTCCCTTCTTCTCTTGGGTTTAACTTTCTTTGCTCGAGTTGAAGGTTAGGAAAAAAAATTACTTCCCGTCATCATCTGAAATAGGGGGTCCTGTTTCCCCCTTCCAATCTCTGGTGTAGAAAGGATGGCTTGGAAATGCATGAGTTAGTAGAATATTGTAAAGCTGGGATACAACAATCACTCCATGGTCGAGGAGACTCTATGGGGCACAGTGCTGTCAGAGGTTTGAGGCCAGAGGGGCATACAGTATGGATTTGTCAGGGCTGGCTTAGCCCTTCCTTGTCTGGGCTGGCTGATCAGCTGTCGGCTAATTGCCAGCTCTCATCTCTCTCCACAGTTACCAGCTGTTCCTTATCCAGCTTGTCTGACCTGCCTACTTAAAGCTGTCCAGCTGACTTCATATCTTCCTTCGCCTTGGTCACATCACAAGAAACCATCTCCTGTGGGTCTGTTTAAAGACTGGATTGCTGACATCCCTTCTGGCAACTTATCCTGCTTGCTGTTGCTCCACTTGGATCCCTGACTTCTGGCCTGGCTGATTACCTGATCTGGTTATTGAACTTTGGACTGGCTGACTACACAATCCAGTTACTGGACTCTGGCTATGCTTTGGATATGCTTACTCTATTTACTTATTTACCTACACCACAGTGTAGTTGCAATAGGCAGATACACCCTGTGCAGATTGTGGTTGACTGGCTGTGTTGTAAATGAATGTGATTTCAGCCCTGCGGAGGAGCAGCAGTATAGAGTGCCGTAATGGGAAAGGAGCTCAGTGGCCAGGCATAGGATCCAGGGCGGAGGGGGTTGACAGGGGGCTTTGGGGTGGGAGCAACTTAGATATAGGAGGCAAAGCAATGTGACACAAAATCTGGAGCCTGTAGACCCTCGGGGGGCCCCTCAGGAGGTGTTAAGGGATTTGGTTTAGCAATTTCTGAAGGTTTCTCTGTCAGTGTTGGCAAGTGTTGGGGGAAGGTCACTTACCGGAGATGTGTGTCTTTCCCCAGTTGTCAGGGAAGTGGGGTAAGCAGACTTTTCCAGGTGGGGGGTACAAAGAATCCCAGCTGGTGACTAGGAGACACTGAGCGGTGTCTTACCTCACCAGTGACATTGGTCGTATCATGGCTACAGGACGTCACTCTCCTCGCTGAGCTTGGTGACCCTTGCAACCCCTTATGCTACGCCCATGCTCAGGACATAAAAGTAATTGTAAATCATTATGCAAATAATTGATGTGGTTATATATATATAGTCACACAAAATGGAATCATAGATAAGATGGCATCTAGTGCGCTATATATTAATATAACAAACAGGACGATGTGTAAAATCGACATAAAAAGCAGAACGATTTGCAAATCTCATAAAGTCATATTTTATTCACAATAGAAAATAGAAGACATATTAAATGTTTAATCTGATAAAATATACCATTTATCTCAAAAAAGTTGTGACAGAATAACAAAAAGCCGGCAAAGTAAGTGGTACAAACAAGGAAAAGTGGAAAGAACATTTTGCAACTAATTTGGTTAATTGGAAACAGGTCAGTAACATGATTGGACGAAAAGTAAAAAGACCATCCAGCTCTCAGACCAAGGAACTTCACCCAGGGACTGGGACAAGTATAGATTTCAGCGATGCAGCCCTCCTCAAACTGGGTGACCTTCAGAAAACTGTGAAAACATGTAAAGAGGGCGCAAACGCCTAGTGCATTAACGCCAAAATAATTTATTTTAAAATCATAAAATAGTAATATACTCAAAAAAGCAGAATAAAATCCTGCCCACTTTTTTTGCTGGGAGGATGTGTCCTCCATATGCAAACATATAAATGGTGATACACTGTTTGGCTGGAATAGCTCTGAGGGAGGGGGTCTGTCCCCTGAAATGCGTAAGTTTCTCCCTTGTGTGGCATTGGTGGGGATCGTCCCATCTCACTGGATTGCTGCTATTGTCTAGCTTGATTTTATTCCGCTTTTGTGAGTATATTACCATTTTATGATTTTACAATAGAAAATTTTGGAGGTAATGCACTAGACGTTTGCACCCTCTTGTACATGTTTTCACAGTAACATGATAGGGCATAAAAAGAGCATTTTAGAGCTTCACAGTGTCTCAGAAGTAAAGACAGGCAGAGGTTCACCAATCTGTGAAAATCTGCATCTAAACGCAGTCAAATTATTTCAGAATAATGTTTCTCCAAGTAAAATTGCAAAGACTTTAAATATATCTACTCTGGCCATCTTTTAGGCAATCCCCTAAAAAATAAATCTCTTCAGGGAAGCCTATCACACCTCTAACTAACAACTAAAGTTTTAATTCTTCCATCAGCTCATCCCCCATAGTTATGACCTTTTGTACCACTTTCTCTACCCTATTAGATTGTGTGCTCTTATGATCAGGGCCCTCTTAACCCCCTTGTATTGTATTGTCTTGTACCTGTAGTATCTCCCTTTAGATTGTAAAGAGCTGTGCAAACTGTTTCCGCTATATAAATCCTGAATTATAGTAATAATAATCTACAGTACAGAATATCATCAAAAGATTTAGAGAATCTGGAGAAATTTCTGTGCGCAAGGGACAAGGCTGAAATGCAATATTGAATAGCCGTGATCTTCATGCCTTTATACTGGTAGTTATGTTAAGTTATAATACAGTTGTGTCCAGAGCTTTTTTTCTCAGAGAATAGCCCTTTCCCCGCTCCCAATCCCGCTGTTTCTTAGGGAATAAAAATAAAGTAATACCAAACAATGGGCGTGGTCAAGGTTTAGAATTGTATTTTGCACACGATGCATGGTTTAGGAATGTTTAACATACAGAGTACGGGATTCAGAAGTGCATAACACACAGAAATATGTATTGTGCAATTCTGAGTGTGCATCACACAAAGCGCAGAAAATAAATTAGCACATGGAACAGTACTCACATTCACTGCAAAGCACCCCTTGTGCTGTTTTAGTTGAAATCTGCCCAAGTGACAGGACCCTTGGCTCCCTTAACCCCCACAGCACTGGAAGATGTAGCATTCATGAGTACCATTCAGGGGCCATTAATGTGTAACTTATAACTGTAATAGGTATGTAACATTTAGCACAGCATCCAGAGTGTAATGGTTCTGCTTATACAATGTACAAAGTATGTTGCAAAATCCTTACTGAAGGGATATTTAGCTTATCCGCTTTCATTCTTTAAGAAATTTAGTTTCCATTTTGTGTCTCTCTCTAACATCCACCTCACAAAATGTATGCTCAAGTTTTGCTAGTCTAGTTTCATTTCCCATGTTACTGTTATCTTATTTAGTTGTTTTGTTTCTTGGAAAGCACATGATTTTGAGGAATTGCTAGTTTCACTTTTATTGTAGGCTGTACTTGTATATGATTGGATAATCTGTATGACACGTTCAAAGGGTGGTACTTTCTGAAAGCCCCCTTTAAATATTCACACCAAAGAATAAAGATTAGATTTGCTCGGAGAGACTTTGTTGTTTTGTGTCATTGTCTCAATAGGCTAATCTCCCAGGCCTGTGTGGGGATTGAACGTCACACTTTGACAGACATGAAGGGGTTAAGAAATCACCTTTAGACAATCTACATTTCCCTTCAGTTTGGGGGCTCGTCCGGGGTCGATTATAATATATGTCTATATGGTGAGTTGAATTGATATATGTATCTCTCACTGTGACATCTATTCAGAAATCTTTCTTTGAACCTGTAATTTATGTAGAAGTTGTTTTCAGACCTCGTTGATAAGTTTAACTGCTCTGAGAAGCAGTAAAAAAGGCTGTTCTGAGTTAACAGTGATAAAGCCTTAGGTGGGCTTTAATGGACTCAGAGAAGTTCATTTAATAAGACTGCTTTAAGAAGCAGCTCTTGTTCCCGTGTGAACAAGGAGAAAGCTCTGGGGGGGCTTTCACGGACTCTGAGAAGTTCGTAGGAAAATGATTTATACAGTACTGTAATTATAAAAAAAAAAGTCTGCTAAAGTGTGACGGACGAAACCCAACTCTTTGCTTATCTTCCTATCGCCCGTAGAAGTTTATAATATGATTTAACTGTTTGTGTGGAATTTGTCAGCGTTGTAAGGTAAGACAACGCTTTCCACTGCACTGTGTTATAAGGGTAAGTAAATAAAAGGCGACAGACGCATCTTGCGGTGAACTCCCGACTCCTTTTTGTGATTGATGGAAGTTCCCCAACCGAAACGTAGAGCAATGCTACAGTATCCGGTGATGTATTTATGTTTTCTCTTAATGATTTACATATGAATGTTTTGACTCCAATGTATGAGATAGTGAGCATAGTAGCAGTGTTAATAACACTCTCTTAAGGTAATACATGAATTGGCATAGTCAGTAGTATACTCTGAGGCTAACTTTTGATCAAAACAGGCTATTTGAGTAATTCTTTTTGCTACTGACATCTCTTGCACAGGGGAAGCCAGGTGCAAAATTTGAATATTTGGCTTTTTGCCAACAGGGTTCAAGTGCTAATATCTCACTGACCGTAATAGATAGTGAGGAATTGTTTGCGGCATTGGTACTACAGCAATTGAAAGTAGTGTTTGAACCTGTTGGCACTCTGCCAAAAATTTGAAATATAAATAAAAATAGTTTGGTTATAAAAATAAGAAAATAATAACGCACAAAGCTTGCTTGTGATCAGGGGAACCTCTGGCCATAAGGAGTGCTTATTGGCATTTTGCCAAGAAGAAAAAAATAAAATTAAAAAAAGTAAAGGAAATAAAAGTCAGAATGTTTAGAAAGAAAATAAGGATGAAAATAAACATGCTGTGGAGATCCCCGGCTGGACCGAGGCTCCCTATAGCATCCTAGCCACAACATTGTCCACGATGGGTTTAACAGAGACATGAGATGGTGGATTTAAGGGTTAAATCAATGTTTTCTATGCATGTACCATGTGCCCCCCTCCTCCCCCTTACATTCTACAACCAGATAAGAGTTTCATGAAAGACTTCATTACATGAGGACACAGTAAATATCAGAGTGGGCTACAAGCACAATAACTGATTTCTGACAGCGAAGGATGCTGCAGGATGTTTTGACATCCTTAAGCAACCACCAGTGCAGACACATTAGCAAAATGGTTTCTCAGGAAATAAAAGGGGTAACTTTTATAAAAGCGAGGGGGCAAGGACAAAGAGGGGGTTACACACAGAGACAACCAAGAGGGAAATTGTCTCGCCCTACATTAACATTAACCCAGTAAGAAGGCAAATGGTGACTATAGGTTTGTACAAGACCTAAGGGCCATCAATAGCCTAATGGTACCGATTGCCCCAATAGTGCCTGATGTGTCATCAATACTGCCATACCACAGGATGCAGAGTATTTTACTGTGATTGATTTATTGAATGCTTTTTTTTATTTCCGTCCCTGTGGATGAGGAGACACAGCCAATCTTTGCTTTCTAACTAACATGGTGTAGAATGCCCCAGGGCTATGTAGACTCCTCTGCAGTCTATTCCATTGTCCTCCAAACTACTCTCAGGGCTTGGATACCAGGACACTGTTCATCCCTGCTGCAGTATGTGACTCCTCATCTGCAGTTCTACTCGGTGGCCGCCCTGGAGGATGGAAGGGATCTTTTGAAATGTTTTTTTGAAAGTGGTCACAAAGTGTCAAAGAAATTATTGCAATGGTGTCAGGAAATGGTTGCATATCTTGGTTGTGTACTCTCAAAAGGAGAAAGGAAAGTCAATCACAAAAGAGCTATGGTTCTTGTGGGTCTGCCCCGCCCACTTACTAAGAAAGACATGCTTACCTTTCTTGGTATGATTGGTTACTGCCGCCAATGAATACCTGACTGTTCCTACTATGACAATTTCCTGAGACAAGCCACAGGTTCAGACATGCCAGACTGTATAAAATGGTCAGATGAAATGTGCAATGCTTTTGTGTATTTGAAAAATGCTATGGTAATGGCTCCAGGGCTCGGCCTGCCTAATTATGAAAAAAAAATGTTTTATTTGTTTGCAAGGGAAAATTGTAAGACTTTGTCAGGTGTCCTCGCTCAGGAGCATGGAGGCAAGTTGCGCCCTATTGTTTTTTTTTTTCCTCAAAGATGGTTCCGGTGCAGGTTCAGGGCATGCCTGTGTGTCTCAGAGCTCTCGTGTCCTGTGTGATGATGGTTCAGATGACCACTTCTTTCACTGGGGCACGACACGACACTTCACACCACCAACAATGTATCAATCCTATTGAAAAATGTACATACACAGCACATGTCTGCTCAGAGGTTGAGTGGCTATGAGGTGATCGTGCTGTCTAATCCAAAATTGCACATCAAATATGCTTCTCCCACTGCAGGACCAGCACCAATCTTAAATGCCCTTTAGAATTAAAATGAGAACAGGATGAGGTTGTGCCACAACATGATTGCATAAACCTCATTCACCAAGACACATCACCCAGGTCTGATTTATCTTTCACAGCATTGCAGAACACACACAGGCCAACAAAAAGATAGCCAAGGGAAATGCTCTGGCTGGTTTAGCTGCTAAACAAGCTGCTATTTCACAAAATGCACAGATCTAAATGCCCATGCTAGCCCCAGAATTGCCCTTCTTTGATCAGGTTCTTTCAGATTTGCAGGGATGTGCAGAAGAAGCTGATCTCAGGGATTGGGACAAAATAGGTGTGCAGAAAGTTCCAAAGACTGGACTTCTCTGCAAAGAGGGGAAGCCGTGTATACCAGTAGCTAGTGCATCACTTTTTATTTCCCAGTACCATGGAATAGGTCACAGAGGCTGGAAGGCCACTTGTGAACTATTGGAGAAAGATTTTTATTTTCCAGAACTTTCCTGAAGGATTAAAGATTATGTATCAAGATGCATCACATGTATCAGGAGCAACCCACACAATGCCAAACACTCCTTTTACACGTTTGCAGACTGACTTCACACACATGCCCAAACTAGGCAAAAGACAGAAATATCTTTTGGTAATTGTGAACATTTTCTCAAGATGAGTTGAACTTTTTGTAACCACAAAAGAAGATGCACAAACAGTAGTGAGGATCCTCATTCAGGAAATCATTCCTCGATGGGGATGCCCACTTCAAATAAACTCAGACAATGGACCTACATTTGTATCAAGTGTCTGCCAGGACTTGGTAAAAACTCTCAAGATAGAATGGTAGTTTCACATTCCCTACCACCCTCAAAGCTCAGGGATAATAGAAAGAACGAACAGAACAATTAAAAAGACAAAATAAGAAAGGCCACAGGAGGAACCTTTGCCAACTGGAAGAAGGTCCTCACAGCAGTCCTGGCAGAAATAAGAATGACCCTTCCAAGACAACAGGGTATTCACCTTTTGAAGTCTTGATGGGTCTACCTTTCCCCACCCCATAGGCCAGAGCACCTTTAATGATAGAAAAGGGAGATTTAGACTTAATACAGGAAGAATATGTAAGGAAATTGGTTGAAACATTGGATACAGTTGAGAGAAATGTTGCTTGCACCTCTCCTTTTTCTTCACAGGAAGCTACTCCCCTCTTTAAGGTGGGAGACACCGTGGTGGTCCAATAGCTGAACAGAAGTAAGAAGCAAGAGTATCCCTATGGACCTCCTACCACAGTGGTTGCAGTGACCAGAACAGCCATCCTAGTGGAAAATTGCCAGTCCTGGATCCATGCCAACAGAGTGAAAAAGGTTTCCCAAAGCCCCAAGAGCAGGAATGAGATCTTGGATACAGGAGGCCCTCAAGCAGAAGTCCAAGCAAAGGAAGGAGGATTTCCTGGGAAAGCAGGTCCGGCCAGAGAAGATGACCTCGCTTATTTCACCACAGACTTCTGGCAAGGCATTTTGCCTCCTGATCCTGATCTCTCTGACAGTGTTCCTACCCACCTGAATCATCACTAACTGTAGCTACCATCTTGAAGATTTGGGTGCAATTAAAAATATTTGTGGGAACACACACACATACACACAAGAGAACATTACAGTGACACAAGTTAGAATCAAAAGAGAGACTGGAGATGCTTTTGCTAAAATTTAAGTATGCTTATGCTCGGGAAAAAATCAGGGTATGAAGAATGTAGGATATGTAACAAAGTACATCCTAGCACTGCCTGAATTTCCCTTTTTGTCTGTACCTTTGAATATTTCCTCCTTTCTCAAGGAGACTCCTCCTCCTGTATTCCTGACTAACATATCCACTCTGTACATAAACAACTTTGTTACCTTTCCAATAGTAGGTAGAAGTCATTCCCCTGATTGGTGTTTTAATTTAGGGAATGAGACACAGACTAACCCTTCTTTCTGCAGCAGGTCAATATTTAACATCAAGATGTGGGAAAGTGTGTTATCCCTGGGTGCCCCTTCGTGTTAAGGGATGGTGTTACCTTGCATACTTGGTACCTGTCATGGGAGTGGTAGGGGATGATAAAAGGGGACATCCCTTAGAGGTCAGCTCCAGCAGGAAGCTAGGGACATTGCTAAAACATGGAGCCCATTTGCCAATGCAGGATTTGGGCTTGGAGGTATATTTTAATGGTTAAAAGACATTGTCCTTGTTATTGCTATGATATTTATCCTTGCTCTGATTCTTTACCTCTGCTTTAGGTGTTGCACTTGCATAGTTGCACGCCTTCAATCTCCCGATAAGGTTCTATCCTACATGACATACATGAAGAGTCATCAGGCAATCAACGCCACAACACCAAAGTAGTATTAAGACACAACATAGAATGTAGAGATCATCTTATATGATCTAAGAGGGGATTGAAGGGATATTTAGCTTATCCGCTTTCATTCTTTAAGAAATTTAGTTTCCATTTTGTGTCTCTCTCTCTCTCTAACATCCACCTCACAAAATGTATGCTCAAGTTTTGCTAGTCTAGTTTCATTTCCCATGTTACTGTTATCTTATTTAGTTGTTTCGATTCTTGGAAAGCACATGATTTTGAGGAATTGCTAGTTTCACTTTTATTGTAGGCTGTACTTGTATATGATTGGATAATATGTATGACACGTTCAAAGGGTGGTACTTTCTGAAAGCCCCCTTTAAATATTCACACCAAAGAATAAAGATTAGATTTGCTCGGAGAGACTTTGTTGTTTTGTGTCATTGTCTCAATGGGCTAATCTCCCAGGCCTGTGTGGGGATTGAACGTCACACTTTGACAGACATGAAGGGGTTAAGAAATCACCTTTAGACAATCTACATTTTCCTTCACTTACCACTGAGCAACGTGCACAGCCTGCCATACATTTCATACTCTTGGTCACTAAACACTGTATGCTTTGCTGTCCCCCTGCAAATTTCTCTTGTTTTCCCTAGGCAAAAATCCCCCTTTCTTCAGGTAACCATCCTTTACTCACCTCTGCATACCCCTTTGCTTACATTTGCACTCCACCATCGACAGCTCAACTTTGTGCCTCCTATCCACAACAACTCACCTCTGTACCCTCCCCCCTGGTCCACAGCTCACCTCTCCCTCGTCATCCACAGCTCACCTTCTCTCTCAACCCCCAGCCATTCACAGCTCACCTCTTCTTCCCCCTGTCCACACAACTCACCTTCTCCCTCCCCTCCCCAGCTCATCTTCCCACCCCTCGACACTTCCATCCACAGTTCACCTTAGCATGACCCCTATCCATGGAAAGTCCTCTTTTCTACCACATGTAACACGAGGTACAACATCCCCACGGAGGAACGAGGGATCTCCCCAGCATTACAGCAAAGACAGCCCAAGAAGTGACACAGTGGCTTATACTGTGGAGGCTGATCCACCCCGGACGGGGTCGTATCTCTGGTGAGAGCAAAATTCATAAATACGAATGGATAGTGAAGTTACTCCCTCCATTCCTCTTCTATACATAGAAAATCTTTTTTCACTATTTAATTTTCATTTTTATTTTTATTTTTATTTTTAATTTTTACCCAATTAGACTTTCATATCTGATTTGTCACCGCAAGATTTTTTTCACATTATGGACTAAATCTCTATTATTACTTATACTTGTAATTTTCCCAATTTTCTTATCTCTACTTGGGAATTTTTTGAAACCTAACACAGTGTATATATTTGTTGCACTTTTCATTTTTCACTTGTGTTCACAACTGTACAAATTTGAATTTTTTGGTTTTGTTTTATGGTTATTTTATTGAATTTGCAAACCAAGGTACTTGGTTATGCCATAACCACAGTCACAGGCACTTTGAGTATTTTTTAGAATGTCACTGTTGATTATTGATTGAGTTTAGTAACATAGCATCAATTATTCATCCATTTACCTCAGCTATCTAATTTATTTATTTTATTGTGGAATTCACATTTATATATATTTTTTATTCTTATTTTTTATTATTCCTATTTTTATTTTATTTATTAATTTATTAACCAGCACGCTGGAAAATTTATATTCACTTTTGTATTCACCATTTAATATTGACTGATTCTTATATCATTTATTGGGTTTATTATTTTAGTAGATCTTGGTTCATTCAGGATTTTAAGAGTTTAAAATTACTAGCCAGCAAGCTGGAAAATCTGTACATTTTTATGACACCTATATTTAAGTGAGTTTAAAAAGGTATAGCGCCATATCTATTTTCTCTATCTTACCTTTCTTACTGTTCCATCCATTAGGATGGAAACAAAATAGAGGCTGCTCTTACCTACATTACATTATATTATATATACTCTCTATTATATATTATATATACTCTCTGTTTTACAAATCCCATAGCGCGCCCTATCCTTTTATTTTTATTTTCATTTATTTGAAGTCCTACGACTTTAAAATCATTAGGGTGCAGCAATGGACCTTTTTAAATATGTTAACAGTAGAGCCATCAACTTGGTTGAAGTGTTCAACCAAGAACAAGTAGTAAATAAGCAGGACCTAGATAGCCTGTTTAAACAGTTGAAGCAATTAAGAGTATGGTGGGACGTAGCCATTTTGGAGATGTACATCTCAGAAAAAATAACACCTAGAAGATTAAGATGGGATGTCTCACCCAATGACGCTTTAAGTGACAAACATCTAATGGAAGAGTGGTATACATTTTTCAACGAGAGTGAAACGTTACTACTACAGAAAATAGTAGTAAGAAGGCAAGTCAAACTTAAAAACATTGAAACAGAGATTTCACAAATTAGAGACCATATGTTGGCATATAGTGACACCAATGAATACAAGGAGAAAGAAAAAGGTTTACAGGAAACTATTAAAAAATATGACAAAGATATCCAACAGAAAAAGCAGAAAAAGTTTCGTAGAGATGTGTTGGATTATAAAAACCAACAAGTATACAAGTGGCAGATGGATACTACCTATACAGAAGAAGAAAATGACATATCCATGGGAGAAGACTCAGTAGAAGAACAAGAAAATAGAACAGTAGAAACATGGCAACAACCCACACTGACCCCTAATAGGATGGGTAAAATCATAGCACCTCACACACCGAACTACCGGAGGACGGAAACAAGCAATAATGGCAATCCTAACAGAAGAGAATGGAATACCCCCAGGGGTAACCAATACCAGGACCCAGGGACTTATAACATACCGATACATCAAAACAGATACTCTCCTCTTAGGGAATATCCTCAAACAACAACGTTTTACAACAGATACCAAAAGGATTTTCACAGGGATCGAGGCCACAGACCCCCAGGGAACCCCCCATATGGACAAAAAGGAGGATGGAGACCATTCCGGTATCCAACAAGAAATCAATATCAGGGACCACCCAGAAGAAATGGTGGCTGGAATCCCAGATGGAGTGGCCCAGGACACATAAGAAGAGAAAATATGGAATTCCCAGAGAATCAGTAGAGAGAATACAGACCACCGAGATGGGTGGAAGAAAACGAAAGAGGGGAAAGAGAGGAGGTCACAAGAAAAAGAAGGAGAGAACACTAGGGAAAGGCATCTATAATCTTAGCCAGGCCACCTTCAATGAGGATGAATTAAAAATATTAGATTTAGGCCTAAAATTTGCCCCAGATAAGAACCTGGATAAGTTCGAGACCTTCATAGACCTACAAAAGTTCATAAGAAAATTAAACATTAAGAAATTTTATGCTAATAAGAATTTTATAAGTACCGATAAGGAAGAAACACAATACAAACATTCCCAACTAAGAAATAATTCGGTTTTTAACCCTATCCAACAACAGAATGAAGGCACCAAAGTTTTTAAAAAAATGGTAGAAAAGGATATCAGAGAACTAACAATTAAACCTTCAAAGAGAAAGGGGATTTGGAAGACTATTAAACAACTAGAAAAGAAAAAAGACATAGTCATCAGACCAGCAGACAAGGGAGGAGGATTGGTAATATTGGACAAAATCGCCTATGAGGAAGAAATGACTAAGCTCCTTAGTATCCCAGACACTTACAAACAATTGAAGAAAAACCCAAAAGAAGAAAATAACAAAAAATTAACAGATTACGTCAACAAGGGTCTAAATAAAGGGATACTTCCTAAGAAGGAAGCGAGATATTTAATACCCAAGGCACCGAAAATTGCAGTGATATATTATGTACCAAAAATCCATAAAAATCAAACACAGCCCCCAGGAAGACCCATAGTGAGCGGGATAGACTCCTTATTTTCAAGATTGGGTGCCTATGTAGATGGATTTCTACAACGACTGGTAGTGGAAGGCAAGTCATATTTGAAGGACAGTAGGCAGCTTCTAAAGGAACTCCAGGATATCAACATAGAAGATAATGATATATTAGTAACAATCGACGTAAACTCTCTTTATACAAATATCAAGCAGAAAGATGGATTAAATGGAGTAAAGTGGGCCCTTCACAACAGATCCAAATTGAAACAAGAACAAATTGATTATATACTTGAGGGATTAGAACTGGCTATGTCCCACAACCATTTTTGGTATAAAGGCAAGCATTATGTTCAAACCAAAGGAGTAGCCATGGGGGCCAAATACGCACCCAGTGTAGCTAACCTCTTCCTGGACCATTGGGAGGAAGAACAAATATATGGAGTCACTAGAAAAAACATCAAGATGTATAAAAGGTACATAGATGACATTTTAATTATCTGGGGTGGCACTCACCTGGAATTACAACAATTTTTAGATGAGATAAATCAGAATATTTATGACATCAGGTTTACAGGAAGTTGGGACAACCAGAGTATAGACTATCTGGATTTACAGATTTTTAAAATGGAGGGATCCTTGGGCACCAGAACCTTTTTTAAAACCACGGACAGGAATGGATACATTCCTACCTCAAGCTGCCACCATCCAAGGTGGATTGGCAATATACCCAGAGGACAACTCGTAAGATTGTATAGGAACTGTACAAAAAAAGAAGACTTTGATAAACAGGCTGAAGTCATCATCAATAGGTTCATAAACAAAGGATACAAAGAAGCCCAGCTGAGGGCTCTCAAAGAAAATGTAATAAAAATGGATAGGAAGCAACTGTTGGATAGCAAAACAAACACCAAGAAAACCAGAAATATGGAAACCGCCTTCCTGACAGGTTTTAACAGGCAACACAAAGAAATAGAAAGGATTATCAAAAAACGGTGGCCTATTCTGAAAACAGATGATGTACTAAAACAAATCCTGCCCAACAATCCCTCTTTCATATACAAAAAAGCTCCCAACTTAAGAAATAGATTGGTGAAAAACACAATTGACCCCCCACGACAAATTAAAATTGCCGAACACCTCAAAGGCTTTTTCAAATGTGGCCATTGCCTTCCCTGCCGTAAAAGTAAAAAGACCAGTAGAAAAATAACTAAATTTACCTCGACTACTAATGGGAGAGAATTCAACATCAAGGAACTTATTTCATGCAAGAGTACGCATGTTACGTACATTATAGAATGTCCTTGTCATAAACAATACGTGGGTAGAACAACAAGAGAATTACACGTAAGAATTAGAGAACATATTAAGAACATTAAAAAAGGATACGATAAACATAGTGTCTCACGTCATTTCAGAGACTTTCATAACCAAGATCCTAAACAAATGATTTTTTATGCAATTGACAAAATCAAAGGACATTGGAGGGGAGAAGATATGACCAAGAAAATTTCTCAAAATGAAACCAGATGGATTTTCAACATGGAGACTTTGCAACCTGCTGGAATGAATATAGATCTGGATCTTAACTGCTTTTTAACCAATTTTTTATTTCAATTTTAATTTATTTTTTAACCAATTTTTAATCTTAACACATTTTTCCAGGGTCGAATGTAATACAATCAACAAGGCCTTGAACATAAATATATAGCAGGGGAATAAATAATAAGGTTGCACCTAGAGACTTATATTCCTATATCCTAATGTCCCAACACTTTAATTCTACTTTTCCTACCCAACGTGAAAACAAAATAATAAATAATAAAAAAAAAAAAATACTAATAATCTTATCCCATTCTACCATTTTAGTGCCTTCCCTTCGTATACATTTTTATCCTTTATCTCTTCCATTTTATGTATATATATTTTTCATATATGAACTTTTTTATATATATAGTTCATTTTATACATATAGTTCATTTTTTATGTATATATATGAATTTTATATATATATATATATATATATATATATATATATATATACAATCTAGGTACATTTCCTACATTTTTTACATATATTTTCTCTTTATGCCAACTGAGATCGAATGTTATTCATTTCCTTTCCCTATTCTACCCCTTGGGTAATATAGCACACATTGAAAATAAATTTCAAATAGTCAATGTCTTTGGAATTTAGGTAGCTATTTGTACATCTGAGACGTTGTCCAGTGTAAATTCAAATTTAATTTTAATTTAATTTTTTCTACCTCTATTCTCTATGGTAAAGCATATACACACTTTTAGTATTTCAGTATTTTCCCTTTATATATATATATAAAAAAAAAAATTTCTTCATTTTTCCTTTTATAGATTCTTATAGATACTGTTTTTATAGATACTGTGTATTGATTGGAATTTCTATATTGATATCGATTTAGGGGTATGTATAAAGTATTAAGGATGTCATAGTATATATTCCACTTATAGAGGAGGAGTGCCCAATCTGCGTTTATTTACATCAGATTATTAGCAGGTATAATGATACATTCCCTGCATAGCCGGCACAAAAATCGGCTTAATAATGGCGATTCCCTTAGCAAACATGGCGGTTAGGTCCCGCGCATGCTCGATTGGTAACTACACCCTATATAAGTGGAAAGGTGTATGAAGATGGCCGCTCCAGATGACGTCTGAATGACGAAACGCGTAGGGCGTGGCCAGATACGTACACCTTCAGTGCAAACGGCGTGCTAGCCGAGCGGAAGTTCCGAACGCTTTTTACAATACGTGTTTTATCGTACTAAATGTGAGTACTTTTAAGTTGTTACAAATAAACTGAGTTGCAAACATACTATACCATGGAAAGTCCTCTTTTCTACCACATGTAACACGAGGTACAACATCCCCACGGAGGAACGAGGGATCTCCCCAGCATTACAGCAAAGACAGCCCAAGAAGCGACACAGTGGCTTATACTGTGGAGGCTGATCCACCCCGGACGGGGTCGTATCTCTGGTGAGAGCAAAATTCATAAATACGAACGGATAGTGAAGTTACTCCCTCCATTCCTCTTCTATACATAGAAAATCTTTTTTCACTATTTAATTTTCATTTTTATTTTTATTTTTATTTTTAATTTTTACCCAATTAGACTTTCATATCTGATTTGTCACTGCAAGATTTTTTTTCACATTATGGGCTAAATCTCTATTATTACTTATACTTGTAATTTTCCCAATTTTCTTATCTCTACTTGGGAATTTTTTGAAACCTAACACAGTGTATATATTTGTTACACTTTTCATTTTTCACTTGTGTTCACAACTGTACAAATTTGAATTTTTTGGTTTTGTTTTATGGTTATTTTATTGAATTTGCAAACCAAGGTACTTGGTTATGCCATAACCACAGTCACAGGCACTTTGAGTATTTTTTAGAATGTCACTGTTGATTATTGATTGAGTTTAGTAACATAGCATCAATTATTCATCCATTTACCTCAGCTATCTAATTTATTTATTTTATTGTGGAATTCACATTTATATATATTTTTTATTCTTATTTTTTATTATTCCTATTTTTATTTTATTTATTTATTTATTAACCAGCACGCTGGAAAATTTATATTCACTTTTGTATTCACCATTTAATATTGACTGATTCTTATATCATTTATTGGGTTTATTATTTTAGTAGATCTTGGTTCATTCAGGATTTTAAGAGTTTAAAATTACTAGCCAGCAAGCTGGAAAATCTGTACATTTTTATGACACCTATATTTAAGTGAGTTTAAAAAGGTATAGCGCCATATCTATTTTCTCTATCTTACCTTTCTTACTGTTCCATCCATTAGGATGGAAACAAAATAGAGGCTGCTCTTACCTACATTACATTATATTATATATACTCTCTATTATATATTATATATACTCTCTGTTTTACAAATCCCATAGCGCGCCCTATCCTTTTATTTTTATTTTTATTTTCATGACCCCTATCCACAGCTCACTTTCTTGCCCCCTGTCAGCATGGCACCTCTGCACCTCCTCCCCACCACAGCTTACACCCTCAGTCCACAACTCACCTCTGCACCCCCATCCAGAGTTTATCTCTGCTCCCTTCCACATTTCACGTCTGCACCCCCATTTACAGAACACTTCAATTCACAGCTCTCAACCCCTGCAACCCCCTTAGCTCTCCTAGCTCTGTACAAAACCCTCCACCCACAGCTCTCACTTTTTGCACAACCAAACACCCCCTCATCTCTCACCTCTGCACAACACCCTAAACTTCTCCACAGCTGTCTCTTTGCACAATTCAAATTTGGCAGGAGCCAGCAGGGAGATAAGGGTAATTTGGGGGCCGTAGACATGTGTTACACCCTAAATATGGGTGCAACATAATCAGAAAGGTTGAGTTAGCTTTTAATGCCGCGTACACACGACCAGACTTTTCAACATCAAAAGTCCGACGGAACAATTCCGGCAGACCATTCGATCGTGTGTGGGCTGCAGCGGACTTTTGATTTGCAAAAGTCTGACAGACTTTAGAAATGGAACATGTTTCAAATTTTTCCGCCAGAACTCCGCCGGACCCAGTTCCTACTGAGAAATCCGCTCGTGTGTATGCTAGTCCGATGGACAAAAACCGACGCGAGGGCAGCTATTGGCTACTGGCTATGAACTTCCTTATTCTAGTCCAGTCGTACGTCATCACGTTGAAATCCGTCGGACTTTGGTGTGATTGTGTGTGGCCAAGTCCGTTCATTCGGAAAGTCCATCAGAACTCTGTCAGAACTCCGTTAGAACTCCGTCGAAAGTCTGTCGGACCTTGTCCCTCGAAAAGTCTGGCCGTGTGTACGTGGCATAAGAGTACACTGCACCTAGGTTACAAATTAGCAAATCCCAATCCCTTTGTACAGTAATCTGACAAAAACCAAACCCCCCACCACCCCCGCTCTTTATTACCGCTACAGCTTGGAAACAGCACACCTCACACTCCATGCTGATTGCATTGCTATATTGGTGACAAGGCAGGGGTCACCAGCTGTGTAAGGGTGCCAAAAACCAATCACAGCCTTCAGGATTTCAAAGGGCATAGATTGGTCATTTCACTTCATCACTACCTATCACAGTTTCAGAGGTCCTGAAATGTCAAGTAAGCACCAAATCCCCCAAATTACCACATTTTGGAAAGTAGATATCACAATCTATTTGATGAGAGGCATGTTGAGTCCTTGGAATATTTTATGCTTTGTCACAAGTTCCAGGAAAATTACCAACATTTTTGGGGGTCATTTGGGGGGGGGGGGGGGGTTGGTGCTATCTTGACATTTCAGAGCCTCCGAAACTGTGATAGGTAGTGAGGAAGTGAAATGAGCAATTTATGCCCTTTGAAATCCTGAAGGTGGTGATTGGTCTTCGGCACCCCTACGAAGCTACTAAAAAGACTCACACATGTCATATCCCTGTACTCTGGAGAAGCAACAGAATGTATTTTGGGGTCTAATTCCACATATACTCATAGCATGTGTGAGCAATATATAATTTCAGTGACAACTTTGTGTAAAAAAAAAATGTTTTTTTAATTTTCTTGAAACTTGTGACAAAACATAAAATATTCAATGGACTCAACATGCCTCTCAGCAAATAGCTTGGGATGTCTACTTTCCAAAAGGGGTCATTTGGGGGTGTTTGAACTGTCCTGGCATTTTATGCACAACATTAGAAGCTTATGCCACACATCACCCACTCTTCTAACCACTTGAAGATCAAGCCTTTTCTGACACTTTTTGCTTACATGAAAAAAATATTTTTTTTTGCTATAAAATTACTTTGAACCCCTAAACAGTATATATATTTTTTAAAGCAGTGGCCCTACAGAATAAAATGGTGGGTGTTGCAATTTTTATTACCACACAGTATTTGCACAGTGATTTTCCAAAAGCATTTCTTTTTGGAAAAAAAAAACACGTTTTGAAATTGTAATGCACAAAAACACACGATATTGCCCAAATGTTTGGTAAAGTATAAAAAGATGATCTTATGTCAAGTACAGAGATAGCAACTATGGCTTTAAATTTCGCACGCTTATGCAGGGGCGACAAACTACATAAATTTTTTTAGCCTTTAACCCCTTCAGCACCCCAAGGTTTTACCCCCTTAATCACTTAAGGACCGCCGCATGGCAATGTACGTATGGGGGGGGGGGGGGGGTTTGTGCTATTTTGGCATTTTATGGCCTTCGAAACTGTGATAGGTAGCGAGGAGTGAAATCAAAAATTTTCACCCTTAGAAATCCTGAAGGCGGTGATTGGTTTTCGGGGCCCCGTACGCAGCTAGGCTCCCAAAAAGTCCCACACATGTGGTATCCCCGTACCCAGGAGAAGCAGCAAAATGTATTTTGGGGTGCAATTTCACATATAACCATGGCATGTGTGAGCAATATATAATTTAGTGACTACTTTTTGTAAAAAAAAAATTATTTTTATTTTTTGTCATTATTCAATCCCTTGGGACAAAAAAAAATATTCAATGGTCTCAATATGCCCCTCGGCAAATAGCTTGGGGTGTCTACTTTCCAAAATGGTGTCATTTTGGGGGGGGGTTGTACTGCCCTGCCATTTTAGCACCTCAAGAAATGAGATAGGCAGTCATAAATTAAAAGCTGTGTAAATTCCAGAAAATGTACTCTAGTTTGTAGACGCTATAACTTTTGCGCAAACCAATAAATATACGCTTATTGACATTTTTTTTACTAAAGACATGTGGCTGAATACATTTTGCCCTAAATGTATGACTAAAATTTAGTTTATTCGATTTTTCTTATAACAAAAAGAAGAAAATATCATTTTTTTTCAAAATTTTCGGTCTTTTTCCATTTATATCGCAAAAAATAAAAATCGCAGAGGCAATCAAATACCATCAAAAGAAAGCTCGATTTGTGGGAAGAAAAGGACACAAATTTTGTTTGGTTACAACATTGCATGACCGCGCAATTACCAGTTAAAGCAGTGCAGTGCGAAATTGTAAAAAGACCTCCGGTCCTTAGGCTGCAAATTGGTCCGGGGCTGAAGTGGTTAATGACCAGGAAATTTTTTGGGATACGGCACTGCGTTGCTTTAACTGACAATTGCACTGGCATGCAACGCTGTACCCAAACAAAATTGATTTTCTTTTTTCCCTACAAATAGAGCTTTATTTTGGTGGTATTTAATCACCTCTGCAGTTTTATTTTTTGCGCTATAAACAAAGACCTACAATTTTGAAAAAAAAACTAAAAAAAACAATATTTTTTACATTCTACTATAATAAATTTCCAAATATATATATATATATATATATATATATATATATATATATATATTCATCAGTATAGGCCAATATGTATTCTGCTACATATTTTTGGTAAAAAAATTGCAAAAAGCGTATATTGATTGGTTTGCGCAAAAGTTATAGCATCTACAAAATAGGGGATAGATTTATGGACTTTTATTTTATTTTTTTATGTTTTTACTGGTAATGTTGGCAATCTGAGATTTTGAGAGGGACTGAGATCACTAGGAATAGCAGATCTCAGCTTTGTCCACAGTCAGAACAGGGATCCACCTTGTTTACACTGGCAGATCCCCGTTCTGCCTCTCCTCACCACGACCGCGGGAGGGAAGTCCATGGGACCCGCGGGGGCACTCCCATGGTGTGCAGCGAGCACACGCTCACAGTAACATATACAGACTGACGTATGGGTACGTTGGTTTGTGCAGGAGAGCTGACCTGCCGCAGTATATATACTGTGGCTGGTCGGCAAGTAGTTAAAAGCCTTCACAGGTTATCATTTTAGATTTACAAAGGAGGACTATTGCTAGAATGATTACCCTCAATATGATGTTCGAGGTGATACTTCACATGCATGGGGCAGTTGCTGTTTACATACGACACGTGACCAATGCTTGTGTTTGCCTTTGAGCGTGAGCCCGGGGGGGGGGGTACTTTAATTTTTATTTTTAATTCTTTATTTTTCTTTTATTTTTTATTTGTTTACAAGCTTTTTTCTTAGGTACAAAATAATGGTACAAAACGTTATAACATAAATACAGTGAAGTACAGTATATAATAGTTATCGAGATATAGGGATTCTGCCAAAATATAAAAAACATAAACGTATAATTGTTTCTTATATTTAATACAAATGGTAAACAAATGAACAGGTAGTAATTCAAGTATTATATTATTGTTTACTGAGTGGTATTGGTTGAAGGTGGATTCTTTAATCGGTATTTAAAAGGTGATCTGAGATCACTTACTATTAAGCCTCATACACACGATAGGACTTTGTACAAACTTTCCCTTGGATTTTTGTACAAAGGGCGTCGGCCCTGAACTTGTATTGCATACACACAGCAGGACTTTTTCAGCCAACTTTCACCAAATCATGTGGTTTTTCTGCTCTTTACCGCCACCTTTGGTCAACTTCTATATTGGTGGCTGATCTTTTGCATTGGTTCTGAGCATGCCTGTTTGTACTTTGTACAAAAGTCCTATGGTTTTCTGTACACACGATCAGACTTTGCTCCATCGGACTTTTGTTGCCAGAAAGTAAGTCCGTTCGCACAGCCAACAGAAGTCTGATGAAAACCAAAAAAGTTTTTCCAATGGCGCGTACACACAGTCGGATGTTGCTCCAAAACAGCTCATTTGCATGTTTGTTGTCAAAAAGTCTGATCGTGTGTATGGGCCTTAAGGGAAACTGCAATAAAGGTATTTACATGATAGTATTATACACCAGCAAAACTCCATTCTATTTTTTGCCTCAGTTCCCCAAACTTGTTTCAGAGATTGCATTTCCATTGGTTCATTCTCACACATTTTTTGTGAATGTGGAAAGATTTCTCTAATATGGAAGCAACTTTTCTTCCAAAATTTCAGGAAAAAACATAATACTAACTCTGCCTAACTGTATATTATTCACACCAATTATAGGTTTAACTACTCATCACTTAAGATGAGTTCATGCAATCTGTGTTTCCATTCAGTGGCTGGTAGCATTCCATTGGAAATGCTCAATGCTACCAATGACCCAACGGAAAACTAGAATTGATAATATTTATCTCATGGAAAAAAATTTCCACACTTTACACAATACCACACACTTACTTGAGAAGAAGTGGAACCCTCGGTTTTTATTTTGTTACACTGTCCCTTTCATTTTTTTAATCACTTTTACTGTTATCACAGGAAATGTAAATATCCCCTATAATAGCAATAGGTAGTGACAGGTACTCTTTAAAAAAAAAAAAATGGGGTCTGGGGTCTCTTAGACTCTAGATCTCTCCTCTGCGCTTAAAGCATCTGACCACACCAAGATCTGTGTGATAAGATGCTTTCCCAATTTAAAAACGGTGCTGTTTACATCCGGCGAAACCACAATGATGAAATGCTCTAATCTTCTGGTTTCTTAGGCCACAGAGAAGATTGGAGCTGTTTTGGTGGGGGGGGGGGGTGGATAGTCCCCTCCCACTGCTTGTAAAAGCAGTCTCGCGGCTATCAGCCCTCTGTCTAACCCAGTTCCTATGCTTCGGCATATTATATATGCTTTTTTTTTTTTTAACTGCGGTGGTGAAAATAACCTCCTACTGTGCTGGAGTTGCTGATTTACGTATTGTGAGAGCAAACCCTGTTGCTGTCAAAATAAATGGTTAACAATAAAACACAGTAACGATAAAACATTTTAGCATAAAATACAGTAAAACAGTAAGAACTATAAAACAACAATTTTTTCTTCTTTAATTAAATTTTTTTATGTTTTTTTACACTTTTATTGTAGCTGTAAAAAACTTTGAACGTTCCAGGCTTGGGTCACTCAAAATGCGATGGCCATTTAACATCTTTTGAGACCCTGTGTGAATATGTACCCTAGACTGTGCCATGCTGTACCCTATACTAATACTCCACTAGTGTGTGATAGCGACGGTAACATTACGGAAGCATTTTTTTGGGGTGCTCTTTGGGTAGTTCTACCAGGGAGGCCATCTGGAAAACACCTCTCATGCAGCCGGCTCACTGCATCTGGATTGGGAAATTGGGCCACAGCACCTTCTGGAAACAAAAGGCCTGTGATGATCTCTTCCTGGAATTTTAGGAAGGATCCACATCTTCCTGACGCTTTGTATAGTACGATAGCGTTGAACAGAACCAAATGGAATAAGTTTACAGACAATTTTTTGTACCAGCGTCTAGCCTTACGGGCAACTACGTATGGCCCCATCATCTGGTCATTGAAGTCCACCGCTCCCATTTAGGGTTGTAGTCGTGGACACAGAGGGGCTTCTCAACAACACTAGTCGCAATTGCAGTTTGGACTGTCGTGTCTGAGTGAATGGAAGACAGAACGAAAACTCTCTCACTGCAAGCAATTCATTACACCTCAAGCAGGCTCTCTCCCCCTCTATAAGTGGGGCATTTGCAAGCCTTTGGGGGAAGCCTTAGTGGTTAGGTCACACAGTGCCACATGCGCCAATTTCAAACTCAAAGAGGTGTCTAAAAAGTGTCATGCTTGTGTAAAATTGTCAACGTATCAATGGTACCCCTTTCCAAATATGGGTGACACCAAGTTCCAAACAATTTTGCTACTGCTCCCTGTGTAGTCTGGGCAGTTGAGAGGCTCCACGCTGCTATCTTTTCCCTCGTAAAGTAGGGCAATCCATGTATAGCCTGTGTCCCTGTCACAGAGCTTATACATTTTGACCCCATATCTGGCACACTTGCTGGGGAGAAACTGTTTAAAAACAAGGAGGCCAGGCTTAATCATGGACTCCTCTACACAGACATCTTGTTGGGGGATATACAATTTTGTGGAGCCGATCATATTCAGGGTCACCCCGAAGACGACAGAGTTCATTGTCATTGAAGTGCATAAACCGCAATATTTGCTCATCTAGTCCTGGCCATGGTAACAGAGAACACGGGTATATGATGAATTGGGGTTTCTAGCCAAATTGTATGGCAAGGGTCAAATCTGGGTTTGCAGTGATAAATTGATTAGCATATAAATTGCTTTGGTCCATTATAGATCCGTACAGATCTTCAGTGAAAAACAGCAAAAAAGAATCCCAAGGGGTGTTAAATCTGCTGTTTCCACCTGAATTCTGGGTTGGCCAGTGGATGGTGGAAGTACGGGTGCTGCAGAATCTGTGGGCTGTCAATCATGATTTGCAAGTGTATTAGGAAGGGCACTATGGGCTCTACAGCCATGTGTTTGAATTCTTGGTGGCTACGGGCAGGGCTGGTGCAAAGATTTTTGACACCCTAGGCAAAACCTAATTTTGCCCCCTCACCCCCACCGGCTCCCTTTGCCCTGCCCTTGTATACAGTGGGGGTGGCGGGGTGGAGTTTTTTGTGGTGCCTCTCCACCTATTTCTTCAGCCACCTGTGCCTCTGAACCTGGCCTGAAGACAAATAGTGACAATACAGTAGCCCTTTACAATACAGTGCCCACTTTACATCACAGACCTCTTTGCATCGATACCCTCTTTCTCCCTTCACATGACAGCCCCCCCTTCGTTCATCACAGACCTTCCCCCTTTACATCAGTATCCTCTGCCCCTCTTTCACATCTTCCTTTCTTTGCACCTCAGTCCCCTTCACAGCCCCCCTTGTACCCCAGTCCCCTTCACAGCTGCTCCCCTTACTTGCACTGCAGAACCCTGCAAAGCCCCACTCCTTGTACCCCAGTCCCCTTTTTGTATCCCAGTCACTCCTTCCATGTGTCTTAGTCCCCTCCACAGCCCCCCTCCCTGTATACCAGTCCCCTCCACAGCCACCCTCCTTGTATACCAGTACAAAATAGATTACAGTGCACACATACAAAAATGTCATTTAAATCCTGCAAAGCTATTTAAAAACACCTGAACATATTTCAGAAATACGGAGATTTGGTCACACTATATGGTCATATAGTGCTATGCCCACTTACTACGTCAAAGTAGCCCATTATCAGTGGGTCGTGCACTAGTAATAGAATTAAAGATCATGTGTCTCAACCATGGGAGACAAACTCCTCTTTATAGGAGAACTGAAGGGACTCCTCCTACAAACTGGTGGACACTAATAAGAGGTAATGAGGGGGGGGGGAGTGCTCCTTGTATTCCAGTCCCCTCCACAGCCCCCCTCCCTGTATACCAGTCCCCTCCACAGCCCCCCTTCTTGTATACCAGTCCCTCCCACAGCCCTCCTCCTTGAATACCAATCCCCTCCACAGCCCCCCTCCATGTATACTAGTCCCCTCCACAGCCCCCCTCCTTGTACACTAGTCCCCTCCACAGCCCCTCTCCATGCATACCAGTCTCTTCTACAACCCCCCTCCATGTAAACCAGTCTCTTCTACAGCCCCCCTCCATATATACCAGTCCCTTCCACAGCCCCCCTCCATGTACACCAGTCTCTTCTACAGCCCCCCTCCTTGCATACCAGTCCCCTGGCATGTCTGAGCAAAAGGCAGGAGCTGTCCAACTTTCCATTTAGCAGACAGAGGATTTATTGCTAGCAACAAATCACAGGCTAGCGGCGGTCCCGTACAGATAAAAAAAAGGCGGCAGGGGAAAGAGGATTCGCATGGGAGAGGACACCCAGGCAGGCTGTTCTACAGGTTCACTGTCTCCAGCACATGCACTCCACCCCCCCCCCCCCCCACTCCCTCTAGCAGCTATACTCTGTAGCCAGCACTGGAACTAGCAGTGCAGCGCCACCGCCTGGTTTACCTGAGCAGAAGAAGGCGGGTGGGCGCAGTCATCTTGGAAAGGGCAGCACTTTCTCGCCGAGTCCGAATTGAACTTCAACCAACCTGGAAGTGCAGGTAGGGGCTGGGAATGGGAGTTCTCTGTGATTTCTTTGGCAATCCGTCTGGAAGCACAGCTTAAGTACTCACTCCTCACCACCGCATGTAGCCAGCATGGCGACCCGACTGATATGCGCTCTAGGCTGGCACCTACCTTGCCTATTGGTAGCACCAGCTCTGGCTGTGGGACACTAATTGTGCTAGCCACAGCTCCAGCTTGAACTGCACTTATGGAACTTACCACATCACCAAGTGTTACTGCAGTGCTGGTTTGTCTATAACCAGGATGTACTAAGCCACTGGTGATTGCCAGTTCACCAGAAGGTAGAGCGGCACTAGTACCGGTACTGTGCTGCATAAAAGAATCATGCGATTGTAGCACCTCAGCAACAGAGGAATGGGGTCGGGTATGTCTGACCTTAGCTGCTCTCTACAGGTTCAAATACTGGGCCTGAATCTGACAGTGAGGACTCCCCATTGCTCTCATCTGTCATGCTCAGTATCCTGTAGGCCTCTGTAGTGTACCTTTCGTTTGACATTTTAGCCAATAAATTTATAGGTACCTAGTTTGACTCACAAGTAAAAAAGCATCTGGTTGTCAAGGACTGTTTGAACCGCTACAAAAAAATTCAACTGCCAGTGCTAGCAGAGATCAGGCCTGACTCTGCTAACACTGCAGTTTTGTGCTGTATTGGAAGTGACAGTGATCTACTGATACTGCACTTGTTTTGGGAGGGCTGAGGGGCTAAATGGAGGTGCTGGCAGGTGTGGGGATTCTAACTGGTATCACCTGTGAAACAAATACAGTGATCAGAAGAAAAGGTCTGTACAATGTACTAATGACAGGAAGTGAAAGGGTTAACTGGGGGAGATTAGGGGGTTAAAACTTTATTACGGAATATATGACGGGTACCCTGAACTTATTTGGGACTGATGCTAACTGCTGCTAACTGCCCCTACTGCTATTTAGTGTCACAAGTGACACCCATACAGTGACCAGTAAAAAATCTGTACACTGTACTTGATGACACTGTGACAGGGAGTGAAAGAGTTAACGGAGGGGGTGATCAAGGGATTAAATGTGCCTAACTATGTGTACTGATGTCAGTGTAGTGCTTGTACTTACAGTAGATGCTCTCTCCTCTTATGAAAAGGGCTCCAGGAGAGGAGATTGCATAATTTCCTGTGCCTGTGTTTTCATTACAAATGCCAAGGACATTCTGCCATTCGTGAGAACTGATCAGCAGGTCCAGGCCATAAATCATTGGCCTGGACATGATGACTGATCGGTCCTAAATCAAATCCGATCGCAGCCGGACCACCCTGCTGCAGTATATGTATGTGGAGCAGCCTGGAACTGGTTAAAGTCCCAGCCAAATTATATTCAAATCTGTTAAAGTTGGTCTCATGCTGGCTCTGGGAAAGGGAAGTAGAATACATACAGTTCTACCACTGTTGCATTAGCTTTGCAGGCATAGCAATTAAAGTGGCTGTAAACCCATAAAAAAAAACCTGCAAGACAAAGGCATAATGAGCTAGTATGCATGGCATACTAGCTCATTATGAGATACTTACCTTAGATCGAAGCTGGTTCAGCGGTCCCCGTACACCGCTTTGACCAGTGACATGTCTTCAGGTTGTTACTTCCGGGTTCGTGGGCTCCAGCGCTGAGATTGGCCAGAGCTGCGATGATGTCATTCCCGCACATGCGCAGGGAAGCCGCCGGTCATGGCACATCAGCTGAATAAACGCCATGAACGAGCCATTTCTTCAGTGCGCATTTGCCGAAGACGTCAGCCCATGCTGATACAGTGGATATCTCCTAAACCGTGCAGCATAACTGAGTAGCTCATCCCCTACTAAGTGTAGAAGTGTTGAACATTTCCATGAGCATTTGACTTAAAAAAAAAAAAATGGTTGCATTGTATAGTCCACAGCAATCTGCCACCATAGGTTTGGTCATTTGCCAGTTTCAACCAACCAAACAGCGGAAATTGGAAAATGCATTTTAACTAGCTTCAGAGCAGTTTAGACTGATTTCTACCGCTATTTTGAAAGGCTGGACTTGGACCTGGAAAACGATTAAAGCTGTGAGTTGCAGATTGCTGTGAACTGCTTAGGTCTACATTAATGCTTTTTTTGTTTAAAAGTTAATGGAAAGCTTCTAAAATTGTCACATGTATGGGCCTTGCATATAACATTTATCGTAATATTGCTTTTATTAATATATCTGTGTGAAAAATAAAGAATAATTACTAATCTTTGCTCCCTTCTCTCCTTTACAACAAGAGCTTAACCGACAAGGCCAAACTAGCTGTAGTACATAAAGTAAGCACATGAAAATGATAGGCTTAGGTGCAGTACATCACAGCTAGTAGGGTTTTATGAATAAGCTGCTTAGTGAGTTAATATACTCATCCACTGCCAGAGAAAAAAAAAAACACACACAAAATAAAAGTAGCCGACCAGTCACAATTGGTGCTGTGGCATGATTTGAATAAAACATCAAGCTGATAAATGGAATTTCAAATTACACTTTTGTTTGTTGATACTCAATTAAATTGACTTCATATAAAATGTATAGGTAAATGTTAAAGTCTGGGCAAAATGACAAAAAGAGCATATTTAGTACAGCTTTGTAATACATACACATTTTCCCAAAGTTTGTCTCTAAAAACGCTGCACACACAAAGCAATTCCTGTGGATCCTGGCAGAAATCCAGTGAGTTGCTAACTTCCCTTTAATGAGATGACAGTACTGTGTTTGGAGCGTATGTGAATATAAACAAATTATGCTATTGAGCAAAGGTAACACCAACTTCCTTTTTTGAAGATGCCAAGAGGTGGCCACAATGGCTTTCTGTATCTATGGGCACCTTAAATCGGATCTTTCCCTCCCCTATGTGTTTTTTTTTTTTATATCTCTGCTTACCAGGTTATGTGTGGGGTAAATTCCAGACACTCACCGACCCAGAGGATCCAGCAACCCCATACTGATATGTTGTTTGTGACATCATCGAGAGCTGGCTCCTTCGGGTTCAGCGGGGAAACACCCCATACATATCCCAGGAGGCATATCGAGCACTGTGTACGTCATTCATTTAATGGTGAATGCACATTTTCCACTTAAAAAACAGTTTAAAAAAAATAAAACAGCTCTATTCAAGTATAGAAGGGAACGATTTGAGGGAAGTTTATTCCTGATTACAAGTAAACCCAAATGTCATCTTTGTTTGTTACATGTTTCTGTAAAAATTCAATAATAAAAAAAAAACATTGATACAAAAAAAAAAAAGGGCACCTGTCCAGAGAAGCAATCAGATTCCAGTCTCTCCACTATGGCCAAGACCAAAGAGCTGTCCAAGGATGTCGGGGACAAGACTGTAGATCTGCACAAGGTTGGAATGGGCTACAAGACTATCGTCAAGCAGCTTACTGAGAGGGTGACAACAGTTGGTGCAATTATTCGCAAATAGAAGAAACACAAAATAACTGTCAATCTCCCTCGGTCTGTGGCTCCATGCAAGATCTCACCTCGTGGAGTTTCAATGATCATGAGAACAGTGAGGAATCAGCCCATAACTACATAGGAGAATCTTGTCAATGATCTTAAAGTGTTTGTAAACCCTTACAACACACTTTGACCTACAGGTAAGCCTAGATTAACCAGTTCCCGACTGGCGCACGCCGATGTACATCGGCAGAATGGCACAGGCAGGCATATTGGCGTACAGGTACGTCCAATCTTCAATGCCGCCCTGCCATCATGAGCGCGCCGCCGCCGGTGCATGCGCTGGCCAGTCGGGACCCCCGTGAGTCCGGTCGCGGGTCCCGCGGACTCGATCGCCGCGGGCATACCCGCGATCGTCTCACGGGATGGCTGAATGGAGGAAATGCCGTGTAAACAGCATTTCCCCATTCTGCCTAGCAACTAGTGATGCTGATCTCTGCTCCATGTGATTGGAGCAGAGATCAGTGTTCACTAAATAAAAGCCCAGCCCCCACACAGTTAGTAACACACCCCTAGGAACACTTAACCCCTACACTGCCACCCACTTGTTAACCCCTTCACTGCCAGTGTCATTTACACAGTAATCACTGCATTTATGTAGCAGTGATTGCTGTATAACTGACAATGGTCCCAAAAATGTGTCAAAAATGTCCGATGTGTCCGCCGCAATGTTGCAGTCACAATAAAAATCGCTGATCGCCGCCATTACTAGTAAAAAAAATAATAATAAAAAATTATTAATAAAAATGCCATAAAACTATCCCTATTTTGTAAACACTATAACTTTTGCGCAAACTAATCAATAATCGCTTATTGCAATTTTTTTTACCAAAAATATGTAGAAGAATATGTATCGGCCTAAACTGAGGGAAAAAATTTTTTTTTATATATTTTTGGGGGATATTTATTATGACAAAAAGTAAAAATAATGCGTTTTTTCAAAATTGTCGCTCTATTTTTGTTTATAGCGGAAAAAAAATAAAAACCGCAGGGGTGATCAAATACCACCAAAAGAAAGCTCTATTTGTGGGAAAAAAAGGACGTCAATTTTGTTTGGGAGCCACGTCGCACGACCGTGCAATTGTCAGTTAAAGCGACGCAGTGCCGAATCGCAAAAAGCGGTCTGGTCTTTGACCAGCAAAATGGTCCGGTCTGTAAGTGGTTAAGGCTTACCTGTAGGTTCAAGAAATATCTCCTGAACCTACACGGTTTAGGAGATATTTGCCGAAAGACAGGCACCGCTGTCTACAGCGCATGCACCGTAGACAGCGGCGCGCATGCGCACTGAGCGCGCCGCGGTCAACGGCGATATGCCGCGAGTGGCGGCTCCCGTGCGAATGCGCGGGAGTGACGTCATTGCGGCTTCGCCGAATGACAGTGGCGGAGAAGCGAGACCCACCGAGAAGATGGATGCGCCGGACTACAGGGGACAGCGGTGACTTCGCTGGCTCCTGTGTCAGGTAAGTGCCACATAATGTACTACTATGCGATGCATAGTAGTCCATTGTGCTTTACCTTTGCAGGGAATGAAAGAGGAAGTAAACTCATCAGGGTTTACTTCCTCTTTAAGACAGCTGGTAACACACTACGCTGTGAAGGACTGAAATCCAGTAGCGCATGAAAGGTCCCCCTGCTCAAGTAAGCACATAAACAGGCCCATCTGAAGCTTGCTAATGAACATCTGAATGATTCAAAGGAGAACTGGGTGAAAGTGTTGTGGTCAGATGAGACCAAAATCCAGCTCTTTGGCATCAACTTAACTCGCCGTGTTTGGAGGAGGAGGAATGCTGCATATGACCCCAAGAACACCATCCCCACCGTCAAACATGGAGGTGGAAACATTATGCTTTGGGGTGTTTTTCTGCTAAGCGGACAAGACAACTTCACTGCATCAAAGGGACGATGGACAGGACCTTCTAATGTCAAATCTTGGGTAAGAACCTCCTTCCCTCAGCCAGGGCATTGAAAATGGGTCGTGGATGTGTACTCCAGCATGACAATGACCCAAAACACACAGCCAAGGCAACAAAAGAGTGATTCAAGAACAAACACATTAAGGTCCTGGAGTGGCCTAGCCAGTCTCCAGACCTTAATCCCATAGAAAATATGTGAAGGGAGCTGAAGGTTCGAGTTACCAAATGTCATCCTCAAAAAACCTTAATAACTTGGAGAAGATCTGCAAAGAGGAGAACAAAATCCCTCCTGAGATGTGTGCAAACCTGGTGGCCAACTACAAGAAATTTCTGACCTCTGTGATTGCTATCAAGGGTTTTGCCACCAAGTACTAAGTCATGTTTTGCAAAGGATTAAATACTTATTTCACTCATTAAAATGCAAATCAATTTATAAGTTTTTCTAAAATGCATTTTTCTAAATTTGTTTGTCGATATTCTGTCTCTCACTGTTAAAATAAACCCTTAAACCATTAAAATTATAGATTGATCATTTTTTTGTTAGTGGGCAAACGTACAAAATCAGCAGGGGATCAAATACTTTTTTCACTCACTGTCTCTAAATTATATATACTATAAATATACACTCACTGGCCACTTTATTAGGTACACCTGTTTAATTGCTTGGTAACACAAATTGCTAATCAGCCAATCACATGGCAGTAACTCACTGCATTTAGGCATCTAGATGTGGTGAAGACAACTTGCTGAAGTTAAAACCAAGCATCAGAATGGGGAAGAAAAGGATTTTAAGTGACTTTGAACATGGAATGGTTGTTGGTGCCAGGCAGGCTGGTCTGAGTACTTAAAAAATTGCTGATATACTGGGATTTTCACACACAACCACCTCTAGGATTTACAGAGAATGGTCCAAAAAAGAGAAAATATCCAGTGACCAGCAGTTGTGTGGGTAAAAATGCTTTGTTGATGTTTCCGAGGAGAATAGGATATTGGAAAAGAATGCCTGGGGCTGCTTTAAACATGCCCCCGACATAAATAAGAATTAGGACTCAGTACCTAAGGATTAGGCCAATGTTATAATAAAATGTACAATTCGAGAGAAAAACATAGTTCAAAAAGATTTGTACATTAAATGAAGATTAGATTAGATGTAACCTGTGGTATTTGTGTTCGCATTTTGCCTCTTCTTGAGGGAAACTTCCCCGTCCATCTATAGGTGTAACCTTCTGAAAATGCAGTTTATCTTTAGTGAATTTGCCTTGTATTTATAAGTTCTTTATTAAGTTCTTCTAAATGTTCTAAATGTTCTTTAACCTCTTTCCACTTTGCAGAGAAAGCAGTGGAGTGGAACCTCCCAGTCTCTGGGAACGCGTTACACAGACCAGGGGCGGACTGACCATTGGGCCACTCGGGCACTGCCCGAGGGCCCCCGAGCCACTAGGGGGCCCCATCAGGGTTGCCAGCCTCAGTAAAACCAGGGACAGTATGTAAAAATCTGTGTTTTGTTTTTTACATCTGTCTCTGAAATGTCCCTTACCAACATCCTTTTGGTCTAAAAATCCCAAGATTATAGCTGCCCCACCTCTCCAGTATCTTCTCAGCCAATAGAAACATGTCTGTGTATACTGTGTGTACATGTGTGCGTATACTGTGTGTGTGTGTATAGTGTGTGGCCCCATAATCTGGGATTGCCTGGGGGCCCCATAATTTCCTATTTCCCAGGGGCCCCATGAGTTGTCAGTCCACCCCTGACACAGACCTTTCTGCAAGGCCTCCCGAAGAGGTTTCATTCTCTGCTCCCTCTGTGACAACAAGATAAGGTCCACAACCTTACCCTTTAATGTGTATCAAGGTGGGTTGCCAGCCAGTAATGATCTCTCTCCTTGATCTGACGAATACGAGGATCCTTCCGCAGGCTTTGCAGGATCAGGGAGGCCATGCAGCATAGGTTAGCTGAGGCATTCGGTCCAGAGTCCTCTGGGTCACTAAGGACGACCTGATCCGTAGCCACCTCCTCCCAGCCACGTACAAGTCCATGTGTTTCTTGGGACTGGAAATGATCCCTTAAAGACTGCTGCTGATGCTGAGTGCTAGGCTCCACCTCCATGCTTACACAATCCTCCTCCTCCTCTTCCTGTGTGATCGGCGGGCCAGCAGGAACACTGTCTGGATAAAGGGGGTCTTGAGAGGTAAGGAAGTCCTCCTCTTCCTGACTCTGTTCTACCTCAAGTGCCCTGTCCATTATTTCATGGAGCGTGTGCTCCAACAGGTGGACAAGAGGGACAGTGTCACTGATGCATGCACTGTCACTGCTCACCATCCTCGTGGCCTCCTCAAATGGTGACAGGACAGTGCATGCATCCCTTATCATGGCCCACTGGTGTGGGAAAAAAAAAACAAGCTCCCCTGACCCTGTTCTGGTGCCATAGTCGCACAGGTACTCATTGATGGCCCTCTGCTGCCTGTGCAGCTGCTGCAGCATGGCCAACATTGAGTTCCACCGGGTGGGCATGTCACAGATTAGGTGGTTCTTGGGCAGGTTAAATTCCTTTTGGAGGTCAGCCAGCCAAGCACTGGCCTTATATGACTGGCCAAAATGCACACAGACTTTCCTGGCCTGCCTCAGGACATCCTGTAAGCCCGGGTACCTGACCAAGAACTGCTGCACCACCAAGTTAAGGACGTGAGCCAAACAGGGCACATGGGTCAGTTGTCCCTGTCGGAGGGCGGAGAGGAGGTTGGTGCCATTGATGCAAACCACCATTCCTGGCTTAAGCTGGCGTGGCGTCAACCACCTCTCAGCCTGCCCCTTCAGAGCTGACAGAATCTCTGCCCCAGTGTGGCTCCTGTCCCCCAAGCACAAATGCGCAAGCACAGCATGGCATCTTTTTGCCTCTGTACTTGTGTAGCCCCTTGAACGCCTACGGAGCACTGCTGGTTCCAAGGACAAAGCACAGGAAGAGGCCATGGAGGAAGAAGAGGAGGGTGGAGGAGAGAGGTGTGTCAGAATCACCAGTAGTCGCATGTTGGAGGCGTAGCGGCGGAACAACCTCCAACACTACTGCACCTTCCACATGCCTGTAGAGAGCCGGAATCTCCTTCTGTTCGAAAAAGTGGCGTTTGGGAACCTGCCACTGAGGAACCGCACATTCCACAAACTCGCGGAAGGGGGCAGAGTCTACCAACTGAAAAGGCAGCAGTTGAAGTGCTAGCAATTTAGCCAAGCTAGCATTCAACCGCTGGGCATGTGGATGGCTGGGAGTGAACTTCTTTCAGTGGTGCAGCAGCTGGGGCAGGGAAATTAGCCTGGTAAAATCGGACATGGGTGTACCGATAGCAGATTGCCTGCAAGTACTTGGCTGTGACACACCTACTTCTACACCTTCATTACTCTCAGTGCAGGTTTCAGAGAGGACTGAAGGTAAAGTGGGGTTGGAGATCCCAGCTGATGAAAAGCAAGGAGATGTCAGCTTTGTTCTTTGGTGTGGGTCTTTTAGGTACGCTTGCCAAAGAACTGCATGACAGGTCGACATATGTCTGGTCAAGTATGTGGTGCCCAAGCGGCTGATGTTTTAGCCACGCGAGATACGCTTGAGACATATGTTGCAAACAGCAGCGGTGAAAACTGATGCACTCATCTCAAAAAAGGCCCACACCTAAGAACTTTTGGAATAACGTGCAGCGGTAGCTCCTTGCACATGCGGAGCTCTGCGATGTAATGCAGTCGGTGTGCTGCCCTTAAGCTGGCCCATGGAGGGCATCCTGCCTCATTGGAGATGCGCCTCCTCCTCCTCTCTCCTATCAGGCACCCACGTGGAGTCAGTGACCTCATCATCCCCTCCCTCCTCATCACTGGAGCAAACCTGGCAGTATGCTGCAGCTGGGGGAACATGACTGCCAGATTGCTGTCCTTCTTGGGCACCCCCTCTCTCTGGGCATCATCAGAGCCTTCAAAACGCTGGGCATCCTCCTGGAGCATGTACCCAGCACTGTGGTCAAACAATTTGGGGGAATTCTCAGGAGGACATGGTGGGGCTAGGGAAGGAGTAACTGATACCATTGAGCCGAGGGAAGAGGCCGCGTTGGCAGCTGCTTTGCCAAAGTACCCTGAGCCTGGTGAGAGAGGATGAAGAGGAGGAGGATGGCTTGGTCATCCACTCTATCAAGTCTTTGGCATGTTGCAGCTCAACACGGCCAGCTGCCAAAAAAAAAAAAGGACAAGCGTGTCCCATGGCCACGTGCTGATGAGGATGCACCGTGTCCACGACCAGCACTGTTGCCTCTAGACACAGAGCCTGCTTGCCCTCTTTTATTGGCTTATTATTGTCTGCCTCTCCTTGTTGACCTTCCAGACATACTAATGGCCTGCAGGGAGATGTAGCTGCTCAAAGCTGGGATGTATATACTGATTATACTGCAGCTAGCAGAATCAACTGCCTGCCTGTAGTATTATTAGTATGATAACACCAGCAATTGTCTTTGGGTAGCTTTATGTGCACACTGTGCAGAAGACACAGTACACCAACTGTAAATACTGCAGCTGCCTGTGGTATAGGATCAGAAGAACACCAGCAATTGGGGTAGCTGTAAGTACACACTGTGCAGAGCACACAGTACACCAACTGTAATTACTGTAGCTGCCTGCGGTATAGGATCAGAAGAACACTAGCAATTGGGATAGCTTTAAGTGCACAGTGTGCAGAGTAGACAGTACACCAACTAATTACTGCAGCTGCCTGTGGTATAGGATCAGAACAACACCAGAAATTGGGGTAGCTTTAAGTGCATACTGTGCAAAGGACACAGTACACAGGAATGAATCTAGCTAAACTGAATACACCTAGGATGCATATATATATATATATACACATATATATATATATATATATATACACACACACACGCACACACGCACACACACACACACAATACACTCACTGCAGCTAACTGACTCGCCTCCTGCCTGCTCTAACTCAAATGAAATTAAATGACACTGTCTATCTCTCTATCAGCACGCCAGAACACACTACATAAGGCCAACTTCCAGGCGGCCTTATATAGTGTGGGGCGTGTACTAAACCCCCAAGGTGGCTTTGGCCAATTATGGCTCGCTGTTCAGACCGCGTGGTGATTGGCTAAGCATGCGGGTCATAGTGCATGCTTGGCCAATCAGTGCAGTGAATTATGGGCTGTAACACGCCCCTCGAATTTGGTGCGAACAGCCTATAACGTTCGCAATTCGACAAACGGTCAAATCTCGATGTTCGAGTCGAACATGGGTTTCACTCAAAAACGAAGCTCATCCCTAGTAAGTACAATCACATAGTTACAATTTCACAAATAATGTTTAATCACAGAAAGCAAAAAATAAGGATATACAGTACAATGAACATAGATGGCATGGCAGATAAATACTGCAGCCTAAAGAAGCCCATAGATAATACTGTCAGTTATGAAGCCCCACCAGCGCAACTGATTAGAAACAAGCAATTAGATCAGCAAAATCACCAAAAAAATTAATAATCCTTATCTGCATACTTGTTCCAGGTAAGGTACTCAATGACATCAGTATAACAAGGTTACCTTTTTTATGGAGAGATCAGAAATTACACCTTGTATAATATTCTTCTGAAAGGCTTCCTTCAGAGAGGGAAATGGGAAAAAAAATCATCACCCTAATGCTTCTGGAATATGAATCAGAGCTAAAACAAATCTGTTAAAAGGGAAGTGTGGGGTTATGAAAAAAAGCCCAACAAAAAAACAAACATTCATACTCACCTAGGTGGATGCAACTTTGATCCGATGTTGCATCTCTCCCCCGATAATTTAAAACATAGGGATAAAAGGAAACAGCAATGAACCCTACATTCACTATATCTGGTCTCCCATAGTACACAGAAATGCAATTATTTTAGTGAATATACACCGCTAAATTACCTTTTCTCATCAGTAGTATATAGCAGTCTTGTGACTTATCAGTGTCCAGCCAAGTACTGGTTAAAGCTTGTAGGAGTTTGCATTCTCCTCTATCCTATGAAGCTACATAGAGTGTCTCAGTGCTCTGTACTATCAGATGGATTGGGGAACAAAGGAGGATAAGAAAAGACAGGATTGCAGAGTCCTCCATCTCCAGTATGGCGTTCCACCAGAAGCCAATCCAGGCTCAAAAGTAGACCCCCATGATAAAGAAGGAATATAAAGGCGGCTTTTGGGTTGGATGAGACCTTGCAGAGTGAATTTTTTTCTTCCGGTTGTTTTTCAAATTTTTTCATTGCTCCTGGGGCGGGATAACAGATGGAACATTTAGGAGGCTTCCTGTAATTTCATTGCTAAAAGTGGGAATGAGAAACCCTGGGATTTATGTTTTAGGCTCACTGCTGTGTTCCTCCTGTTTTCCTGAGGGTCTTCTGATTCTTACAGTTATAGCTCCTTATGTTGACAATTTTTTAAGGCGGGTTAATGCCGGTGGTAGTAGTCATGCGCCCAGTTTGTCTTTGATTCCCTCCACTAACAAGGGGACCAGAGCCAAACCAGGTCCTGGGCTTTGCCCAGGGTGACGTTTGTGGATGACCAGGGGGACTTTTTTTTCCCTGGTCTAGGATTCATTTGATTGAATTTACTGTCTAACACATAATATACAATGATTTCTTATTTGCAGGACAGTTCTCCAATAGAATCTCTTCTGATCTTTTGTTTCAGAGTATAACCCCTTTTTGTTTTTACTCTTAACCTTTACCCCTTCTCCCTTCATTCTGGGCCTCCTTGGAACCAAGCTTTCAGCTGCTGAGCATTACGGTAAACCGGGAAAAGCAATTCTCATTCTAGTGAAGACTGGCAAGTGAACCCTCTACTTTCTTTGTGCACCATGGTGGACAGGACTGCCGGCGTCCCCTTCAAATTTATCCCCTACAATGTTAAGGGGCTGAATTCTCCGCTAAAATGGAGGATGGCCTTCCAAAACTACAAATCCCTATGGGCAGATGTTCTCCTTCAGGAGACACATTTTCCACCGACCTACAACCCAAAATTTTTGCACCACTACTATCCCCATTTCTACTTGGTGAATGGTCCAGGGAGGAAAGGAGGTGTTGCGATCTGCTTTTCCAAGCAAGTTTCTTTCGCGCTGGATTTGTGATCCGGAGGGATGCTATTTAATGCTGGTAAGGCATCTAGAGGGCTCCCCAATTTCCAATGTAGCCCTAGACTCTATATTTGATAAGACAAGATGGCTATCAACTACTACTAAATGTTACCCCAAAATTGGGTCAAAACTGGCAAAAATGTTACACTACCACAATCAGATTGATATATGGTGGGAACTCAGGACTACATGTTCTTTTCCAATGTTCACAAACCTATTCTAGAATCAATCACTTTTTTACTAATCCTGAAACGGTGCCCCTCTTCTGGGCAAGTAAGGTAGATATTGATCTGGACATCTTGACTCTTTACAAATACACAGGGGTTCTACCTCTTGGAGAATGAATCGCTCGAGTAATCCATCAATCTGTTTTGACATAGAAGGACACATTGATACTTTACATCAAATAAACTAGAAGACACCTCACCAGTGATTAACTGGGCGGCCTACAAAGCCACTATAAGGGGTTACCTGATTCAAATAGCATCCCTCCTCAAGAAAAAGTCAAATGCTCTTATCGACGAGAAAGAAAAAGAGTTGATAGAAAGAAGGGAACCACCGCTCCAAGATAATCCTCCAAGGAAAAGGCTCTTCCTCCTATCAGGGAGCCCCAGGTGCTGGCTGATACATACACAATAGGCAGGTAAGCAGGACAAGACTCTGGATATCCGCACACCGGACTAAAGACTTAAAATGTTGAATTTTATTGAAAATCGTAGATCACATCAAATGGTCCACAGCAAAGGAAAAGGGTGCAAAAACTGACGCGTTTCACACTGGAATCAGTGCTTACTCATAGCTGGCTCTCTCTTAAACAAACATCAAATATATAGCTTAAAAAAAAGTGTGTATATTACATGATTAAAGAATTGATGGATTTAATTACAGACAGCTCAAACACATGTAGAGATCCAATTACAATTGTGTTTCAGCTGTCTGTAATTAAATTCCTCAATTCCAACCCATCGGCTAATATTATTGGGTTTGGTCATACATCAGACCCTTTGCAAATCAGGAGAGGAACCAGACAGAGTCGTCCTCTGTCACCGCTCCTCTTTGTGATAGCTATTGAGATATTGGAAATAGCTATCCGATCCAATCCCAATAGTCAAGGTATCGAAAGTGGCGGCAAAACGCACAAATGTGGCCTATTTGCTTATATGTTACTAGTCATATCGGATCCTATCATGACCTTACCAAATTTGCCTTAATGTTCGACTTTGGAACTATTTCTGGACTGAGGGTAAACCAATCAAAATCGGAGGCTATAAATATAAACATCCCGAAAACTGTTTTAGACTCTATGTGACCATTCTTTTCATTCAAATGGTGTACGCAGGTGCTCCCTTATCTTGGAGTCAAACTGACCTCTGACATTGCATTGGACAAACTACGCTCCTCTTTATGACTCCACAGAGCATGACCTGAAAACCTGGCAAAACACATGATATTTCCTGGATTGGTAGAATATTAGCCATTAAAATTACGGTTCTCCCTCTAATACTTTACTATTTTAGATTCCTTCTATTTTCATCCAGAAGTTACAAACACAGATCTACAAATTTATATGGAACAAAGGGGGCTACCGGGTAGCCCATTCCACACGGTATAGGTCTAAATGGAGAGGTAGACTGGGAGTTCTGCATTTCCTACAATAGTATAGAGTGGCACAATTACAGTGCCTTGCGAAAGTATTCGGCCTCCTTGAACTTTTCAACCTTTTGCCACATTTCAGGCTTCAAACAAAGATATAAAATTTTTATTTTTGTGAAGAATCACCAACAAGTGGGACACAATTGTGAAGTGGAACGAAATCTATTGGATTTTTGAAACTTTAACTAATAAAAAAAATGAAAAGTGGGGCGTGCCACCTAGGGGGGGGGGGGTAGAGCCACCTTTTGCTGTGATTACAGCTGCAAGTCGCTTGGGGTATGTCTATCAGTTTTGCACATCGAGAGACTGAAATTCTTGCCCATTCTTCCTTGCAAAACAGCTCGAGCTCAGTGAGGTTGGATGGAGAGCGTTTGTGAACAGCAGTTTTCAGCTCTTTCCACAGATTCTCAATTGGATTCAGGTCTGGACTTTGACTTGGCCATTCTAACACCTGGATACGTTTATTTGTGAACCATTCCTTTGTAGATTTTGCTGTATGTTTGGGATCATTGTCTTGCTGGAAGATAAATCTCCGTCCCAGTTTCAGGTCTATTGCAGACTCCAACAGGTTTTCATCCAGAATGGTCCTGTATTTGGCTGCATCCATCTTCCCTTTCCCCGCTGAAGAAAAGCAGGCCCAAACCATGATGCTGCCACCACCATGTTTGACAGTGGGGATGGTGTGTTGAGGGTAATGAGCTGTGTTGCTTTTACGCCAAACATATCGTTTTGCATTGTGGGCAAAAAGTTCGATTTTGGTTTCATCTGACCAGAGCACCTTCTTCCACATGTTTGATGTGTCTCCCAGGTGGCTTGTGGCAAACTTTAGACGAGACTTTTTATGGATATCTTTGAGAAATGGCTTTCTTCTTGCCACTCTTCCATAAAGGCCAGATTTGTGCAGTGTACGACTGATTGTTGTCCTATGGACAGACTCTCCCACCTCAGCTGTAGTTCTCTGCAGTTCATCCAGAGTGATCATGGGCCTCTTGGCTGCATCTCTGATCAGTCTTCTCCTTGTCTGAGCTGAAAGTTTAGAGGGACGGCCAGGTCTTGGTAGATTTGCAGTAGTCTGATACTCCTTCCATTTCAAAATGATCACTTGCACAGTACTCCTTGGGATGTTTAAAGCTTGGGAAATCTTTTTGTATCCAAATCCGGCTTTAAACTTCTCCACAACAGTATTACGGACCTACCTGGTATGTTCCTTGGTCTTCATGATGCTCTCTGCGCTTTCAACAGAACCCTGAGACTATCACAGAGCAGGTGCATTTATACAGAGACTTGATTACACACAGGTGGATTCTATTTATCACCATCAGTCATTTAGGACAACATTGGATCATTCAGAGATCCTTGCTGAACTTCTGGAGTGAGTTTGCTGCACTGAAAGTAAAGGGGCCGAATAATTTTGCACGCACCACTTTTCAGTTTTCTATTTGCTAAAAAAGTTTAAAATATCCAATAAATTTCATTCCACTTCACAATTGTGTCCCACTTGTTGGGGATTCTTCAGAAAAAAAAATGTAATTTTATATCTATGTTTGAAGCCTGAAATGTGGCAAAAGGTTGAAAAGTTCAAGGGGGCCGAATACTTTCGCAAGGCACTGTATATCAGATTTTTAATGAACAATATAGACCTGACTGGGTGCACTTGGAGTCATAGGCCAGCCCCACCATCCCCCTAGATCTCCTTATGTGGCTCCCTGCGAAAGAACAGCGGGCAGTGCCGAGGCCTACTTTGTCCCACTTCCTGCGTTTGTGGGACACTGCATGTAAGCAGTACCCCTTAAAAAGCACTCCACTCGCTAGTGGCTCCACTATTCAACAATCCTCATTTCATCCCGGGCCAGCAGATTGCCCAATTCACCTGGTGGGTCAACAAGGGGCTAGACAGAAATTACTAATTTTATACATCATAAGGGGGTAAGAAAGCCCAATTACTTTAAGGAAATCTTAGAAATGCCCCCCACAGACATTTCGTCTCTACCAAATAATACACTTCCTACAAACCTTACAGAGAGAGGGGTCAGATAGTCACCACAAGGACCATCTTTGAGAACAGGTGTGTGAAAGGGCTGGAAACACAGAGCGGTCATGGAATTATACATGTTCAATTAGGGGAACCAAACGACATGGGAGGCAGACCTAGGGGGAGATCATTGAGGAGGCGGTGTGGACGAAATGGTCGACCATGGTTACAAAAGGAATACTCAACACCTCAATGGTGGAGGCGAATTATAAAGTTATCGTGCTGGTACCTTGTTCCTACAAAGCTAGCAAAAACATACCTCGCTACCTCTTCCCTGTGCTTTAGGGGATGTGGACAGGAGGGAGATATGTACCATGCCTGGTGGTCCTGGATTAGAATGTTTAACCCAATCTACTCCATGACCTGACAAAATATACCTAGCAGGACTAAAACAGGGTTGTTCAGTAATCTTCCGGAGGCGATCCCCAGACATCTATGCACGCTCACATCTTTCATCCTTCTAGCGGCCAAAATAACCATTGCACAGAAATTGCCTTTAATCAATATTGCCCTGGTGAAACACAAGATCTCATGGATCATGATCAATTAAAAACTGACTAGTATTCGTCGGGATAGGCAAACTAGGTTTTAAAAGGTGTGGGACCCCTGGGTCGCTCATCTCCAGGCTCCTTGAGAGCGTCAGAGGTTTGTTGGGGGGAGACCCGGAATGTAGGGAACCACCCAGCTCTACTCTTACCAGATTCCCTCCCCCCCCCCCCCCTTCATTAACATTTTCCTGTGGCAATATTTTGGTATGATGCCAATAGGAGACAGTAAAGTCTACCCAACTACGCTATATCCTTGATTGCTATATTTCAGTGATAGTTAGAGTCAGAACACTGATTTTATTGGATTTTGCATCCTTGTGATGATTTGAACATCTGTATGTTGATTAATCTTCTAAATATATATATATATATATTATATATATATATATATATATATATATAGCGCCTCGTTACACAACGCATATGATTAACCCCTTAGGTTCCACAGCAAGTATAACAAGCACGATTTACTGCACATACAGACTGATTTTACAGCTGCAGATTCCACAGAAAGTCAGACAATGAACATTGAACTGTACCTTAATTTATTTAGCCTATTCACAGGAAAAAATAAAAAAAATAAAAAAAAGTCACATTTTTTTCCCACAGTGAGATACACATTAATCTCAAAATATAAAGCACAACATTGTTGCAAATCAAGACTGGAAACAATTTGCTGAACAAAAATACATTTAGTATGCAAACACTGTCAGTTTACACATACTGCAGGTACCTTTAACATGTGAGGTGTCCATTTCAAGCCTTTCGCAAGGTAAAATAAATATGGACATGTAAAAAAAAAAAAAAAAAAGTTTAGGTGCATGCACTAGGAAAAAAATAAAAGGGGTGGACACCCACTGCTCGGCATACAGTAGCCTAATATAAGGTTACATTAGGGAGGACACCAGCAGCACAAAGACAAACCACTGGTCTTTTCTGATTCTCTTAGCCTGTGGATACCTGCCGCTTTACCCTTTAGGCTTGGTTCACACTGCTGAGGGTGGGAGATCCGGATGTGATTCGCACCGCACTGCAGTGCAAATCACATCCGATCTCTGTAGCGATGCGAGTTCAGCCATACAGATAGTATGGCTGGATTCATATTGCACCCGCCGCAAACTCGCACAGGACCCTTTTTTTGGTCCGCAGCAGAATCGGATCACATGGGTGTTCACACCATGCGATCCGATTCCTGTCCGAGTGTGCAGATCGCACTGCGATATGCGGACGGATCTGGGGGGGTGTCATTAAGATTTCATTGACACTCCCAGCAGTCCGCATAGGGTAGTGTGAACTGCCGGCGGGAGGCATGCGATGCGGGAAAACGCTGCAGATTCGCGGCGTTCCCGCATCGCTACGGTGTGAACCTAGCCTTAAAGCTATATACTAAACTGTAAAACAAAACCATCCTATTGGACACAGTTACTGTTGGGGCATTGAAGATTCCTCCATCTATGTCCAAGAAAGCCATTAAAACCGGTTTCCCTAGCTTAAAATATAACCAATTTCAATATCACTAGGGATAATCATGCACATGAATAAAAATCACTCAGATATCCTTGTTTAATTAAAAAAAAAAAAAACCCTGCCTGCTTATTCCATTATAATAGAAAGTGAAAAGTTAGCCATTGCACCAAGCTGGGAGAAACACCACAGTAATTTACATTTCTGCCCCCTTCCCAGATTGGGTTAATCCTATGATCCGTGTCCACTTTTAACGTTCCTAAATAGCCAAACTCTCCAAAAGGAAACTGGTCATGAGAGAAATGCGTAACCTCTTCTGAGCATGTTAATTCCTTTGGCTGCAATATCTTGACTTACTGCTGTGTAGTATAAGAATGTCCAGCTTTTTCCTTACACTTGTTTCCTACATGATGGTTCTGGACAGAACCCCCATTTTTCTCATAAAATTTTAAAAATAAGTGACGTGTTTTTACATGTGCTCCTTTGGTGTGGTATGATGCATTTGATACAAAGCAGAATGCACTACTGTCTGGATAATCTATAGCGCAGTCCACATACTTTACAGAGCATGGATCTTATGCAATATGTATTCAGTTTCCAAAGCATTATATCACAACTAAAAGTTAAGTGGTGTTCCACAGGGAAAAAAAAAATAAAAAAATAATTGTATATATGTATGTATATATATCTCTCAATGTCCCAGTTCATATGTGAAAGCCATTCCATATGAACTTTGGACAAAAGTACGTATATTGTTGAATTACAAAAGCAAAATACAACTACAGCACTTATCACCATTTTAAGAAGCCACATAGACAGCTGCTGCATCTTTAAAGTGTAGTTCTGGACAAATAATATACATCAGCATGTTCTCAATTTATCCCGACCTCCCTTAGTTCCACAAGAATATTTCCAAAACCTACAAAAAAAAAAAAAAAAAAAAAAAAAAAGGAGTATAGTTCATCTTTTCATTTGTACTGTTCATATTAAGGCTCCATTCACATGTCTTCAAAAAGAGACATGATTTTCAATGAGACTTTACATTGAAGACCAAAAGTCACACCAAAGTAGTGCGGGCACCTTTTCAAAGACACACCAATTTAAACAGGTGGCTTTGAAAAGAATGGGCTGCGATGTCCACAATGCGCACATGTGAATGAAGACCAAGTAAAATTACTTGGCAGTTCAATGGATTACCTTTAGGCCAGTGATGGCGAACCTTGGCACCCCAGATGTTTTGGAACTACATTTCCCATGATGCTCAATTACACTGCAGAGTGCATGAGCATCATGGGAAATTTAGTTCCAAAACATCTGGGGTGCCAAGGTTCACCATCACTGCCTTAGGCTCTAGCCACAGCATTTGCCATTTACAGTTTCATGTGAGCAAACAAAACCCTTGTATTGCCACATAAAATTGTTTTTGATCAACCTGAATTAAAAAGTGGGCAAACTCCACGCACACTTAAGTGGTTAAAATCTCAAACAAAAATCCATTTCACACTCATAACTACATTTACACAATTCAGCCATTAGCACTGCCTGTCATTTATGTTGTGAACGTGTGCAGATCAGAATTTCCAACTTTAGTAGCAGCATTATTTGCTCTAGCAACTCACTGAAAGCCAGAGAGCCATGCAACTAGCATTTCCCCCTCAGCTCCAGTTAACCCACAAGCATCCCTAACCTTCATTTTGGGGCTGTTAACAGATGAGGTTGATTTGGAACAAGTTTAAAAAAAGCTTTCTAAAAAGCCAGCTTGCAGCTGTCTATAATGACAGTCAGCACTCACGTATTCCCAAACTGCAGGAGGGAAGAACAAAAAAAAAAAAAAAAAAAAAAAAAAAAAAAAAAAAAGCGCAACTGTGTTACTATTAGAGATTTATTATTGCCATGCATCTACAATATGAAGAAAGTTATAGATTTGAAGGCAAGATGGTTATAGATGCAGTTTGCCAAAACAGTTTACTGTAGCAACTTCCTCTAAAGTCCACTCCCAAGAACACAAGTATTGACGTCAGATAAGTTACTGAACTCAGTGTCCTGCAAGAGGTTAGCAGCTGCCGATTCTATTCTTCCTCCTATTATCACCAAAATCATTGTGCATTCTCAATTAAGCAAAAGTCACAATGCTTATGAGAATGTGTTGGAAAAATAAGTTCTGAGGGAAGCTGCTGTACTGGCTTTTGCTCAAGGTTGTCAACCCATTTCTGTTTTAAAAATGTTCTGGGGCTGCCTTTGTACCAGACTGGAATAGGGTTTTATTAATCTGTTCCTCAGCACATGTTTTCCCAGCATTAACAAAAAAAAAAAAAAAAAAAAAAAAAAGAAGAAACCTATGACACACACACACACACACCCCAATTCCCCAGGCAGTCACTCCGTGAAGCCAAACCTGACTTAACACCAAACTATGTGGCATATAATTGCTTCATGAACGACTCATTTGATTCTTGTACCCTCAGTTCCAAAAAAAAAGGGGGGAAATTAAATAAAAAGTTGAAGTATCAATAGCATGTTTGGTGTATTATAGTTTATTTTCTTCCCATTTAAAGGCCATTGAAAAGCATTTACAGTTTCCCCAAGTGCATTACAACAAGAAGGGGAAAGGAAAAAAAAAAAAAAAAAAAAAGAAAAAAAAAAAAAAAAAGCAGTAACAAAATAAAGCCGCCTTGTCTCCAGGCAACTAAACAAAAGTCATTTTACTGCAACATATACACATTAAATATAGTATACAGTCCATGCAGCTGCTCAGCCATGTTAGAGGGGATCCTGGCTCCAGCCATCAGTGCATTACAGTCCATAAATTTCATTGTGCCTTTTTCTAGCCAGATTTGAAGAGGAGGATTGCAACCTGGCCCAAGTAGAAATAGATGAAGTGTTTTGTCTCATGTGTTACATAGCTGCCAAAGTTTCTGCCAACAATGCAGTGCCAAGTTGGGTTGTATTTCTTGTCAAATTCCTACAAAAGAAAAAATAATTTGATATAAATGCAAAAGGGAAAAGTTACATTACTGGGGCAACAAACATGGCAAAAACTGAGGGGCACAAGATGAAACAGTCATACAATTCCTGAGAGTTATGGTCATCTTCAGTAACTGGCACTTAAAGGGCAACTCCACTCATGGGGAGAGAAAAAAATAAATAAAATTATATATAATAAAAAACACAAGTCTTATTGCATTAAGTTACCTTTCCTATCTGTAGCACTGCCATTTTATGCAAAAAGGCTCCCTGGGAGGCGTTTTGTACACCGTGTAGAGAATTCCCCCAGAAACGTAATTTCCTGCTTGTGCGCTTGGCTATTAACGTTTTTCCTAGGAATTTGCACAGACAAATCATATATTTTGAGCATCCCCTGCAACAAATGTAATTTGTTGGTGAAGCTCAAAGATTAAATCATGTCTAAAGGGAGGCAGACCCTGCCCCTTTGTTCAGAATTATAGAACCACTCCCATACAGATTCACTTAGCAAGTGGACAGACAAACCTAGTTCCTTCACTCCCGGTAGAAAGATAGCGAAGTTCCATTTTTGTGAGGAACTCCGCTTGATAGAAATGAGAGTTAACGCTTTATGGTTTCAGAGAAGTTTTCTACAATTTGACATAAAAGCTCTCTGCAGTAACCCCCTAAAAGAAATTTAGTTGCAGAACTAAAGAGACTAAAAATTATATATAACTAAGCAAAACAATTTTCCCTCAACCTCCAGATCATGTGATGCCACAAAGGAAAAATGCAATTTAAAACTTGTCATGATCATTCTTGGCATTGCAATTTGACTGTTTGCAAAAATTGATAAAATACCTTTTTGATATAGGCAGCAATGTCTTTCTCGATGTTGTATTTCTCCATAGCTTGTGTGGCACAGTCCACAGCATCCTGCTGCATGTCCTCGGACATGTCAGCATTCTTGATCACAGCTTTTCTGTCAGACATATTGTACCTAGAACAGAGGAGTAAAACATGTTATCCTTCAGGCACACCCTCACAGTTCTCCACAGTATATAGTATTTCAGGGAACTGATGGCCCATATTTAAACAAATATTTAGTGGGCACACACACACGTCTATGGGAAAGAGGGAAAAAAAAATAATCAATGTAGCATTCAATGGGTAATCAGCCTAGTTTGGAGTACTGGCAACAAGAGGATAAAGAATTATGACCCACTATATTTGTGGTGTGGCCTACATTGACTGCTGGCACCAAGTCATTCTTATGGACCACCTTTGCTGCTCTAGGTATACAACACACACCACTGAATATGCATCTCAGCAGGGGTATTCCATGTTTGATAAATTTAGGACTATTTTCCCAGTAACTGGCTCTGATCTTCCCCCCCCCCCCCCCCAGTTACTGAGAAAATAGTCTAAAATGTATAGAACATACATACATACATCTCAATTAAAAAAAAAAGTCAACTGACCTTCAACAACACAGTTACAATTTAGCAGCCAAACTTTCCCAGTTGTATTTCAAACTAGTTTAATGTGACCTTCAGTGTAACAAGACTGTATCCTGTAGAAAATATACATTTTACAATACAATATTTGTATCCATTAGCACTACACCTTTAACCAGAGACAATCACTGGAAAGTAGTTGCTGAAAAATATATCCTGGAGGCAACAGTTTGTTTTGGCAAGATTTGTAGCTAAACCTAACTGGGGGGATGAGCAGACGTTAGTCTGGCAACCACAAAGCGTTGACAGCTACAGGTGGCCAAGAACCAATAATGCATTGAGCTTCAATGTGAACAATGCTGGGAATGGCCAAGGTTGCAATGTGGGCGTAGAACTAAGTGGGACTTAGTCAGTTCAGCAAAGCCATCTTTGATGTTCTGGGGTGAGCCCTAGTCTCAGAATTAAAGCAGAAAATCTCACAGCGGGATCTTACCATGAACTATTCACTGGTATTAAAGTGGCCAAAAAAGATGGGGGGGGGGGAGTATACGATATAGTGCTACCAGTATGCCCATCATATACATGAAGAAATTATGTATGCCATGACCAAAATCTCAAAAGGTAAATAATCTTAAACTGGTGTACAAGGTAAACGCCAATAAAAAGGACTTAACGATATTAAAGTGTAAAATGACTTCAGCACCAACAATATAGGAATATAATTGAGCGTAAAAATAAAGTGGGGTGTTGTGCATTTTTTTTTTATACTTTCACTTATATTGATATCACCACAAATACGATTTGATATATTGTCAGTGCTGAAGTCATTTTCTTGAAGATCATTTAGTGGGCGTTTACATTGTATGCCTTTTTTTTTTAAAGGGATATTAAAGTCCGATTTTACTTTAATTACAAACATGTTATACTTACCTGCTCTGTGTAGTGGATTTGCAGAGTAGCCCCGATCCTCCTCGGGTCCCCATCCACATTCCTGGCCCCCTACCACCTTCTGCAGAGTACACCCACAGCAAGTAGCTTGCAATGGGGGTCCCTGAGCCACTGTTGAGTGTCCAAAAAAACAAAACCTCCACAAACTCAGCACCAGCCCCTTATTGGCTCTGATTGACATTAGTGGCAGCCATCCTGCAGAGCCGCTGCTCTTGTGTGTATTGCTGGATCCAGATAAGGCTAAGGTGAGTATTTTGGGGGGGGGGGGGGGGGGTGTAGAGGCTGCTGCACAGGTTTTTTTACCTTCATGCATAGAAGACTTGTAGGACCGTTTGCATTTACCTTTCCACTATTTTTTTTATTTTCCGACATAACAATGGTATCTTTCTCAGCAGCTGAGCTTACCATAAATTTGACTAAAATGAGGATCTTCAGGCTATATGAAATAAAAAAAGTCAGCACCTATGAATACAGTAGCTGCTTTATAATAGGAGCCTTACATGTCCAATGAACCAGCGCTGTCCTCACCTGGGCCAATTTTTTTACCAGTCTGCGAGCTCCGACTGACTCCTTGCCGCTTCCCACTCCACATGTGCAAGTTGTGCAGTGCATTGTGAATGGTCCTGCAGCCTTCTGGGACCTATGATGTGTCCCAGGAGGGCATGAACTTCCACCCAGATTGCAAAGGCAATCTAGGCAGAAGTGGGAACCTGTCAAAACCAAATAAAAGGCCCCCCCCCCCCCCAAAAAAAATAAAAAATGAATAGATGTATCCAAGAGCAATAGGAGGTGGTGGGGCAGAAACGCAAATCATCTCCTTTTGGGTGATATTCAACTTTAAAGTGGTTGGAAACCTCAGAAATTAAATATTAACGCATATACCTATATAGAGTCAACTTCTGACAAGTTCTCTCAATACCAGGAGGTAGAAAAAAATAAAAAAATAAGTGCAGATAGGGAGGGAGCTCCAGCCAATTTGCACTCAGGAACAAAGCTGAAGCTGTCAGATGGGAGGAGAATGTGTCCCTTCCCTCCAATCAGCTCAGAGTATCTTCAGTACTCTGCCCCTTTCTTTCCTGAACTCTTAGACAAGCTTTAAAAATTCTGGACTTTGAATTGAAGAAAAGACTGCAGATAGACAGGTACAACTTATGCAGGAGGAGTGGTTTCATCTGCGAATAGTCCCTTCACTGAGTATATATGGAAGGGTTTGCAACCACTTTAAAGGTACCCCAATATTACCATTGCATTTGGCCCAGCAGCTTCTTACCATGAACTCACACCACTGGTGTTAAGGAGGCACACTATAGTGGTATTGGCTTCAACACCCACTTGCCCATGACCTGGCATTAAAATGGATTGAGATTACTGTGGCTTCGGTCTCAGCACCTTCTTATCAGGACATCTTCCCTGGTGTTAGGGTAGATTGGGACTACCATGGCTTTGGTCTCAGCACCTTATGACCTCTTCCCTGGTGTTAGGGTGGATTGGGACTACCGTGGCTTTGGTCTCAACACCTTATCATGACATCTTCCCTGGTGTTAGGGTGGACTGGGACTACCGTGGCTTTGGTCTCAGCACCTTCTTATGATCTCTTCCCTGACATTAAGATGAATGGAGACCACTGTGGCATTGGTCTTAGCACCTTCTCACCATGAGCTCTTCCCTGGTAGTAAGATGGATTGACACTACCATGGCATTGGCCTCTGCACCCCCTTACTATGAACTCTTGCCTGGTGTTAAGATGGATGGAGACCACAGTGGCATTTGTCTCAGCACCCTCTTCCCATGAACCCTATTGGTGTTAGGGTGGAGTGACACTCCAATGGCACTGCAAAGGTATAGCTACCTAGGAAACACGTGAGATGATGCAGCTGTTTTATGTGAACATGACCCACCCAAACAACAGGTTTGCTGGGCCACAAAGCAGCACTAGCCATATGAAGACTAACTGTGCTACTTAGGCCACCCCCTGCACAGCCACATTACATAACAGGAGGGCATGCACAAGCAACGGTGCATTCAAATCCCAAAATGACACGAAGAGCCCCATGTGCAAAACATGGCTGCTCAGAAGATGGTCATTACAATCAATTAGTCATTAAGACATGGTCAGCTGTAGGAGGAAATAAAGCCAATGGAAGGTATAGAGGGCTGGAGGTTGGGCTTAGCACTGCTGGCCCATCAGTCAGTAGCCATGCCCTTTAACACTGCACTGGTCCAGGATGGCCAGGAGGCCCCTATTCACCCCTTTGTAGGTCTGCAACGTAACGCTACGGTAACACGACCCCAACCAGGACACCCACCTCACTCTACACGAGTCACCGCCCAGCTCATAGCATAGGCAGCTTCCACAAAGCTCCAGCATACATTGGAAGCAGAGCAGCGTCCACAAGGCCCGGACTCTCCCCTCAGTCCTCTTACCTATCACAGTGTGGAGATCCCCCTCAGTGCGCTGTATCTCTCTCCAGACCTGACTAGCGCTCTAACACTCGGCGTCCCTGTGAAATAGCAGCCCCTCCCCCTGCAGTGGCTCAACCAACCGCCGCCGCTATTGGTGGAAGCCGCGCCCTCCCCAGCACTGCAGGCATTTTCCTCTCGCTCTCCTCTCCCTACATCTTATTTCATCCCACAATGCCGTGAGAGGAATTGCGGAGCTCCGGACCACGAAAAGCAGTGGCCTATCAACGACTCCGTCTATTTCATGGTCCCTGCTTCTCCCCGAATGTGGACAAAGTTTGTCACATCCACCTCACCGACTGCTATAGGGAAGGATAGTGCTGGCAACTGCTAGGAGAGACCTGACTGAACGCCAGGTGTTTTATTACCCTGACTGAATGACATGGAGTGTGCTAAAGCTAACTGTATGTCATGAATAGTTACCATGGTGTAACCACCCCTCCCCCAGCTCTAAAACATGGTGTCACCCCCCCCCTCTAAAACATGGTGACACCCCCCACCCCCAATCAGGCTCTAAAACATGGTGTCACCCCCCCCCTCTAAAACATGGTGTCACACCCCCTCATTCGGTTCTAAAACATGGTGTCACCCCCCTCTAAAACATGGTGTCACACCCCCCCTCTAAAACATGGTGTCACCCCCCTGGTGCTCTAAAACATGGTGTCACCCCCCCTCGGGCTCTAAAACATGGTGTCACCCCCCCCCTCGGGCTCTAAAACTGGTGTCAACCCCCCCCCCCCCATTGCTTCTAAAACATGGTGTCACCCCCCGGCCTCTAAAACAAGGTGTCACCCCCCCTTGGGCTCTAAAACATGGTGTCAACCCCTCTATTGGTTATAAAACATGGTGTTAACCCCCCCATCAGGCTCTAAAACATGGTGTCACCCACACCCCCTTCGGGCTCTAAAACATGCTGTCACCCACCCCCCTCAGGCTCTAAAACATGCTGTCACCCCCAATCTGGCTCTAAAACATAGTGTCAACTCCCTCTATCGGTTTTAATACATTGTGTCACCCCCAATCGAGCTCAAAAACATGGTGTCAAACCCCCACCCCCATCGGGCTCTAACACATTTTGTCACACTGTGCAAGGATTTTCGACACACTAGGCAAAAATCTCATTTTGCCGCCCCCTGACTCCACTCCCCTGCCCATGTATACAGTGGAGGTGACGGGGTGCAGATTTTTGGAGAGCCTTTCCACCAATTTCTTCAGCCGTGGTCTGCAAGCCCGCACATATGCCTCTGAACCTGGCCTAAAGACAAATAGTGGTGGTACGCCAGCTGTGGTCTACAGGTATATGGACAGGCTAGGGTAGTATATATATATATATATATATATAATATATATAGGCTAGGGTAATATACGGACGGGCTAGGGTAGTCTATGGATAGGCTGAGTGTGTTGGGGGTGTTGGTCACGGCAGAACAGTGAAGGTGTACAGAGCAGCAGAGTGGATGTACAGCTGGAGGAGTCCTCCTCTGATGAGTGGGGATATGGAGCAAACAGAGAGCGGGGAGCTCCTTCTGCAGAGCAGGGCTGGTTGTGAATGGCAGTCGGGTAGTCCAGGACCAACATAGATTATGCGATTATCTGTCAGGTCACATGCACATACCAGTCCGCTGCATCAAAATACCCCGCTATACCTGCTGTGCCAGTAATGATGGGGATGGAGCATCCTGAAGCCTTGTGGTACATGCAGGTCAGGCTAAGGAGGAACGTGAAGATCGGCTCCCCATTCCAGCTTCACAACTGAACTACCAGGCTTCCATGCCCAAGAACAAGCCAGGACCCTCCTGATCTCTGTGAGAGCCACTAATCAGGACCTGAGGGAGGCGAGCCTGCTGGATAACTTCAAGGTGTCTTTCTTTAACAGCCTCCTCTCCTGATGGTGACCTTGGTGGGGAACATCGTCAGACCAGTGGCCGTGGCTGCGCAATAGTTTGCCTAGTGGTAGCCTTGGTGTCACCCCCCATCCCCAATCAGGCTCTAAAACATGGTGTCAAACCCCCCCCCCCCCCCCATCGAGCTCTAAGCCCTTGTACACACAGTCGGACATTCTGACAACCAAATCCATTGGATTTTGTCTGACGGATTTTGTCCGAAACTGTTGCATACACACGGTCGGACAAAGTTGTCAGAAAATCCGATCGTTCAGAATGTGATGACGTAATTTCGTTAAGATGGGACTACGTTCAGGCTAGTAGCCAATAGCTCTGGTCTAGGAATTTGATCTGAGCATGCGTGGCACTTTGTCCGATCGGAATTCTCTACACACAATCAGACAAAGTACAATCGGATCATGTTGTCGGAAAATTTTATAGCCCAGCTGGAAAACTTGGTCAGTCGGATACTCTGACGGAAATAGTCCGATGGAGCCCACACACGGTCGGATTATCCGACAACACGGTCCTATCAGACATTGTCCATCGGAATATCCGACCGTGTGTACAAGGGCTAAAACATGGTGTCAATCCCCCATTGAGCTCTAAAACATGGTGTCACCCCCCCCCCCCCACCCCCAATCAGGCTATAAAACATGGTACCCACTCTCCCGCTCATCGGGCTCTAAAATATGGTGTCATCCCCCATCAGCAGTGGTGGCTGGTGCTCAAAAATTTGGGGAGGGGGGGGGACAAACTAAGAAATTACTGTTAGTAATGCAGGACTGTAAATAGCCATTCATAAGGTGATTATGTATCATTACTGCTAGATAAAACTGTGCCCATCATATGCAGCCTCACTGTGCGTCACAGTAGGCCAATCACATCCACATTTCAAGTAAAAGATAATGAAACCACTTAACATAAGGTGTCCTCATCAGAGCCCCCTATACATCGGGTGTCCTCATAAGAGTCCCCCGTAAATCAGGTGTCCTCATAAGAGCCCCTCTATACATCAGGGGTCCCAATCAGAGTCCCACTTTACAGCAGCTGCCCTCCTTTACAACAGGTGTTCCCCACATCCCTTATAAATCAGGTGTCCACATCATAGTCCCCCTTTACATTAGATGTCCCCATCAGAGTCCCCCTTTACATCAGAGGTCCCCTTCAGAGTCCCCCTTTACATCAGATGTCCCCATCAGAGCCCCCACTTTACATCAGATGTCCCCATCAGAGTCCCCCTTTTTTTATTAGATGTCCCCATCAGAGTCACCCTTTACATCAGATGTCCTTATCAGAGACCTCCTTTACATTAGATGTCCCCATCAGAATCCTCCTTTACATTACATGTCACCCCCAGAGCCCCCCTTTACATTACATGTCCCCAACAGAGCTCCCCCTTTACATTCAATCACGTGATTGCAAATATGTCATGCTTCCCACAGCAGCTGTGTGTCCGGCGCCCTGCACACAATTAAAGAGCCATTTTTTTTCCAGTGATTATAGCACATCATGCCTATGTGTCCGGCATCCCCCACACACTTAAAGGGCCAGTATTTTATTTTATTTTTTCTATGATGAGTAGCTAACACACAATAATTTTAGAGCCCATTGAGATCTAAAACACTGTGTCACCCCCCCCCCCCCCAATCGGCTCTAAAACATGGTGTCACCCCCTCTCAATCAGGCTCAAAAATATGGTTTCACCCCCCCTTTCAGGCTCTAAAACATGGTGTCACCCCCCCGCCCATCAGGTCTAAAATATGGTATCACCCCCCCCCCCACCACCCCCAATTGGGCTCTAATACATAGCGTCAACCCCCCCATCGGGCTCCAAATCATGGTGTCACCACCCCCAATCGGGCTCTAAAACATAGTGTCAACTCCCCCATTGGCTCTAAAACCTGGTGTCACCCCCTCCCCCCCAAATCGGGCTCTAAAACATTGTGTCACCCCCCCCCCCCATTGAGCACTAAAACATGGTGTCAACCCCCCCCCCATTGAGCTCTATAACATGGTGTCACCCCCCCCCCATTCAGCTCTAAAACATGGTGTCAATCCCCCATTGAGCTCTATAACATGGTGTCACCCCCCCCCCCTCATCAGCTCTAAAACATGGTGTCACCACCCCCAATCGGGCTCTAAAACATAGTGTCAACCCCCCACCGGGCTCTAAATCAAGGTGTCACCCCTCCACCACCTCCAATTGGGCTCTAAAACATAGTGTCAACCCCCCCCCCCCCTATTGGGCTCTAAGGCCCCTTTCATACCGAGGCGGTTTTCAGGCACTACAGTGCTAAAAATAGCGCCTGAAAAGACCAGCCGCTTTCACTTCAGTGTGAAAGCCGGAGGGCTTTCACACTGGAGTGGTGCGCTGGCAGGACGGTGAAAAAAATCCTGCTAGCCGCATCTTTGAAGCGTTGAAAGAGCGGTGTATTCACCGCTCCTAAACCGCTCCTACCCATTGAAATCAATGGGGCAGCGCGGATTTGCGGGCGGTTTTAACCCTTTTTCGCCCACTAGCGGATGTTAAAACCGCCCCGCTAGCGGCCACATACTACTGCTAAAACGACGGTAAAGCCACCACCCTTAATCGGGCTCTAAAACATAGTGTCAACCCCCCCATCGGGCTCTAAATCATGGTGTCACCCCCCACCACCTCCAATTGGGCTCTAAAACATAGTGTCAACCCCCCCATCGGGCTCTAAATCATAGTGTCACCCCCCCCATAGGCTCTAAAACATGGTGTCACCCCCCCATCGGCTCCAAAACATGGTATCAACCCCCACCACCCTCAATCGGGCTCTAAAACATAGTGTCAACCCCCCCATCAGGTTCCAAATCATGGTCTCACCCCACACCTCACCTAATCGAGCTCTAAAACATAGTGTCAACCCCCATTGGGCTCTAAATCATGGTGTCACCCCCCTATTGAGCACTAAAACATGGTGTCAACCCCCCCATTGAGCTCTATAACATGGCGTCACCCTCCCATTAAGCGCTAAAACATGGTGTCACCCCCCCCATTGAGCTCTATAACATGCTGTCTCCCCCCATCGGCTCTAAAACATAGTGTCAACCCCCCCATTGGGCTCTAAATCATGGTGTCACCACCCCCAATCGGGCTCTAAAACATAGTGTCACCCCCCCATAGGCTCTAAAACATGGTGTCACCCCCCCCCCCATCGGCTCTAAAACATGGTGTCACCCCCCATCGGCTCTAAAACATGGTGTCACCCCCCATCGGCTCTAAAACATGGCGTCACCCTCCCATTGGCTCTAAAACATGGTGCCACCCTCCCAAATCAGGCTAAGGGATACACACCGGGATCCAAAGTAGGGGAGAATGTTTTTTTCTTCTTTTTGAACTGGATGCCCATTCAGCTTTTTGGAGATATTTAGTTATATAATTTGGGGTTGCAGTTGTCCCCATTATTGGTCTCCGGCCTTTATAGCCCGGGGTCCGGTGATTTATTTTGTAAACTGTTATGAAAACTTTTGTTATGTTTTCTGGTTGGCGAATGGGCTGTTTCTGGGATGACATGGCTGTCCCTGAGATTGGTGTCCTTTTCACTTCCGGTGGTTGAACTGTGAGTCACCACCGTGGAGGAATATATTAATGTCTGGAATCTCTGGATAGCCGTTTTCGGGGGTAGCCTTGATGCCTAGAGTAGGATATACATATAGGGCATTTTTATGTTGAATATTTTACTGGCATGTATGATTATTATTTTAAAAGGTTTTTATGTTACAAATGTTGCCCACATCTGCCGTCTGTCAGATGCTTGAATGGATCTCGCGTGAGCGAGATCCTATGATTAACATCAGCTCTGATGCTGTTTCCATAACGAGGCTTGGCTGAGTGGTGAAATGAGGCTTGGATAGAGGATTGTGGTGGATCTCGCGAGAGCGAGATTCCAGGATCAACTTCCGTTCTGATAATGTATTCAGAATGAGGCCTGGCTGAGTGGTGAAGTGAGGCTTGGACAGAGGATGGCGGTGGATCTCGTGAGAGTGAGATTCCGGGATCAACTTCCGCGAGTGTGTCCAGAGCGAGGCTTGGTCAGAGAGTAATGATATAAATAGGAGGTGACGTGGCACGCCGCCCATGCCTCTGGACGACGTATCTTATTACGAAACGGGTAGGGCGGAGCAACGCACTGACGTCACCTCCTGGTTTGTGTTTATGATCTGGGGAGGACGGGTTTCTGATGGTGTGCGTCCAGCCGGCGCAACCCACTTAAGGCCTGATGTTTTCTTCAAGTTTGTAAGTGTGCATTTTTACTTTTTTAATCATAATAAATTGGGATTTTACGCTATTTGGAGCCATTCTGTTATTTATGCATGGATGCCCACCTATGATTCACTGTTAATGGGAGAGCCATTTGGAAGCCAGTTACAGTTGATGTATACATTGGAGACCATTTATAACGGTGGAGAAATGTGCTGGTTGGAGAAGCTGCCATAACTTTCATAAGCCAATTCTGACCCTTTGGGGTCTGAATGTTCCGGTAAGAAGCCAATTCTCACATAGGTGGTGATGGATTCTACACGGCTCACAATATTAGAAGATTTTGTGGATGGACTTTTATTCATTTATTTATTTATTTGAATTTGTCACACTTATGGTCACAAGTGGTGCACATATCTTTTGTTGGACTCTCATTTTAGAGGACTTTATGTGTTGCTAGTCACGTTTTTCTCATTTACAGGTTCGGAGTAGTTCATACACATAGTTTCATAGTTAGTTAGGTTGAATAAAGACACCAGTCCATCCAGTTCAACCTGATTGAGTGTCTACAATTGTCCCTATCCCTGTACATTGCACACTCATGTCTGTCCCTACCCTCAAGGAGTCCACACTCCAAGGGCCCCATCTAAGGGCCAATATTTGACAGAAGCCAATTAACCTACCTGCATGTCTTTGGATTGTGGGAGGAAACCGGAGTACCCGGAGGAAACCCACGCAGGCACAGGGAGAACATGCAAACTCCAGGCAGGTAGTGTCATGGTTGGGATGTATTATCATTTATTGCACTATAGTTTTGGTCACAAATTCATCTTATATTTTTGAGATATTTGATTAGTGTTTATTTTTCACTTTATGATATTAATGCTTTTCATTAATTACCACTGTAGTTTGTTCAAAGCAAGTATAGTTGGTGGGGTTGAGTGTGGCCCCAATTAGTGAGGTTATTTCTCAACCTAATATTACTTTATCACGGGTTAGCGCAGTTCTCATAATTTTTCAGTTTTATTTAAGTTTGTATCTTTGGTACAGAATAGAATTGCAGCTTTCACTTCATTTAATCTTTCACGAGATTACCTATAATTCACACTGTAGCGCAGTTTCTTCCCCAACCTTTTTTCACTCTAAAACATAGTGTCTACCCCCACTTTGGGCTCTAAAACATGATATCACCCCCCCCCCATCCTCCATCGGGCTCTAAAACATGGTGTCACCCCCCCCCCCCCCATTGAGCTCTAAACATGGTGTCACACCCCCCCCGATCGGCTCTAAAACATGGTGTCACCCCCCATCGGTGCTAAAACATGGTGTCACCCCCCCCATCGCTCTAAAACATGGTGTCACCCCACCCCCAATCAGACTCTAAAACATGGTGTCAACCCCCCCAGCGGGCTTCAAAACATGATGTCACCCCCCCCCATCAGCTCTAAAACATGGTGTCAACCCCCCCATCAAGCTCTAAAACATGGTGTCTACCCCCACATCGAGCTCTAAAACATGGTGTCCCCCCACCCCCCCATCAGCCTCTAAAACATGGTGTCACCCCAACACTGAGCTCTAAGCCCTTGTACACATGGTCAGAGATTCAGACGGAATGTGTCCTATCGGACCGTTTTGTCGGATAATCCGACTGTGTGTGGTCTCCATCGGACTGTTTCCATCGGAGTATCCGATGGACTAAGTTTTCCAACTTGTCCGTAAAATTTTCCGACAAAATGCTCCGATCGGACATACTCCGATCATGTGTAGCCTACTCCGACGGACAAAGTGCCACGCATGCTCAGATAAAATTCCTAGACCAAAGCTATTGGCTACTAGCCTGAACGTAGTCCCGTCGCAACGAAATAACGTCATCACGTTATGTACAACTTTGTCCGACCGTGTGTATGCAACGGTTTCGGACAAAATCCAATGGATTTGGTTGTCAGAATGTCCGACCGTGTGTACAAGGGCTAAAACATGATGTCACACCCCCCTCCATTGGCTCTAAAACATGGTGTCACCCCCCCATTGGCGCTAAAACATGGTGTCACCCCCCCCATCGGCTCTAAAACATGGTGTCACCCCCACCCCCAATCAGGCTCTAAAACATGGTGTCACCCCCCCACCACCCCCAATGAGGCTCTAAAATATAGTGTCAACTCCTCATCGGGCTCTAAATCATGGTGTCACCCTCCATCGGCTCTAAAATACGGTTTCACCCTCCCCCCCATCAGCTGTAAAACATGGTGCCACCCCCCCAAATCTGGCTCTGTCACATGGTGCCAACTCCCCCATCAGGCTCTAAAACATGGTATCACAGCCTGCCTCCACCCCCATTGGTCTCTAAAACATGGTGTCACCCCCCCCATCGGCACTAAAACATGGTGTCACCCCCCATCGGCACTAAAACATGGCATCACCCGCCATTGACGCTAAAACATGGCGTCACCCCCCCATCGGCGCTGAAACATGGAGTCACCCCCCCTATCGGCGCTAAAACATGGAGTCACCCCCCCCTATCGGCGCTAAAACATGGCGTCACCCTCCCATCAGCGCTAAAACATGGTGTCACCTCCCATCAGCTCTAAAACATGTTGTCACACCCCCCATCGGCTCTAAAACATGGTGTCACTGCTCGCCCACCACCCCCAATCAGGCTCTAAAACATAGTGTCAACCCCCCCATCGGGCTCTAAATCATGGCATCACCCACCCATTGGCTCTAAAACATGGTGTCACCCCCCCATTGGCTCTAAAACATGGTGGCCCCCCATCAGCTCTAAAACACGGTGTCACCCCCCCCCCCCATCAGCTCTAAAACATGGTACCAACCCCTCAAATCTGGCTCTAACACATGGTGTCAACTCCCTCAACAGGCTCTAAAACATGGTATTACCCCCCCCCATCAGCACTAAAACATGGTGTCACCCCCCCATCAGCTCTAAAACATGTTGTCACAACCCCCCAATTGGCTCTAAAACATGGTGTCACCGCTCCCCCACCACCCCCAATCAGGCTCTAAAACATATTGTCAACCACCCATTGGCTCTAAAACATGGTGTCACCCCCCCCCCCCATTGGCTCTAAAACATGGTGTCCCCCCCATCAGCTCTAAAACACAGTGTCACCACTCCATCAGCTCTAAAACATGGTGCCACCCCCAAATCTGGTTGTAACACATGGTCTCAACTCCCCCCTCAGGCTCTAACACATGGTATCACCCCCCCCCATAGGCACTAAAACATGGTGTCACCCCCCCCCCCCCCATCAGCTCTAAAACATGGTGTCCCCCCCATCAGCTCTAAAACACGGTGTCACCACTCCATCAGCTCTAAAACATGGTGCCACCCCCAAATCTGGCTGTAACACATGGTGTCAACTCCCCCCTCAGGCTCTAAAACATGGTATCACCCCCCCCCATAGGCACTAAAACATGGTGTCACCCCCCCCCCATCAGCTCTAAAACATGTTGTCACACTCCCCCAATTGGCTCTAAAACATGGTGTCACCGCTCCCCCACCACCCCCAATCAGGCTCTAAAACATAGTGTCAACCACCCATCAGCTCTAAAACATGGTGTCACCCCCCCCCCCCCCATTGGCTCTAAAACATGGTGTCCCCCCCATCAGCTCTAAAACACGGTGTCACCACTCCATCAGCTCTAAAACATGGTGCCACCCCCCAAATCTGGCTGTAACACATGGTGTCAACTCCCCCCTCAGGCTCTAAAACATGGTATCACCCCCCCCATAGGCACTAAAACATGGTGTCACCCCCCATCGGCTCTAAAACAGGGCGTCACCCCCCATCAGCTCTAAAACATGGTACCACCCCCTCAAATCTGTCTCTAACACATGGTGTCAACTCCCTCAGCAGGCTCTAAATCATGGTATTACCCCCCCATCGGCACTAAAACTTGGTGTCACCCCCCCCCCATCAGCTCTAAAACATGTTGTCACCCCCCCGCAATTGGCTCTAAAACATGGTGTCACCGCTCCCCCACCACCCCCAATTAGGCTCTAAAACATAGTGTCAACCACCCATCGGCTCTAAAACATGGTGTCACCCCCCCATTGGCTCTAAAACATGGTGTCACCACTCCATCAGCTCTAAAACATGGTGCCACCCCCCAAATCTGGCTCTAACACATGGTGTCAACCCCCCCCCATCAGCTCTAAAACAGGTTGTCACACCACCCCCCATCAGCTCTAAAACATGGTGTCACCGCCCCACCACCCCCAATGAGGCTCTAAAATATAGTGTCAACTCCTCATCGGGCGCTAAATCATGGTGTCACCCTCCATCCGCTCTAAAATACGGTTTCACCCCCCCCCCCATCAGCTGTAAAACATGGTGCCACCCCCCCAAATCTGGCTCTGTCACATGGTGCCAACTCCCCCATCAGGCTCTAAAACATGGTATCACAGCCTGCCCCCACCCCCATTGGTCTCTAAAACATGGTGTCACCCCCCCATCGGCACTAAAACATGGTGTCACCCCCCCATCGGCACTAAAACATGGCATCACCCCCCCATCGACGCTAAAACATGGCGTCACCCCCCCATCGCGCTGAAACATGGAGTCACTCCCCATCGGCGCTAAAACATGGAGTCACCCCCCCTATCGGCGCTAAAACATGTCGTCACCCTCCCATCGGTGCTAAAACATGGTGTCACCCCCCCCCCATCAGCGCTAAAACATGTTGTCACACCCCCCATCGGCTCTAAAACATGGTGTCACTGCTCGCCCACCACCCCCAATCAGGCTCTAAAACATAGTGTCAACCCCCCCATCGGCCTCTAAATCATGGCATCACGAACCTATCGGCTCTAAAACATGGAATCACCCCCCCCCATTGGCTCTAAAACATGGTGGCCCCCCATCAGCTCTAAAACACAGTGTCACCCCCCATCAGCTTTAAAACATGGTACCAACCCCTCAAATCTGGCTCTAACACATGGTGTCAACTCCCTCATCAGGCTCTAAAACATGGTATTACCCCCCCCCATCAGCACTAAAACATGGTGTCACCCCCCCCCCCCCCCATCAGCTCTAAAACATGTTGTCACACCCCCCCAATTGGCTCTAAAACATGGTGTCACCGCTCCCCCACCACCCCCAATCAGGCTCTAAAACATAGTGTCAACCACCCATCGGCTCTAAAACATGGTGTCACCCCCCCCCCCCCCCCATTAGCTCTAAAACATGGTGTCACCCCCCCGGCGGACTTCAAAATATGGTGTCACCCCCCCATCAGCTCTAAAACAGGTTGTCACACCACCCCCCATCAGCTCTAAAACATGGTGTCACCGCCCCACCACCCCCAATGAGGCTCTAAAATATAGTGTCAACTCCTCATCGGGCGCTAAATCATGGTGTCACCCTCCATCGGCTCTAAAATACGGTTTCACCCCCCCCCCATCAGCTGTAAAACATGGTGCCACCCCCCCAAATCTGGCTCTGTCACATGGTGCCAACTCCCCCATCAGGCTCTAAAACATGGTATCACAGCCTGCCCCCCACCCCCATTGGTCTCTAAAACATGGTGTCACCCCCCCATCGGCACTAAAACATGGTGTCACCCCCCATCGGCACTAAAACATGGCATCACGGGGGCGTGTCCAAGATGGCGACCTGAGAGGTTGTGGTTGCCAGAGCTCTGCTGACCTTTCTTATCCGGCCACTAATTTCTGCACTTTGAACCCACCTGGTACCTGCATCCCTGAGCTCCGGATGTCAGGCAGGACGAAACGCAAGGGGAAAAAGCATTCCTACCCAGACCCAGCCCCGGCTCTGGCCCTGCAGGCGGCGGCTCCCCTCGTGCAGGCGCGCAATATGGCGTCCCAAACAGAGATGGAGGACCAGGAGGTGGACGCCGAGATTGGATTCCGGGAGGTCATGGCGGCTATTGCCTCTTGTCAGGCGGCGCTGACTAACAAAATTGAGGCTGTGCAACTGGATGTTGGCCTGGTCCGTCAGGACCTGGACAAGCTGGGGTCGCGGGTGGCGGAGACGGAGCAACGAGTGAGCAGAGTGGAGGACCTTGCCTCGGAGCACATGGAGTCCATACGCACCCTCCACACGCGAGTGCGGGCCCTGGAGTATAAAGCTGAGGACGCCGAGAACAGGAACCGGCGGAACAATCTCCGTATCGTCGGCCTGCCTGAGGGAGTTGAGGGAAGGAACCCCACCGTATTCGTGGAGGAGTTGCTGCGAGGCCTTCTTCCTGAGGCGCAATTCTCGTCCTACTTCACAGTTGAGAGGGCGCATCGGGTTCCCCCCACCCCGGGTCCTCCGGGTGCGCGGCCGCGCACACTCATCTTCCGGCTCCTGCATTTTCGGGATCGAGACGAAGCACTCAGGGCGGCCCGTCGGACGGGAGATCTCAAATACCAGAATGCTACCTTAATGCTGTTCCCGGATTACTCCCTGGAGACACAGAAGTTGCGAAGGTCGTTCGATCATGTGAAGGCTGGTCTGCGCGCTCGAAATATTAAATACAGTGTTCTCTTCCCGGCCCGGCTGCGGGTGCAAGATGGAGAGGCCACCAGATTTTTTACTGACCCGCGTGAGGCTGCGGCCTGGCTGGACTCCCTCCCTCCGCGTCGGTGAGCTTCGGTGGTAGAGGTATACGTTTGATGTCATCCCTGTCCTTGTTTACCTGTACTCTTCTCTCCCCGGCCTCTCTTACTTACATCATGTGTAAGACTCTCCTGTTAGTCGTGAGTTCCGAGGGGATTTATTATTCTTCGTATTCGTGACTTGCCCACTGTACACATGGATATCTGCTTCAACGAACGTTTTGGAAGCGAACGCCTATACCTATATCGTCCGTTGCTGGCTCGGACGGTTGATGTTCATACCCATTACAGTTGCCGCGGGCCCCCTATCGGATCGTAGCCTGTGATGGTTTGCCTCCGCGGGATTTGTTGGAGCCTGTCTGCACGGTCTGGACTTAGTGGCGGTGCTTCGGGGACATGGACCCCTGGACGATATGCGTTGCTATGGCGGGGAGTAATCCATGAGAAGTACTTTTCTTTATTGTCCTGGACTTGTGGCCGCTCGGAGCCCGGGGGTATAATGTTTTTATTGCATGTTTTGCTATTAAACTGTTTACTTTCTCCCCCGTAGGTATCCCGCTCGGGGAGGTTATTTCGGGACTATCTGTTGCAACGAAAGTTTGGAACCCCACCGGGTGGTGGGAGATTTGCTATACTTGGTCAGCATCTCTATGGCCCACTGGTGCCTTTGCGCAGAACCTCACGCTATGTTTCTGTGCCCTCCATAGCAGATGCTCTGGTTACTGGTTTGGGGGATTAAGGTGCCCCCGGGTTTGGGGGGGGGTGCGGGGAGGGGGGGACTGTTCATATCTGCCGTTGCAGATGGGGTTGTGTTTTTTCTTTTTTCTTTCTTTCTTTTTGTTGTTTTCCTTAATGTTGGAGTGTCTTTGTGGCTCAAGGGGACATGCTCACTTTTCTATAAAGCCTGGTATGGATATGTTCAACTTGCACTGTTCTTTGGGGGGCTGCTGGGGGGGGTTTGGGGTGGGGGGGGGATCCTGTGGATTGTGACACTTTATATGCTTTCCTGGCCTGATGGGTGAGATCTCGCTTATCTCTTGGAATGTCCGAGGCCTCAACTCGGCGACCAAACGTTCTTTAGTGTTCAAATTTTTGCAGAGATTTAACCCCCACATTTGTGTACTTCAAGAAACACACCTGCTTGGCTCGCGGATACTTGGGGTCCGCAGGGCCTGGGTGGGCACTCACTACCATGCAACATATTCCAACTACGCCAGAGGTGTCAGTGTCCTGATCCACAGGTCCCTCCCGGTTCAGGTCAGGGAGGTGCGGACGGACCCTGGGGGCCGGTTTGTGCTTCTACATTTGTCTGTATATGATAAAGATATGGTGTTGGTGGGCCTCTACCTCCCCCCCCCCCGGCAAATGGGCAGTTGTTATATGATATTATGCATTTGGCCTTGGGGTTTCACACCTCGGAGATTCTCTTGGTTGGGGATTTTAACTTGGTGCCTCAGCAGGACCTGGACAGACTGCGCTCTACCTCCCGGGCTAGTGGGGAACTTCAGAGTTGGGCTGACACCTTCTCTCTCACTGACCTCTGGCGCCACTTTCATCCCAGTGACCGTGAATTCACTTGCCACTCTGCTACTCACCGGGCGATGTCTCGCATAGACCTGGCTTATGCCTCTCCTGGGGCCCTGAGATGGACCAGGTCTGTGCGACACCTGCCTAGGGGGATCTCTGATCATGCCCCACTCATGCTTACCTTGTCATTGTCCCGCCCGCCTAATTCGAGGGTGTGGCGTCTGTCCGGGTTCTGGGCCACTGATGAGCGGTTGCGGGAGAGTACCGAAGAGGCTGTCAGTAATTTTTGGCAGCACAATGCTGACTTTGAGAAAGGTTCTATTGTGTGGGACTCATTTAAAGCTGTGCTCCGGGGACATTACATCTCCAATATTGCCTCATTGCGCAAGGAAGCGTCTAGATCCCTTACAGACCTGGAGGGGCGGTGTGGCAGGTGGGAGGCGGAGTATGTTCGCACGGGAGGGGAGGAGGCCTATAGGAAGTGGCAGGAGGCAGTCCGGGATGTTTCCCTACTGGCTGTTTCTCAGACCCAGGATTCGCTGCTACACTCTAAGCAGAGGATCTTTGAACATGGCAATAAAAACGGTAGGCTGTTGGCATGGCTGGCGAGGGTTCGCTCGGCTTCCACACACATTGCCAGTATTCGAGATGCTCAGGGACGGGAGCTCACTTCCCCTGAAGACATCAATAATAGGTTTTACGAATTTTTTAAAGGGGTGTATGAGTCTAGGCGAGGTTATTCGGATGCCGCACTGACGGGCTATCTGGCGGGCATCCCCTTTCCGGTGTTGTCTGCAGAGCAGAGGACGATGCTGGATGGGGCGATTACGCTGGAGGAGATCCAGTTGGCGATTGGAGGCCTTCAAGCGGGCAAGGCTCCGGGCGCTGATGGTCTGCCGGCGGAGTTTTACTCCCAACATAGCGATATGCTGGCTCCTAAATTTAAGTGCCTCCTTGATGGGCTTGGAGATGAGGATTCCCTCCCGGACTCTATGGGGGATGCTATCATTGTCCTCATTCCAAAACCGGGCAAGGACCCTCGGGATTGTGGGGCTTACCGTCCAATTTCTCTCTTGAATGTGGATGCCAAGCTGTTAGCGAAGATTCTGGCCACTAGATTGAATTCGGTGATTTCGACCCTGGTCCACGCCGATCAAACGGGTTTTATGCCTGGAAAAGGCACCGATATCAACATTAGGCGTTTGTTCCTTAACCTCTCTATAGTTCATGAGACACCGGGGTCCCGTGCAATTGCCTCTCTCGATGCCGAGAAGGCATTTGACTCGGTGGAGTGGGGTTTCCTCTGGGGGGTGCTCGGTTGCTTCGGGTTCGGCCCTGTATTTACGAGATGACTTAGATTGCTTTACAGGGCTCCCAGGGCCAGGGTGCGCACTAACGCTTGGCTATCGGAACCCCTCTCTCTTCAGAGGGGTACCCGGCAGGGGTGCCCTCTATCGCCGGGGTTGTTTGCCCTGGCCCTGGAACCCCTGGCAATCCTCATTAGAGAGTCGTCGGTCATTAGGGGTTTTCGGAAGGGGGACCTGGAAGAACGGATTTCCCTGTACGCCGACGATGCCCTTCTCTATTTAAACGATACGGGTCCGTCGCTGTCGGAGGCTCTCGAGATTTTTAACAAATTTGGTTCCTTTTCGGGAATTTGTATAAATTGGTCCAAATCAATCTTGTTCCCTGTGGATGACCGGGCGTCCGCACCGGCCGGTGGTATCCCATTGCAGAGGGCTACCGAGTTCAGGTATCTCGGGGTGACGGTGACTAGGGATCCTGCCCGATATTATGCTCTAAATGTGCTCCCTCTTCTCCGCACCCTGCGGGAGAGGTGCCAATCCTGGTCCGGACTCCCATTGAATCTCATAGGGCGCATAAATATTTTGAAAATGGTACTCCTCCCTAAATTTAATTATATTTTTCGTAATTGTCCTAGCTGGATTCCGGGGTCTTTTTTCAGGGAGGCGGATAAGCTCATTGGGTCTTTTATATGGAACGGATCGTCCCCCAGACTGGCTAGGTCTGTTTTACAGTCTCCAACGAGTGTGGGTGGCCTCTCTCTCCCTAACTTAAGGGCCTACTACTGGGCGGCGATACTGGTTACGGTTTTGTGGTGGTTTGCGGCGTCGAGGTCGAACGGGGCTGTGAGACTGGAGGCGGCTGTTGTGGGCTCGCTTACGGACTTGCAGGGGCTGGTTTACAGGGGGGTGGCGGTAAACACGGCGCTCCCCGGCCCGACGAGGACGACGCTCAGGGTCTGGCGAGTAGTGGGGCGAAGGTTTGCGAGACCGAACTGCTGGTCTCCGGCCCAGCCACTGTGGGACAACCCAACCCTGCCGCACTTTAGGTCAATCCCGGATCCGCAGGTCTGGGTGCGATTCGGAATCACTACGCTGGGGGATATCCTGTCTTCGGGAGGGTTGTTTCCTTTTGCTCGTCTGGCAGAATCGCACGCTATGCCTGGTTGGATGTATTTCAGATACCTCCAGCTGCGTCATGCGATTAGAGCTCAATTTTCTGTATCCCCGACCCTACAATCCACTCCACTTGAGGAATTATTCACGGGGGATGGCCCTAAAAAACCTCTCTCGGATCTGTACCGGGTGGTCTTCCCGGCTGAACCGGCGAGGCTGAATCTGCTTTGGACTAAGTGGCAAGCTGATATCCCTGCTCTGGAGAGGGAGGACTGGGAGGAATGCCTGGAGAGGGGCACTAAACTGGCCATATCAGCGAGTGATAAACTCATCCAGACAAAATTTCTCCATCGGGTGTATCTCACTCCAGTACGTTTGTCAAGGATATATCCCACTAGAGACCCCTATTGCCCTAGGTGTCGAACTGAGGTTGGAACGTACCTACATATGTTCTGGGAGTGTCGGCGGCTGGAGGACTTCTGGTTGGGCGTTTTTGATCACTTGAATATCCGGCTGGGGTTAGGGGTCCCTCGGACCCCTGCACTAGCCTTATTGGGCATTCATCCAGATGAACTCACGCCATACTACTCTAAGCTATTGACCTCGTATCTTCTTTTCTATGCGAAGAAGGCGATTTTGTGTAAGTGGCTCTCGGAGCGCCCCCCAAGTGTAGCCCGATGGGAACGTACAGTTGATGCTGCCCTCCCATTATACAAGCTAATGAACTCACGCCATACTACTCTAAGCTATTGACCTCCTATCTTCTTTTCTATGCGAAGAAGGCGATTTTGTGTAAGTGGCTCTCGGAGCGCCCCCCAAGTGTAGCCCGATGGGAACGTACAGTTGATGCTGCCCTCCCATTATACAAGCTAACGTACCTTAATCGGGGTTGTCCGTGGAAGTTTGACAAGATCTGGCTCCCGTGGACCTCCGGGACAGCCACATGAGGATGGAGTTGGGATCTTGGATTGCCTGCCCTTTAGTTTCCTGGGGTTTGCTTCCCCCCCCCCTCTCCCCTCCTCCCCCTCGGTGGGTCCCCCCCTCGGTGGGTCCCCCCCTTCCCCCCCCCCGCCCCCTCGGGTTCCCCCTCCGTTGCTCCTCCCCCCCTCCCCTCCCCATCTCCCCTCCACTGATGACTACTGGGTCGACCTAAACTTATATATTTGGGTATATCTCCTGTATTGCGTTTGTTGACGGATGATCTGTTCTAGGCCTCATTGTAGGGTTATTCGAATATCCTTCTTCTATTGTATGACACTCTGAACTACCATACTAATCTGTAACTGCTTGTCTGTACGATTGAGTTGTTCCTTTGCCTTATGTTGTTTTATATTCTGTTGTGATATCTTTGAAATAAAGCACTCCTGTTTTTCAAAAAAAAACATGGCATCACCCCCCCATCGACGCTAAAACATGGCGTCACCCCCCCATCGCGCTGAAACATGGAGTCACTCCCCATCGGCGCTAAAACATGGAGTCACCCCCCCCTATCGGCGCTAAAACATGTTGTCACCCTCCCATCGGTGCTAAAACATGGTGTCACCCCCCCCCCCATCAGCGCTAAAACATGTTGTCACACCCCCCATCGGCTCTAAAACATGGTGTCACTGCTCGCCCACCACCCCCAATCAGGCTCTAAAACATAGTGTCAAGCCCCCCATCGGGCTCTAAATCATGGCATCACCAACCCATCGGCTCTAAAACATAGAATCACCCCCCCCATTGGCTCTAAAACATGGTGGCCCCCCATCAGCTCTAAAACACAGTGTCACCCCCCATCAGCTTTAAAACATGGTACCAACCCCTCAAATCTGGCTCTAACACATGGTGTCAACTCCCTCATCAGGCTCTAAAACATGGTATTACCCCCCCCCCCCATCAGCACTAAAACATGGTGTCACCCCCCCCCCCATCAGCTCTAAAACATGTTGTCACCCCCCCCCCAATTGGCTCTAAAACATGGTGTCACCGCTCCCCCACCACCCCCAATCAGGCTCTAAAACATAGTGTCAACCACCTATCGGCTCTAAAACATGGTGTCCCCCCATCAGCTCTAAAACACGGTGTCACCACTCCATCAGCTCTAAAACATGGTGCCACCCCCAAATCTGGCTGTAACACATGGTGTCAACTCCCCCCTCAGGCTCTAAAACATGGTATCACCCCCCCATAGGCACTAAAACATGGTGTCACCCCCCCACCCCATCAGCTCTAAAACATGTTGTCACACCCCCCCCCCCCCAATTGGCTCTAAAACATGGTGTCACCGCTCCCCCATCACCCCCAGTCAGGCTCTATAACAGTGTTAACCACCCATCGGCTCTAAAACATGGTGTCACCCCCCCATCTGCCCTAAAACAGGGCGTCACCCCCCCATCAGCTCTAAAACATGGTACCGCCCCCTCAAATCTGTCTCTAACACATGGTGTCAACTCCCTCATCAGGCTCTAAATCATGGCATCACCCACCCATCGGCTCTAAAACATGGTGTCACCCCCCCCATTGGCTCTAAAACATGGTGGCCCCCATCAGCTCTAAAACACGGTGTCACCCCCCCATCAGCTCTAAAACATGGTACCAACCCCTCAAATCTGTCTCTAACACATGGTGTCAACTCCCTCATCAGGCTCTAAAACATGGTGTCACCCCCAATCAGGCTCTAAAACATGGTGTCACCCCCCCCGGCGCACTTCAAAATATGGTGTCACCCCCCCCCCATCAGGTCTAAAACAGGTTGTCACACCACCCCCCATCGGCTCTAAAACATGGTGTCACTGCCCCACCACCCCCAATGAGGCTCTAAAATATAGTGTCAACTCCTCATCGGGCTCTAAATCATGGTGTCACCCTCCATCGGCTCTAAAATACGGTTTCACCCCCCCCATCAGCTGTAAAACATGGTGCCACCCCCCCAAATCTGGCTCTGTCACATGGTGCCAACTCCCCCATCAGGCTCTAAAACATGGTATCACAGCCTGCCCCCACCCCCATTGGTCTCTAAAACATGGTGTCACCCCCCCATCGGCACTAAAACATGGTGTCACCCCCCATCGACACTAAAACATGGCGTCACCCCCCCTATCGGCGCTAAAACACGGAGTCACCCTCCCATCAGCGCTAAAACATGGTGTCACCCCCCATCAGCTCTAAAAACATGTTGTCACACCCCCCATCGGCTCTAAAACATGGTGTCACTGCTCGCCCACCACCCCCAATCAGGCTCTAAAACATAGTGTCAACCCCCCCATCGGGCTCTAAATCATGGCATCACCCACCCATCGGCTCTAAAACATGGTGTCACCCCCCCATTGGCTCTAAAACATGGTGGCCCCCCATCAGCTCTAAAACACGGTGTCACCCCCCCCCCCCCCATCAGCTCTAAAACGTGGTACCAACCCCTCAAATCTGGCTCTAACACATGGTGTCAACTCCCTCAACAGGCTCTAAAACATGGTATTACCCCCCCATCAGCACTAAAACATGGTGTCACCCCCCCATCAGCTCTAAAACATGTTGTCACACCCCCCCAATTGGCTCTAAAACATGGTGTCACCGCTCCCCCACCACCCCCAATCAGGCTCTAAAACATATTGTCAACCACCCATCGGCTCTAAAACATGGTGTCACCCCCCCCCCATTGGCTCTAAAACATGGTGTCCCCCCCATCAGCTCTAAAACACGGTGTCACCCCCCCCATTGGCTCTAAAACATGGTGGCCCCCATCAGCTCTAAAACACGGTGTCACCCCCCCATCAGCTCTAAAACATGGTACCAACCCCTCAAATCTGTCTCTAACACATGGTGTCAACTCCCTCATCAGGCTCTAAAACATGGTGTCACCCCCAATCAGGCTCTAAAACATGGTGTCACCCCCCCGGCACACTTCAAAATATGGTGTCACCCCCCCCCATCAGGTCTAAAACAGGTTGTCACACCACCCCCCATCGGCTCTAAAACATGGTGTCACTGCCCCACCACCCCCAATGAGGCTCTAAAATATAGTGTCAACTCCTCATCGGGCTCTAAATCATGGTGTCACCCTCCATCGGCTCTAAAATACGGTTTCACCCCCCCCATCAGCTGTAAAACATGGTGCCACCCCCCCAAATCTGGCTCTGTCACATGGTGCCAACTCCCCCATCAGGCTCTAAAACATGGTATCACAGCCTGCCCCCACCCCCATTGGTCTCTAAAACATGGTGTCACCCCCCCCATCGGCACTAAAACATGGTGTCACCCCCCCATCGGCACTAAAACATGGCATCACCCCCCATCGACGCTAAAACATAGCGTCACCCCCCCATCGGCGCTGAAACATGGAGTCACCCCCCCTATCCGCGCTAAAACATGGAGTCACCCCCCCTTATCGGCGCTAAAACATGGCGTCACCCTCCCATCAGCGCTAAAACATGGTGTCACCCCCCATCAGCTCTAAAAACATGTTGTCACACCCCCCATCGGCTCTAAAACATGGTGTCACTGCTCGCTCACCACCCCCAATCAGGCTCTAAAATATAGTGTCAACCACCCCATCGGGCTCTAAATCATGGCATCACCCACCAATCGGCTCTAAAACATGGTGTCACCCCCCCATTGGCTCTAAAACATGGTGGCCCCCCATCAGCTCTAAAACACGGTGTCACCCCCCCCCCCCCCATCAGCTCTAAAACATGGTACCAACCCCTCAAATCTGGCTCTAACACATGGTGTCAACTCCCTCAACAGGCTCTAAAACATGGTATTACCCCCCCCCCATCAGCACTAAAACATGCTGTCACCGCTCCCCCACCCCCCAATCAGGCTCTAAAACATATTGTCAACCACCCATCGGCTCTAAAACATGGTGCCCCCCCCATCAGCTCTAAAACACGGTGTCACCCCCCCCATCAGCTCTAAAACATGATACCAACCCCTCAAATCTGGCTCTAACACATGGTGTCAACTCCCTCAACAGGCTCTAAAACATGGTATTACCCCCCCCAATTGGCTCTAAAACATGGTGTCACCGCTCCCCCAATCAGGCTCCAAAAGATATTGTCAACCACCCATCGGCTCTAAAACATGGTGTCCCCCCCATCAGCTCTAAAACACGGTGTCATCACTCCATCAGCTCTAAAACATGGTGCCACCCCCAAATCTGGCTGTAACACATGGTGTCAACTCCCCCCTCAGGCTCTAAAACATGGTATCACCACCCCATAGGCACTAAAACATGGTGTCACCCCCCCATCAGCTCTAAAACATGGTGTCCCCCCCATCAGCTCTAAAACATGGTGTCCCCCCCATCAGCTCTAAAACATGGTGTCACCGCTCCCCCACCACCCCCAATCAGGCTCTAAAACATAGTGTCAACCACCCATCAGCTCTAAAACATGGTGTCACCCCCCCATTGGCTCTAAAACATGGTGTCACCCCCATCAGCTCTAAAACACGGTGTCACCACTCCATCAGCTCTAAAACATGGTGCCACCCCCCAAATCTGGCTGTAACACATGGTGTCAACTCCCCCCTCAGGCTCTAAAACATGGTATCACCCCCCCATATGCACTAAAACATGGTGTCACCCCCCATTGGCTCTAAAACAGGGCGTAACCCCCCATCAGCTCTAAAACATGGTACCACCCCCTCAAATCTGTCTCTAACACATGGTGTCAACTCCCTCATCAGGCTCTAAATCATGGCATCACCCACCCATTGGCTCTAAAACATGGTGTCACCCCCCCTTTGGCTCTAAAACATGGTGGCCCCCCATCAGCTCTAAAACACGGTGTCACCCCCCATCAGCTCTAAAACATGGTACCAACCCCTCAAATCTGGCTCTAACTCATGGTGTCAACTCCCTCATCAGGCTCTAAAACATGGTATTACCCCCCCATCGGCACTAAAACTTGGTGTCACCCCCCCATCAGCTCTAAAACATGGTGCCACCCCCAAATCTGGCTGTAACACATGGTGTCAACTCCCCCCTCAGGCTCTAAAACATGGTATCACCCCCCCCCAAAGGCACTAAAACATGGTGTCACCCCTCCCCTCCATCAGCTCTAAAACATGTCACACTCCCCCAATTGGCTCTAAAACATGGTGTCACCGCTCCCCCACCACCCCCAATCAGGCTCTAAAACATAGTGTCAACCACCCATCAGCTCTAAAACATGGTGTCACCCCCCCATTGGCTCTAAAACATGGTGTCCCCCCCATCAGCTCTAAAACACGGTATCACCACTCCATCAGCTCTAAAACATGGTGCCACCCCCCATATCTGGCTGTAACACATGGTGTCAACTCCCCCCTCAGGCTCTAAAACATGGTATCACCCCCCCATAGGCACTAAAACATGGTGTCACCCCCCCCATCGGCTCTAAAACAGGGCGTCACCCCCCATCAGCTCTAAAACATGGTACCACCCCCTCAAATCTGTCTCTAACACATGGTGTCAACTCCCTCATCAGGCTCTAAATCATGGCATCACCCACCCATTGGCTCTAAAACATGGTGTCACCCCCCCCTTTGGCTCTAAAACATGGTGGCCCCCCATCAGCTCTAAAACACGGTGTCACCCCCCATCAGCTCTAAAACATGGTACCAACCCCTCAAATCTGGCTCTAACACATGGTGTCAGCTTCCTCATCAGGCTCTAAAACATGGTATTACCCCCCCATCGGCACTAAAACTTGGTGTCACCCCCCCCCCATCAGCTCTAAAACATGTTGTCACACCCCCCCCAATTGGCTCTAAAACATGGTGTCACCGCTCCCCCACCACCCCCAATTAGGCTCTAAAACATAGTGTCAACCACCTATCGGCTCTAAAACATGGTGTCACCCCCCCCCATTGGCTCTAAAACATGGTGTCCCCCCATCAGCTCTAAAACACAGTGTCACCACTCCATCAGCTCTAAAACATGGTGCCACCCCCCAAATCTGGCTGTAACACATGGTGTCAACTCCCCCCTCAGGCTCTAAAACATGGTATCACCCCCCCCCATAGGCACTAAAACATGGTGTCACCCCCCATCAGCTCTAAAACATGGTACCACCCCCTCAAATCTGGCTCTAACACATGGTGTCAACTCCCTCATCAGGCTCTAAATCATGGCATCACCCATCACCCACCCATCGGCTCTAAAACATGGTGTCACCCCCCCCCATTGGCTCTAAAACATGGTGGCCCCCATCAGCTCTAAAACACGGTGTCACCCCCCCCCCCCCATCAGCTCTAAAACATGGTACCAACCCCTCAAATCTGTCTCTAACACATGGTGTCAACTCCCTCATCAGGCTCTAAAACATGGTGTCACCCCCACCCCCAATCAGGCTCTAAAACATGGTGTCACCCCCCCGGCGCACTTCAAAATATGGTGTCACCCCCCCCCCCCCCATCAGGTCTAAAACAGGTTGTCACACCACCCCCCATCGGCTCTAAAACATGGTGTCACCGCCCCACCACCCCCAATGAGGCTCTAAAATATAGTGTCAACTCCTCATCGGGCTGTAAATCATGGTGTCACCCTCCATCGGCTCTAAAATACGGTTTCACCCCCCCCATCAGCTGTAAAACATGGTGCCAACCCCCCAAATCTGGCTCTGTCACATGGTGCCAACTCCCACATCAGGCTCTAAAACATGGTATCACAGCCTGCCCCCACCCTCATTGGTCTCTAAAACATGGTGTCACCCCCCCATCGGCACTAAAACATGGTGTCACCCCCCCATCGGCACTAAAACATGGCATCACCCCCCATCAACGCTAAAACATGGCGTCACCCCCCCATCGGTGCTGAAACATGGAGTCACCCCCCCCTATCGGCGCTAAAACATGGAGTCACCCCCCCCATCGGCGCTAAAACATGGCGTCACCCTCCCATCAGCGCTAAAACATGGTGTCACCCCCCATCAGCTCTAAAACATGTTGTCACACCCCCCATCGGCTCTAAAACATGGTGTCACTGCTCGCCCACCACCCCCAATCAGGCTCTAAAACATAGTGTCAACCCCCCCATCGGGCTCTAAATCATGGCATCACCCACCCATCAGCTCTAAAACATGGTGTCACCCCCCCCCATTGGCTCTAAAACATGGTGGCCCCCCATCAGCTCTAAAACACGGAGTCACCCCCCCCCCCCCATCAGCTCTAAAACATGGTACCAACCCCTCAAATCTGGCTCTAACACATGGTGTCAACTCCCTCATCAGGCTCTAAAACATGGTGTCACCCCCACCCCCAATCAGGCTCTAAAACATGGTGTCACCCCCCCGGCGCACTTCAAAATATGGTGTCACCCCCCCCCATCAGGTCTAAAACAGGTTGTCACACCACCCCCCATCGGCTCTAAAACATGGTGTCACCGCCCCACCACCCCCAATGAGGCTCTAAAATATAGTATCAACTCCTCATCAGGCTCTAAATCATGGTGTCACCCTCCAGCGGCTCTAAAATACGGTTTCACCCCCCCCCATCAGCTGTAAAACATGGTGCCACCCCCCCAAATCTGGCTCTGTCACATGGTGCCAACTCCCCCATCAGGCTCTAAAACATGTTATCACAGCCTGCCCCCACCCCCATTGGTCTCTAAAACATGGTGTCACCCCCCCATCGGCACTAAAACATGGTGTCACCCCCCCATCGGCACTAAAACATGGCATCACCCCCCATCGACGCTAAAACATAGCGTCACCCCCCCATCGGCGCTGAAACATGGAGTCACCCCCCCTATCCGCGCTAAAACATGGAGTCACCCCCCCTTATCGGCGCTAAAACATGGCGTCACCCTCCCATCAGCGCTAAAACATGGTGTCACCCCCCATCAGCTCTAAAAACATGTTGTCACACCCCCCATCGGCTCTAAAACATGGTGTCACTGCTCGCCCACCACCCCCAATCAGGCTCTAAAATATAGTGTCAACCACCCCATCGGGCTCTAAATCATGGCATCACCCACCAATCGGCTCTAAAACATGGTGTCACCCCCCCATTGGCTCTAAAACATGGTGGCCCCCCATCAGCTCTAAAACACGGTGTCACCCCCCCCCCCCCCATCAGCTCTAAAACATGGTACCAACCCCTCAAATCTGGCTCTAACACATGGTGTCAACTCCCTCAACAGGCTCTAAAACATGGTATTACCCCCCCCCCATCAGCACTAAAACATGCTGTCACCGCTCCCCCACCCCCCAATCAGGCTCTAAAACATATTGTCAACCACCCATCGGCTCTAAAACATGGTGTCCCCCCCATCAGCTCTAAAACACGGTGTCACCCCCCCCATCAGCTCTAAAACATGATACCAACCCCTCAAATCTGGCTCTAACACATGGTGTCAACTCCCTCAACAGGTTCTAAAACATGGTATTACCCCCCCCAATTGGCTCTAAAACATGGTGTCACCGCTCCCCCAATCAGGCTCCAAAAGATATTGTCAACCACCCATCGGCTCTAAAACATGGTGTCCCCCCCATCAGCTCTAAAACACGGTGTCATCACTCCATCAGCTCTAAAACATGGTGCCACCCCCAAATCTGGCTGTAACACATGGTGTCAACTCCCCCCTCAGGCTCTAAAACATGGTATCACCACCCCATAGGCACTAAAACATGGTGTCACCCCCCCATCAGCTCTAAAACATGGTGTCCCCCCCATCAGCTCTAAAACATGGTGTCCCCCCCATCAGCTCTAAAACATGGTGTCACCGCTCCCCCACCACCCCCAATCAGGCTCTAAAACATAGTGTCAACCACCCATCAGCTCTAAAACATGGTGTCACCCCCCCATTGGCTCTAAAACATGGTGTCACCCCCATCAGCTCTAAAACACGGTGTCACCACTCCATCAGCTCTAAAACATGGTGCCACCCCCCAAATCTGGCTGTAACACATGGTGTCAACTCCCCCCTCAGGCTCTAAAACATGGTATCACCCCCCCATATGCACTAAAACATGGTGTCACCCCCCATTGGCTCTAAAACAGGGCGTAACCCCCCATCAGCTCTAAAACATGGTACCACCCCCTCAAATCTGTCTCTAACACATGGTGTCAACTCCCTCATCAGGCTCTAAATCATGGCATCACCCACCCATTGGCTCTAAAACATGGTGTCACCCCCCCTTTGGCTCTAAAACATGGTGGCCCCCCATCAGCTCTAAAACACGGTGTCACCCCCCATCAGCTCTAAAACATGGTACCAACCCCTCAAATCTGGCTCTAACTCATGGTGTCAACTCCCTCATCAGGCTCTAAAACATGGTATTACCCCCCCATCGGCACTAAAACTTGGTGTCACCCCCCCATCAGCTCTAAAACATGGTGCCACCCCCAAATCTGGCTGTAACACATGGTGTCAACTCCCCCCTCAGGCTCTAAAACATGGTATCACCCCCCCCCCAAAGGCACTAAAACATGGTGTCACCCCTCCCCTCCATCAGCTCTAAAACATGTCACACTCCCCCAATTGGCTCTAAAACATGGTGTCACCGCTCCCCCACCACCCCCAATCAGGCTCTAAAACATAGTGTCAACCACCCATCAGCTCTAAAACATGGTGTCACCCCCCCATTGGCTCTAAAACATGGTGTCCCCCCCATCAGCTCTAAAACACGGTATCACCACTCCATCAGCTCTAAAACATGGTGCCACCCACCATATCTGGCTGTAACACATGGTGTCAACTCCCCCCTCAGGCTCTAAAACATGGTATCACCCCCCCATAGGCACTAAAACATGGTGTCACCCCCCCCATCGGCTCTAAAACAGGGCGTCACCCCCCATCAGCTCTAAAACATGGTACCACCCCCTCAAATCTGTCTCTAACACATGGTGTCAACTCCCTCATCAGGCTCTAAATCATGGCATCACCCACCCATTGGCTCTAAAACATGGTGTCACCCCCCCCTTTGGCTCTAAAACATGGTGGCCCCCCATCAGCTCTAAAACACGGTGTCACCCCCCATCAGCTCTAAAACATGGTACCAACCCCTCAAATCTGGCTCTAACACATGGTGTCAGCTTCCTCATCAGGCTCTAAAACATGGTATTACCCCCCCATCGGCACTAAAACTTGGTGTCACCCCCCCCCCCATCAGCTCTAAAACATGTTGTCACACCCCCCCCAATTGGCTCTAAAACATGGTGTCACCGCTCCCCCACCACCCCCAATTAGGCTCTAAAACATAGTGTCAACCACCTATCGGCTCTAAAACATGGTGTCACCCCCCCCCATTGGCTCTAAAACATGGTGTCCCCCCATCAGCTCTAAAACACAGTGTCACCACTCCATCAGCTCTAAAACATGGTGCCACCCCCCAAATCTGGCTGTAACACATGGTGTCAACTCCCCCCTCAGGCTCTAAAACATGGTATCACCCCCCCCCATAGGCACTAAAACATGGTGTCACCCCCCATCAGCTCTAAAACATGGTACCACCCCCTCAAATCTGGCTCTAACACATGGTGTCAACTCCCTCATCAGGCTCTAAATCATGGCATCACCCATCACCCACCCATCGGCTCTAAAACATGGTGTCACCCCCCCCCATTGGCTCTAAAACATGGTGGCCCCCATCAGCTCTAAAACACGGTGTCACCCCCCCCCCCCCCATCAGCTCTAAAACATGGTACCAACCCCTCAAATCTGTCTCTAACACATGGTGTCAACTCCCTCATCAGGCTCTAAAACATGGTGTCACCCCCACCCCCAATCAGGCTCTAAAACATGGTGTCACCCCCCCGGCGCACTTCAAAATATGGTGTCACCCCCCCCCCCCCCCCCCATCAGGTCTAAAACAGGTTGTCACACCACCCCCCATCGGCTCTAAAACATGGTGTCACCGCCCCACCACCCCCAATGAGGCTCTAAAATATAGTGTCAACTCCTCATCGGGCTGTAAATCATGGTGTCACCCTCCATCGGCTCTAAAATACGGTTTCACCCCCCCCATCAGCTGTAAAACATGGTGCCAACCCCCCAAATCTGGCTCTGTCACATGGTGCCAACTCCCACATCAGGCTCTAAAACATGGTATCACAGCCTGCCCCCACCCTCATTGGTCTCTAAAACATGGTGTCACCCCCCCATCGGCACTAAAACATGGTGTCACCCCCCCATCGGCACTAAAACATGGCATCACCCCCCATCAACGCTAAAACATGGCGTCACCCCCCCATCGGTGCTGAAACATGGAGTCACCCCCCCCTATCGGCGCTAAAACATGGAGTCACCCCCCCCATCGGCGCTAAAACATGGCGTCACCCTCCCATCAGCGCTAAAACATGGTGTCACCCCCCATCAGCTCTAAAACATGTTGTCACACCCCCCATCGGCTCTAAAACATGGTGTCACTGCTCGCCCACCACCCCCAATCAGGCTCTAAAACATAGTGTCAACCCCCCCATCGGGCTCTAAATCATGGCATCACCCACCCATCAGCTCTAAAACATGGTGTCACCCCCCCCCCATTGGCTCTAAAACATGGTGGCCCCCCATCAGCTCTAAAACACGGAGTCACCCCCCCCCCCCCCATCAGCTCTAAAACATGGTACCAACCCCTCAAATCTGGCTCTAACACATGGTGTCAACTCCCTCAACAGGCTCTAAAACATGGTATTACCCCCCCATCAGCACTAAAACATGTTGTCACCCCCCCATCAGCTCTAAAACATGTTGTCACCCCCCCCCAATTGGCTCTAAAACATGGTGTCACCGCTCCCCCACCACCCCCAAACAGGCTCTAAAACATATTGTCAACCACCCATCGGCTCTAAAACATGGTGTCACCCCCCCCCCCATTGGCTCTAAAACATGGTGTCCCCCCCATCAGCTCTAAAACACGGTGTCACCACTCCATCAGCTATAAAACATGGTGCCACCCCCAAATCTGGCTGTAACACATGGTGTCAACTCCCCCCTCAGGCTCTAAAACATGGTATCACCCCCCCCATAGGCACTAAAACATGGTGTCACCCCCCCCCCATCAGCTCTAAAACATGGTGTCCCCCCCATCAGCTCTAAAACATGGTGTGTCCCCCCATCAGCTCTAAAACACGGTGTCACCACTCCATCAGCTCTAAAACATGGTGCCACCCCCAAATCTGGCTGTAACACATGGTGTCAACTCCCCCCTCAGGCTCTAAAACATGGTATCACCCCCCCCCATAGGCACTAAAACATGGTGTCACCCCCCCCCATCAGCTCTAAAACATGTTGTCACACTCCCCCAATTGGCTCTAAAACATGGTGTCACCGCTCCCCCACCACCCCCAATCAGGCTCTAAAACATAGTGTCAACCACCCATCAGCTCTAAAACATGGTGTCACCCCCCCCCATTGGCTCTAAAACATGGTGTCCCCCCCCATGAGCTCTAAAACACGGTGTCACCACTCCATCAGCTCTAAAACATGGTGCCACCCCCCCAAATCTGGCTGTAACACATGGTGTCAACTCCCCCCTCAGGCTCTAAAACATGGTATCACCCCCCATATGCACTAAAACATGGTGTCACCCCCCATCGGCTCTAAAACAGGGCGTCACCCCCCATCAGCTCTAAAACATGGTACCACCCCCTCAAATCTGTCTCTAACACATGGTGTCAACTCCCTCATCAGGCTCTAAATCATGGCATCACCCACCCATTGGCTCTAAAACATGGTGTCACCCCCCCTTTGGCTCTAAAACATGGTGGCCCCCCATCAGCTCTAAAACACGGTGTCACCCCCATCAGCTCTAAAATATGGTACCAACCCCTCAAATCTGGCTCTAACACATGGTGTCAACTCCCTCATCAGGCTCTAAAACATGGTATTACCCCCCATCGGCACTAAAACTTGGTGTCACCCCCCCATCAGCTCTAAAACATGCCACCCCCAAATCTGGCTGTAACACATGGTGTCAACTCCCCCCTCAGGCTCTAAAACATGGTATCACCCCCCCCCCCATAGGCACTAAAACATGGTGTCACCCCTCCCCCCATCAGCTCTAAAACATGTCACACTCCCCCAATTGGCTCTAAAACATGGTGTCACCGCTCCCCCACCACCCCCAATCAGGCTCTAAAACATAGTGTCAACCACCCATCAGCTCTAAAACATGGTGTCACCCCCCCATTGGCTCTAAAACATGGTGTCCCCCCCATCAGCTCTAAAACACGGTGTCACCACTCCATCAGCTCTAAAACATGGTGCCACCCCCCAAATCTGGCTGTAACACATGGTGTCAACTCCCCCCTCAGGCACTGAAACATGGTATCACCCCCCCATAGGCACTAAAACATGGGGTCACCCCCCCCAATTGGCTCTAAAACATGGTGTCACCGCTCCCCCACCACCCCCAATTAGGCTCTAAAACATAGTGTCAACCACCTATCGGCTCTAAAACATGGTGTCACCCCCCCATTGGCTCTAAAACATGGTGTCCCCCCATCAGCTCTAAAACACAGTGTCACCACTCCATCAGCTCTAAAACATGGTGCCACCCCCCAAATCTGGCTGTAACACATGGTGTCAACTCCCCCCTCAGGCTCTAAAACATGGTATCACCCCCCCATAGGCACTAAAACATGGTGTCACCCCCCATCAGCTCTAAAACATGGTACCACCCCCTGAAATCTGGCTCTAACACATGGTGTCAACTCCCTCATCAGGCTCTAAAACATGGTATTACCCCCCCATCGGCACTAAAACTTGGTGTCACCCCCCCCCCCCCCCATCAGCTCTAAAACATGTTGTCACACCCCCCTCATTGGCTCTAAAACATGGTATCACCGCTCCCCCACCACCCCCAATCAGGCTCTAAAACATAGTGTCAACCACCCATCGGCTCTAAAACATGGTGTCACCCCCCCCCATTGGCTCTAAAACATGGTGTCCCCCCATCAGCTCTAAAACACGGTTTCACCACTCCATCAGCTCTAAAACATGGTGCCACCCCCCAAATCTGGCTGTAACACATGGTGTCAACTCCCCCCTCAGGCTCTAAAACATAGTATCACCCCCCCCCCCCCATAGGCACTAAAACATGGTGTCACCCCCCATCGGCTCTAAAACAGGGCGTGACCCCCCATAAGCTCTAAAACATGGTACCACCCCCTCAAATCTGGCTCTAACACATGGTGTCAACTCCCTCATCAGGCTCTAAATCATGGCATCACCCACCCATCGGCTCTAAAACATGGTGTCACCCCCCCCATTGGCTCTAAAACATGGTGTCCCCCCCATCAGCTCTAAAACACGGTGTCTCCCCCCATCAGCTCTAAAACATGGTACCACCCCCTCAAATCTGGCTCTAACACATGGTGTCAACTCCCTCATCAGGCTCTAAATCATGGCATCACCCACCCATCGGCTCTAAAACATGGTGTCACCCCCCCCATTGGCTCTAAAACATGGTGTCCCCCCCATCAGCTCTAAAACACGGTGTCTCCCCCCATCAGCTCTAAAACATGGTACCAACCCCTGAAATCTGGCTCTAACACATGGTGTCAACTCCCTCATCAGGCTCTAAAACATGGTATTACCCCCCCATAGGCACTAAAACATGGTGTCACCCCCCATCAGCTCTAAAACATGGTACCACCCCCTCAAATCTGGCTCTAACACATGGTGTCAACTCCCTCATCAGGCTCTAAATCATGGCATCACCCACCCAACGGCTCTAAAACATGGTGGCTGCCCATCAGCTCTAAAACACGGTGTCACCCCCCATCAGCTCTAAAACATGGTACCAACCACTCAAATCTGGCTCTAACACATGGTGTCAACTCCCTCATCAGACTCTAAATCATGGCATCACCCACCCACCACCCATCGGCTCTAAAACATGGTGTCACCCCCCCCATTGGCTCTAAAACATGGTGGCCCTCCATCAGCTCTAAAACACGGTGTCACCCCCCCCCCCCCATCAGCTCTAAAACATGGTACCAACCCCTCAAATCTGTCTCTAACACATGGTGTCAACTCCCTCATCAGGCTCTAAAACATGGTGTCACCCCCACCCCCAATCAGGCTCTAAAACATGGTGCCACCCCCCCCGGCGCACTTCAAAATATGGTGTCACCCCCCCCCATCAGGTCTAAAACAGGTTGTCACACCACCCCCCATCGGCTCTAAAACATGGTGTCACCGCCCCACCACCCCCAATGAGGCTCTAAAATATAGTGTCAACTCCTCATCGGGCTCTAAATCATGGTGTCACCCTCCATCGGCTCTAAAATACGGTTTCACCCCCCCCCCCCATCAGCTGTAAAACATGTTGCCACCCCCCCAAATCTGGCTCTGTCACATGGTGCCAACTCCCCCATCAGGCTCTAAAACATGGTATCACAGCCTGCCCCCACCCCCATTGGTCTCTAAAACATGGTGTCACCCCCCCATCGGCACTAAAACATGGTGTCACCCCCCCCCATCGGCACTAAAACATGGCATCACTCCCCATCGACGCTAAAACATGGCGTCACCCCCCCCCCATCGGCGCTGAAACATGGAGTCACCCCCCCTATCGGCGCTAAAACATGGAGTCGCCCCCCCTATCGGCGCTAAAACATGGCGTCACCCTCCCATCAGCGCTAAAAATGGTGTCACCCCCTATCAGCTCTAAAACATGTTGTCACACCCCCCATCGGCTCTAAAACACGGTGTCTCCCCCATCAGCTCTAAAACATGGTGCCACCCCCCAAATCTGGCTGTAACACATGGTGTCAACTCCCCCCTCAGGCTCTAAAACATGGTATCACCCCCCCCCATAGGCACTAAAACATGGTGTCACCCCCCATCGGCTCTAAAACAGGGTGTGACCCCCCCATAAGCTCTAAAACATGGTACCACCCCCTCAAATCTGGCTCTAACACATGGTGTCAACTCCCTCATCAGGCTCTAAATCATGGCATCACCCACCCATCGGCTCTAAAACATGGTGTCACCCCCCCCATTGGCTCTAAAACATGGTGGCCGCCCATCAGCTCTAAAACACGGTGTCACCCCCCATCAGCTCTAAAACATGGTACCAACCCCTCATATCTGGCTCTAACACATGGTGTCAACTCCCTCATCAGGCTCTAAAACATGGTATTACCCCCCCCATAGGCACTAAAACATGGTGTCACCCCCCATCGGCTCTAAAACAGGGCGTCACCCCCCATCAGCTCTAAAACATGGTACCACACCCTCAAATCTGGCTCTAACACATGGTGTCAACTCCCTCATCAGGCTCTAAATCATGGCATCACACACCCATCGGCTCTAAAACATGGTGTCACCCCCCCCCATTGGCTCTAAAACATGGTGGCCGCCCATCAGCTCTAAAACACGGTGTCACCCCTCATCAGCTCTAAAACATGGTACCAAACCCTCAAATCTGGCTCTAACACATGGTGTCAACTCCCTCATCAGGCTCTAAATTATGGCATCACCCACCCACCACCCATCGGCTCTAAAACATGGTGTCACCCCCCATTGGCTCTAAAACATGGTGGCCCTCCATCAGCTCTAAAACACGGTGTCACCCCCCCATCAGCTCTAAAACATGGTACCAACCCCTCATATCTGTCTCTAACACATGGTGTCAACTCCCTCATCAGGCTCTAAAACATGGTGTCACCCCCACCCCCAATCAGGCTCTAAAACATGGTGTCACCCCCCCGGCGCACTTCAAAATATGGTGTCACCCCCCCCATCAGGTCTAAAACAGGTTGTCACACCACCCCCCATCGGCTCTAAAACATGGTGTCCCCGCCCCACCACCCCCAATGAGGCTCTAAAATATAGTGTCAACTCCTCATCGGGCTCTAAATCATGGTGTCACCCTCCATCGGCTCTAAAATACGGTTTCACCCCCCATCAGCTGTAAAACATGTTGCCACCCCCCCAAATCTGGCTCTGTCACATGGTGCCAACTCCCCCATCAGGCTCTAAAACATGGTATCACAGCCTGCCCCCACCCCCATTGGTCTCTAAAACATGGTGTCACCCCCCCATCGGCACTAAAACATGGTGTCACCCCCCCATCGGCACTAAAACATGGCATCACCCCCCATCGACGCTAAAACATGGCGTCACCCCCCCATTGGCGCTGAAACATGGAGTCACCCCCCCTATCGGCGCTAAAACATTGAGTCACCCCCCCTATCGGCGCTAAAACTTGGCGTCACCCTCCCATCAGCGCTAAAAATGGTGTCACCCCCCATCAGCTCTAAAACATGTTGTCACACCCCCCATCGGCTCTAAAACATGGTGTCACTGCTCGCCCACCACCCCCAATCAGGCTCTAAAACATAGTGTCAACCCCCCCATCGGGCTCTAAATCATGGCATCACCCACCCATCGGCTCTAAAACATGGTGTCACCCCCCCCATTGGCTCTAAAACATGGTGGCCCCCCATCAGCTCTAAAACACAGTGTCACCCCCCCCCCCATCAGCTCTAAAACATGGTACCAACCCCTCAAATCTGGCTCTAACACATGGTGTCAACTCCCTCAACAGGCTCTAAAACATGGTATTACCCCCCCCCCCCCCATCAGCACTAAAACATGGTGTCACCCCCCCATCAGCTCTAAAACATGTTGTCACACCCCCCCAATTGGCTCTAAAACATGGTGTCACCGCTCCCCCACCACCCCCAATCAGGCTCTAAAACATAGTGTCAACCACCCATCGGCTCTAAAACATGGTGTCACCCCCCCCCCCCCATTGGCTCTAAAACATGGTGTCCCCCCCATCAGCTCTAAAACACGGTGTCACCACTCCATCAGCTCTAAAACATGGTGCCACCCCCAAATCTGGCTGTAACACATGGTGTCAACTCCCCCCTCAGGCTCTAAAACATGGTATCACCCCCCCCATAGGCACTAAAGCATGGTGTCACCCCCCCCCCCCCCCCATCAGCTCTAAAACATGGTGTCCCCCCCATCAGCTCTAAAACACGGTGTCACCACTCCATCAGCTCTAAAACATGGTGCCACCCCCAAATCTGGCTGTAACACATGGTGTCAACTCCCCCCTCAGGCTCTAAAACATGGTATCACCCCCCCCCATAGGAACTAAAACATGGTGTCACCGCCCCCCCCCCCCCCCATCAGCTCTAAAACATGTTGTCACACTCCCCCAATTGGCTCTAAAACATGGTGTCACCGCTCCCCCACCACCCCCAATCAGGCTCTAAAACATAGTGTCAACCACCCATCAGCTCTAAAACATGGTGTCACCCCCCCATTGGCTCTAAAACATGATGTCCCCCCCATCAGCTCTAAAACACGGTGTCACCACTCCATCAGCTCTAAAACATGGTGCCACCCCCCAAATCTGGCTGTAACACATGGTGTCAACTCCCCCCTCAGGCTCTAAAACATGGTATCACCCCCCACATAATCACTAAAACATGGTGTCACCCCCCATCGGCTCTAAAACAGGGCGTCACCCCCCATCAGCTCTAAAACATGGTACCACCCCCTCAAATCTGTCTCTAACACATGGTGTCAACTCCCTCATCAGGCTCTAAATCATGGCATCACCCACCCATTGGCTCTAAAACATGGTGTCACCCCCCCCCCTTTGGCTCTAAAACATGGTGGCCCCCATCAGCTCTAAAACACGGTGTCACCCCCCATCAGCTCTAAAACATGGTACCAACCCCTCAAATCTGGCTCTAACACATGGTGTCAACTCCCTCATCAGGCTCTAAAACATGGTATTACCCCCCCATCGGCACTAAAACTTGGTGTCACCCCCCCCCCCATCAGCTCTAAAACATGTTGTCACACCCCCCTAATTGGCTCTAAAACATGGTGTCACCGCTCCCCCACCACCCCCAATCAGGCTCTAAAACATAGTGTCAACCACCCATCGGCTCTAAAACATGGTGTCACCCCCCCCCCATTGGCTCTAAAACATGGTGTCCCCCCATCAGCTCTAAAACACGGTTTCACCACTCCATCAGCTCTAAAACATGGTGCCACCCCCCAAATCTGGCTGTAACACATGGTGTCAACTCCCCCCTCAGGCTCTAAAACATAGTATCACCCCCCCCCATAGGCACTAAAACATGGTGTCACCCCCCATCGGCTCTAAAACAGGGCGTGACCCCCCATAAGCTCTAAAACATGGTACCACCCCCTCATATCTGGCTCTAACACATGGTGTCAACTCCCTCATCAGGCTCTAAATCATGGCATCACCCACCCATCGGCTCTAAAACATGGTGTCACCCCCCCCATTGGCTCTAAAACATGGTGTCCCCCCCATCAGCTCTAAAACACGGTGTCTCCCCCCATCAGCTCTAAAACATGGTACCACCCCCTCAAATCTGGCTCTAACACATGGTGTCAACTGCCTCATCAGGCTCTAAATCATGGCATCACCCACCCATCGGCTCTAAAACATGGTGTCACCCCCCCATTGGCTCTAAAACATGGTGTCCCCACCATCAGCTCTAAAACACGGTGTCTCCCCCCATCAGCTCTAAAACATGGTACCAACCCCTGAAATCTGGCTCTAACACATGGTGTCAACTCCCTCATCAGGCTCTAAAACATGGTATTACCCCCCCATAGGCACTAAAACATGGTGTCACCCCCCATCAGCTCTAAAACATGGTACCACCCCCTCAAATCTGGCTCTAACACATGGTGTCAACTCCCTCATCAGGCTCTAAATCATGGCATCACCCACCCAACGGCTCTAAAACATGGTGGCTGCCCATCAGCTCTAAAACACGGTGTCACCCCCCATCAGCTCTAAAACATGGTACCAACCACTCAAATCTGGCTCTAACACATGGTGTCAACTCCCTCATCAGACTCTAAATCATGGCATCACCCACCCACCACCCATCGGCTCTAAAACATGGTGTCACCCCCCCCATTGGCTCTAAAACATGGTGGCCCTCCATCAGCTCTAAAACACGGTGTCACCCCCCCCCCCCCATCAGCTCTAAAACATGGTACCAACCCCTCAAATCTGTCTCTAACACATGGTGTCAACTCCCTCATCAGGCTCTAAAACATGGTGTCACCCCCACCCCCCAATCAGGCTCTAAAACATGGTGCCACCACCCCCCCGGCGCACTTCAAAATATGGTGTCACCCCCCCCCCCATCAGGTCTAAAACAGGTTGTCACACCACCCCCCATCGGCTCTAAAACATAGTGTCACCGCCCCACCACCCCCAATGAGGCTCTAAAATATAGTGTCAACTCCTCATCGGGCTCTAAATCATGGTGTCACCCTCCATCGGCTCTAAAATACGGTTTCACCCCCCCCCCATCAGCTGTAAAACATGTTGCCACCCCCCCAAATCTGGCTCTGTCACATGGTGCCAACTCCCCCATCAGGCTCTAAAACATGGTATCACAGCCTGCCCCCACCCCCATTGGTCTCTAAAACATGGTGTCACCCCCCCCATCGGCACTAAAACATGGTGTCACCCCCCCCCATCGGCACTAAACATGGCATCACTCCCCATCGACGCTAAAACATGGCGTCACCCCCCCCATCGGCGCTGAAACATGGAGTCACCCCCCTATCGGCGCTAAAACATGGAGTCGCCCCCCCTATCGGCGCTAAAACATGGCGTCACCCTCCCATCAGCGCTAAAAATGGTGTCACCCCCTATCAGCTCTAAACATGTTGTCACACCCCCCATCGGCTCTAAAACACGGTGTCTCCACTCCATCAGCTCTAAAACATGGTGCCACCCCCCAAATCTGGCTGTAACACATGGTGTCAACTCCCCCTCAGGCTCTAAAACATGGTATCACCCCCCCCATAGGCACTAAAACATGGTGTCACCCCCCATCGGCTCTAAAACAGGGCGTGACCCCCCCATAAGCTCTAAAACATGGTACCACCCCCTCAAATCTGGCTCTAACACATGGTGTCAACTCCCTCATCAGGCTCTAAATCATGGCATCACCCACCCATCGGCTCTAAAACATGGTGTCACCCCCCCCATTGGCTCTAAAACATGGTGGCCGCCCATCAGCTCTAAAACACGGTGTCACCCCCCATCAGCTCTAAAACATGGTACCAACCCCTCATATCTGCTCTAACACATGGTGTCAACTCCCTCATCAGGCTCTAAAACATGGTATTACCCCCCCATAGGCACTAAAACATGGTGTCACCCCCCATCGGCTCTTAAAGCAGGGCGTCACCCCCCATCAGCTCTAAAACATGGTACCACACCCTCAAATCTGCTCTAACACATGGTGTCAACTCCCTCATCAGGCTCTAAATCATGGCATCACACACCCATCGGCTCTAAAACATGGTGTCACCCCCCCATTGGCTCTAAAACATGGTGGCCGCCCATCAGCTCTAAAACACGGTGTCACCCCCTCATCAGCTCTAAAACATGGTACCAAACCCTCAAATCTGGCTCTAACACATGGTGTCAACTCCCTCATCAGGCTCTAATTATGGCATCACCCACCCACCACCCATCGGCTCTAAAACATGGTGTCACCCCCCATTGGCTCTAAAACATGGTGGCCCTCCATCAGCTCTAAAACACGGTGTCACCCCCCCATCAGCTCTAAAACATGGTACCAACCCCTCATATCTGTCTCTAACACATGGTGTCAACTCCCTCATCAGGCTCTAAAACATGGTGTCACCCCCACCCCCAATCAGGCTCTAAAACATGGTGTCACCCCCCCCCGGCGCACTTCAAAATATGGTGTCACCCCCCATCAGGTCTAAAACAGGTTGTCACACCACCCCCATCGGCTCTAAAACATGGTGTCCCCGCCCCACCACCCCCAATGAGGCTCTAAAAATATAGTGTCAACTCCTCATCGGGCTCTAAATCATGGTGTCACCCTCCATCGGCTCTAAAATACGGTTTCACCCCCCATCAGCTGTAAAACATGTTGCCACCCCCCCAAATCTGGGCTCTGTCACATGGTGCCAACTCCCCCATCAGGATCTAAAACATGGTATCACAGCTGCCCCACCCCCATTGGTCTCTAAAACATGGTGTCACCCCCCCATCGGCACTAAAACATGGTGTCACCCCCCATCGGCACTAAAACATGGCATCACCCCCCATCGACGCTAAAACATAGCGTCACCCCCCCATCGGCGCTGAAACATGGAGTCACCCCCCCTATCCGCGCTAAAACATGGAGTCACCCCCCTTATCGGCGCTAAAACATGGCGTCACCCTCCCATCAGCGCTAAAACATGGTGTCACCCCCCATCAGCTCTAAAAACATGTTGTCACACCCCCCATCGGCTCTAAACATGGTGTCACTGCTCGCTCACCACCCCCAATCAGGCTCTAAAATATAGTGTCAACCACCCCATCGGGCTCTAAAATCATGGCATCACCCACCAATTGGCTCTAAAACATGGTGTCACCCCCCCATTGGCTCTAAAACATGGTGGCCCCCCATCAGCTCTAAAACACGGTGTCACCCCCCCCCCCCCCATCAGCTCTAAAACATGGTACCAACCCCTCAAATCTGGCTCTAACACATGGTGTCAACTCCTCAACGGCTCTAAAACATGGTATTACCCCCCCCCCCCCCCATCAGCACTAAAACATGCTGTCACCGCTCCCACCACCCCCCAATCAGGCTCTAAAACATATTGTCAACCACCCATCGGCTCTAAAACATGGTGCCCCCCCATCAGCTCTAAAACACGGTGTCACCCCCCCATCAGCTCTAAAACATGATACCAACCCCTCAATCTGGCTCTAACACATGGTGTCAACTCCCTCAACAGGCTCTAAAACATGGTATTACCCCCCCCAATTGGCTCTAAAACATGGTGTCACCGCTCCCCAATCAGGCTCCAAAAGATATTGTCAACCACCCATCGGCTCTAAAACATGGTGTCCCCCCCATCAGCTCTAAAACACGGTGTCATCACTCCATCAGCTCTAAAACATGGTGCCACCCCCCAAATCTGGCTGTAACACATGGTGTCAACTCCCCCCTCAGGCTCTAAAACATGGTATCACCACCCCATAGGCACTAAAACATGGTGTCACCCCCCCATCAGCTCTAAAACATGGTGTCCCCCCCATCAGCTCTAAAACATGGTGTCCCCCCATCAGCTCTAAAACATGGTGTCACCGCTCCCCCACCACCCCCAATCAGGCTCTAAAACATAGTGTCAACCACCCATCAGCTCTAAACATGGTGTCACCCCCCCATTGGCTCTAAAACATGGTGTCACCCCCATCAGCTCTAAAACACGGTGTCACCACCTCCATCAGCTCTAAAACATGGTGCCACCCCCCAAATCTGGCTGTAACACATGGTGTCAACTCCCCCCTCAGGCTCTAAAACATGGTATCACCCCCCCATATGCACTAAAACATGGTGTCACCCCCCATTGGCTCTAAACCAGGGCTAACCCCCCATCAGCTCTAAAACATGGTACCACCCCCTCAAATCTGTCTCTAACACATGGTGTCAACTCCCTCATCAGGCTCTAAATCATGCATCACCCACCCATTGGCTCTAAAACATGGTGTCACCCCCCCTTTGGCTCTAAAACATGGTGGCCCCACCATCAGCTCTAAAACACGGTGTCACCCCCCATCAGCTCTAAAACATGGTACCAACCCCTCAAATCTGGCTCTAACTCATGGTGTCAACTCCCTCATCAGGCTCTAAACATGGTATTACCCCCCATCGGCACTAAAACTTGGTGTCACCCCCCCATCAGCCTCTAAAACATGGTGCCACCCCCAAATCTGGCTGTAACACATGGTGTCAACTCCCCCCTCAGGCTCTAAAACATGGTATCACCCCCCCCCCCCAAAGGCACTAAAACATGGTGTCACCCCTCCCCTCCATCAGCTCTAAACATGTCACACTCCCCCAATTGGCTCTAAAACATGGTGTCACCGCTCCCCCACCACCCCCAATCAGGCTCTAAAACATAGTGTCAACCACCCATCAGCTCTAAAACATGGTGTCACCCCCCATTGGCTCTAAAACATGGTGTCCCCCCCATCAGCTCTAAAACACGGTATCACCACTCCATCAGCTCTAAAACATGGTGCCACCCCCCATATCTGGCTGTAACACATGGTGTCAACTCCCCCCTCAGGCTCTAAAACATGGTATCACCCCCCCATAGGCACTAAAAACATGGTGTCACCCCCCCCATCGGCTCTAAAACAGGGCGTCACCCCCCCATCAGCTCTAAAACATGGTACCACCCCCTCAAATCTGTCTCTAACACATGGTGTCAACTCCCTCATCAGGCTCTAAATCATGGCATCACCCACCCATTGGCTCTAAAACATGGTGTCACCCCCCCTTTGGCCTCTAAAACATGGTGGCCCCCCATCAGCTCCAAACACGGTGTCACCCCCCATCAGCTCTAAAACATGGTACCAACCCCTCAAATCTGGCTCTAACACATGGTGTCAGCTTCCTCATCAGGCTCTAAAACATGGTATTACCCCCCCATCGGCACTAAAACTTGGTGTCACCCCCCCCCCATCAGCTCTAAAACATGTTGTCACACCCCCCCCAATTGGCTCTAAAAACATGGTGTCACCGCTCCCCCACCACCCCCAATTAGGCTCTAAAACATAGTGTCAACCACCTATCGGCTCTAAAACATGGTGTCACCCCCCCCCATTGGCTCTAAAACATGGTGTCCCCCATCAGCTCTAAAACACAGTGTCACCACTCCATCAGCTCTAAAACATGGTGCCACCCCCCAAATCTGGCTGTAACACATGGTGTCAACTCCCCCCTCAGGCTCTAAAACATGGTATCACCCCCCCCCATAGGCACTAAAACATGGTGTCACCCCCCATCAGCTCTAAAACATGGTACCACCCCCTCAAATCTGGCTCTAACACATGGTGTCAACTCCCTCATCAGGCTCTAAATCATGGCATCACCCATCACCCACCCATCGGCTCTAAAACATGGTGTCACCCCCCCCCCATTGGCTCTAAAACATGGTGGCCCCCATCAGCTCTAAAACACGGTGTCACCCCCCCCCCCCCATCAGCTCTAAAACATGGTACCAACCCCTCAAATCTGTCTCTAACACATGGTGTCAACTCCCTCATCAGGCTCTAAAACATGGTGTCACCCCCACCCCCAATCAGGCTCTAAAACATGGTGTCACCCCCCCGGCGCACTTCAAAATATGGTGTCACCCCCCCCCCCCCATCAGGTCTAAAACAGGTTGTCACACCACCCCCCATCGGCTCTAAAACATGGTGTCACCGCCCCACCACCCCCAATGAGGCTCTAAAATATAGTGTCAACTCCTCATCGGGCTGTAAATCATGGTGTCACCCTCCATCGGCTCTAAAATACGTTTCACCCCCCCCATCAGCTGTAAAACATGGTGCCAACCCCCCAAATCTGGCTCTGTCACATGGTGCCAACTCCCACATCAGGCTCTAAAACATGGTATCACAGCCTGCCCCCACCCCTCATTGGTCTCTAAAACATGGTGTCACCCCCCCATCGGCACTAAAACATGGTGTCACCCCCCCATCGGCACTAAAACATGGCATCACCCCCCATCAACGCTAAAACATGGCGTCACCCCCCCATCGGTGCTGAAACATGGAGTCACCCCCCCCTATCGGCGCTAAAACATGGAGTCACCCCCCCCATCGGCGCTAAAACATGGCGTCACCCTCCCATCAGCGCTAAAACATGGTGTCACCCCCATCAGCTCTAAAACATGTTGTCACACCCCCCATCGGCTCTAAACATGGTGTCACTGCTCGCCCACCACCCCCAATCAGGCTCTAAAACATAGTGTCAACCCCCCCATCGGGCTCTAAATCATGGCATCACCCACCCATCAGCTCTAAAACATGGTGTCACCCCCCCCCATTGGCTCTAAAACATGGTGGCCCCCCATCAGCTCTAAAACACGGAGTCACCCCCCCCCCCCCCCCATCAGCTCTAAAACATGGTACCAACCCCTCAATCTGGCTCTAACACATGGTGTCAACTCCCTCATCAGGCTCTAAAACATGGTGTCACCCCCACCCCAATCAGGCTCTAAAACATGGTGTCACCCCCCCCGGCGCACTTCAAAATATGGTGTCACCCCCCCCCCATCAGGTCTAAAACAGGTTGTCACACCACCCCCCATCGGCTCTAAAACATGGTGTCACCGCCCCACCACCCCCAATGAGGCTCTAAAATATAGTGTCAACTCCTCATCAGGCTCTAAATCATGGTGTCACCCTCCAGCGGCTCTAAAATACGGTTTCACCCCCCCCCCCCATCAGCTGTAAACATGGTGCCACCCCCCAAATCTGGCTCTGTCACATGGTGCCAACTCCCCCATCAGGCTCTAAAACATGTTATCACAGCCTGCCCCCACCCCCATTGGTCTCTAAACATGGTGTCACCCCCCCATCGGCACTAAACATGGTGTCACCCCCCCATCGGCACTAAAACATGGCATCACCCCCCATCGACGCTAAAACATAGCGTCACCCCCCCATCGGCGCTGAAACATGGAGTCACCCCCCCTATCCGCGCTAAAACATGGCGTCACCCTCCCATCAGCGCTAAAACATGGTGTCACCCCCCATCAGCTCTAAAAACATGTTGTCACACCCCCCATCGGCTCTAAAACATGGTGTCACTGCTCGCCCACCACCCCAATCAGGCTCTTAAAATATAGTGTCAACCACCCCATCGGGCTCTAAATCATGGCATCACCCACCAATCGGCTCTAAAACATGGTGTCACCCCCCCATTGCTCTAAAACATGGTGGCCCCCATCAGCTCTAAAACACGGTGTCACCCCCCCCCCCATCAGCTCTAAAACATGGTACCAACCCCTCAAATCTGGCTCTAACACATGGTGTCAACTCCTCACAGGCTCTAAAACATGGTATTACCCCCCCCCCATCAGCACTAAAACATGCTGTCACCGCTCCCCCACCCCCCAATCAGGCTCTAAAACATATTGTCAACCACCCATCGGCTCTAAAACATGGTGTCCCCCCCCATCAGCTCTAAAACACCGGTGTCACCCCCCCCATCAGCTCTAAAACATGATACCAACCCCTCAAATCTGGCTCTAACACATGGTGTCAACTCCCTCAACAGGCTCTAAAACATGGTATTACCCCCCCAATTGGCTCTAAAACATGGTGTCACCGCTCCCCCAATCAGGCTCCAAAAGATATTGTCAACCACCCATCGGCTCTAAAACATGGTGTCCCCCCCATCAGCTCTAAAACACGGTGTCATCACATCTAGCTCTAAAACATGGTGCCACCCCCAAATCTGGCTGTAACACATGGTGTCAACTCCCCCCTCAGGCTCTAAAACATGGTATCACCACCCCATAGGCACTAAAACATGGTGTCACCCCCCATCAGCTCTAAAACATGGTGTCCCCCCCATCAGCTCTAAAACATGGTGTCCCCCCCATCAGCTCTAAAACATGGTGTCACCGCTCCCCCACCACCCCAATCAGGCTCTAAAACATAAGTGTCAACCACCCATCAGCTCTAAAACATGGTGTCACCCCCCCATTGGCTCTAAACATGGTGTCACCCCCATCAGCTCTAAAACACGGTGTCACCACTCCATCAGCTCTAAACATGGTGCCACCCCCCAAATCTGGCTGTAACACATGGTGTCAACTCCCCCTCAGGCTCTAAAACATGGTATCACCCCCCATATGCACTTAAAACATGGTGTCACCCCCATTGGCTCTAAAACAGGCGTAACCCCCCATCAGCTCTAAAACATGGTACCACCCCTCAAATCTGTCTCTAACACATGGTGTCAACTCCCTCATCAGGCTCTAAATCATGGCATCACCCACCCATTGGCCTCTAAAACATGTGTCACCCCCCTTTGGCTCTAAACATGGTGGCCCCCCATCAGCTCTAAAACACGGTGTCACCCCCATCAGCTCTAAAACATGGTACCAACCCCTCAACTCTGGCTCTAACTCATGGTGTCAACCCTCATCAGGCTCTAAAACATGGTATTACCCCCCATCGGCACTAAAACTTGGTGTCACCCCCCATCAGCTCTAAAACATGGTGCCACCCCAAATCTGGCTGTAACCACATGGTGTCAACTCCCCCTCAGGCTCTAAAACATGGTATCACCCCCCCCCAAAGGCACTAAAACATGGTGTCACCCCTTCCCCTCCATCAGCTCTAAAACATGTCACCCCCCCAATTGGCTCTAAAACATGGTGTCACCGCTCCCCACCACCCCCAATCAGGCTCTAAAACATAGTGTCAACCACCCATCAGCTCTAAAACATGGTGTCACCCCCCATTGGCTCTAAAACATGGTGTCCCCCCCATCAGCTCTAAAACACGGTATCACCACTCCATCAGCTCTAAAACATGGTGCCACCCCCCATAACTGGCTGTAAACACATGGTGTCAACTCCCCCCTCAGGCTCTAAAACATGGTATCACCCCCCCATAGGCACTAAAACATGGTGTCACCCCCCCATCGGCTCTAAACAGGGCGTCACCCCCCATCAGCTCTAAAAACATGGTACCACCCCTCAAATCTGTCCTCTAACACATGGTGTCAACTCCCTCATCAGGCTCTAAATCATGGCATCACCCACCCATTGGCTCTAAAACATGGTGTCACCCCCCCCTTTGGCTCTAAAACATGGTGGCCCCCCATCAGCTCTAAAACACGGTGTCACCCCCCATCAGCTCTAAAACATGGTACCAACCCCTCAAATCTGGCTCTAACACATGGTGTCAGCTTCCTCATCAGGCTCTAAAAACATGGTATTACCCCCCATCGGCACTAAACTTGGTGTCACCCCCCCCCATCAGCTCTAAAACATGTTGTCACACCCCCCCAATTGGCTCTAAAACATGGTGTCACCGCTCCCCCACCACCCCCAATTAGGCTCTAAAACATAGTGTCCAACCACCTATCGGCTCTAAAACATGGTGTCACCCCCCCCCATTGGCTCTAAAACATGGTGTCCCCCCATCAGCTCTAAAACACAGTGTCACCATCCATCAGCTCTAAAACATGGTGCCACCCCCCAAATCTGGCTGTAACACATGGTGTCAACTCCCCCCTCAGGCTCTAAAACATGGTATCACCCCCCCCATAGGCACTAAAACATGGTGTCACCCCCATCAGCTCTAAAACATGGTACCACCCCCTCAAATCTGGCTCTAACACATGGTGTCAACTCCCTCATCAGGCTCTAAATCATGGCATCACCCATCACCCACCCATCGGCTCTAAAACATGGTGTCACCCCCCCATTGGCTCTAAAACATGGTGGCCCCATCAGCTCTAAAACACGGTGTCACCCCCCCCCCCCCATCAGCTCTAAAACATGGTACCAACCCCTCAAATCTGTCTCTAACACATGGTGTCAACTCCCTCATCAGGCTCTAAAACATGGTGTCACCCCCACCCCCAATCAGGCTCTAAAACATGGTGTCACCCCCCCGGCGCACTTCAAAATATGGTGTCACCCCCCCCCCCCCCCCATCAGGTCTAAAACAGGTTGTCACACCACCCCCCATCGGCTCTAAAACATGGTGTCACCGCCCCACCACCCCCAATGAGGGCTCTAAAATATAGTGTCAACTCTCATCGGGCTGTAAATCATGGTGTCACCCTCCATCGGCTCTAAAATACGGTTTCACCCCCCCATCAGCTGTAAAACATGGTGCCAACCCCCCAAATCTGGCTCTGTCACATGGTGCCAACTCCCACATCAGGCTCTAAAACATGGTATCACAGCCTGCCCCCACCCTCATTGGTCTCTAAAACATGGTGTCACCCCCCCATCGGCACTAAAACATGGTGTCACCCCCCATCGGCACTAAAACATGGCATCACCCCCCATCAACGCTAAAACATGGCGTCACCCCCCATCGGTGCTGAAACATGGAGTCACCCCCCCCTATCGGCGCTAAAACATGGAGTCACCCCCCCCATCGGCGCTAAAACATGGCGTCACCCTCCCATCAGCGCTAAAACATGGTGTCACCCCCATCAGCTCTAAAACATGTTGTCACACCCCCCATCGGCTCTAAAACATGGTGTCACTGCTCGCCCACCACCCCCAATCAGGCTCTAAAACATAGTGTCAACCCCCCCATCGGGCTCTAAATCATGGCATCACCCACCCATCAGCTCTAAAACATGGTGTCACCCCCCCCCCCATTGGCTCTAAAACATGGTGGCCCCCCATCAGCTCTAAAACACGGAGTCACCCCCCCCCCCCCCCATCAGCCTCTAAAACATGGTACCAACCCCTCAAATCTGGCTCTAACACATGGTGTCAACTCCCTCAACAGGCTCTAAAACATGGTATTACCCCCCCATCAGCACTAAAACATGTTGTCACCCCCCCATCAGCTCTAAAACATGTTGTCACCCCCCCCAATTGGCTCTAAAACATGGTGTCACCGCTCCCCCACCACCCCCAATCAGGCTCTAAAACATATTGTCAACCACCCATCGGCTCTAAAACATGTGTCACCCCCCCCCCCATTGGCTCTAAAAACATGGTGTCCCCCCCATCAGCTCTAAAACACGGTGTCACCACTCCATCAGCTATAAAACATGGTGCCACCCCAAATCTGGCTGTAACACATGGTGTCAACTCCCCCCTCAGGCTCTAAAACATGGTATCACCCCCCCATAGGCACTAAAACATGGTGTCACCCCCCCCCATCAGCTCTAAAACATGGTGTCCCCCCCATCAGCTCTAAAACATGGTGTGTCCCCCCATCAGCTCTAAAACACGGTGTCACCACTCCATCAGCTCTAAAACATGGTGCCACCCCAAATCTGGCTGTAACACATGGTGTCAACTCCCCCCTCAGGCTCTAAAACATGGTATCTACTCCCCCCCCATAGGCACTAAAACATGGTGTCACCCCCCCCCCATCAGCTCTAAAACATGTTGTCACACTCCCCCAATTGGCTCTAAAACATGGTGTCACCGCTCCCCCCACCACCCCAATCAGGCTCTAAAACATAGTGTCAACCACCCATCAGCTCTAAAACATGGTGTCACCCCCCCCATTGGCTCTAAAACATGGTGTCCCCCCCATGAGCTCTAAAACACGGTGTCACCACTCCATCAGCTCTAAAACATGGTGCCACCCCCCCAAATCTGGCTGTAACACATGGTGTCAACTCCCCCCTCAGGCTCTAAAACATGGTATCACCCCCCATATGCACTAAAACATGGTGTCACCCCCCATCGGCTCTAAAACAGGGCGTCACCCCCCATCAGCTCTAAAACATGGTACCACCCCCTCAAATCTGTCTCTAACACATGGTGTCAACTCCCTCATCAGGCTCTAAATCATGGCATCACCCACCCATGGCTCTAAAACATGGTGTCACCCCCCCTTTGGCTCTAAAACATGGTGGCCCCCCATCAGCTCTAAAACACGGTGTCACCCCCATCAGCTCTAAAATATGGTACCAACCCCTCAAATCTGGCTCTAACACATGGTGTCAACTCCCTCATCAGGCTCTAAAACATGGTATTACCCCCCATCGGCACTAAAACTTGGTGTCACCCCCCCATCAGCTCTAAAACATGCCACCCCCAAATGTGCTGTAACACATGGTGTCAACTCCCCCCTCAGGGCTCTAAAACATGGTATCACCCCCCCCCATAGGCACTAAAACATGGTGTCACCCCTCCCCCATCAGCTCTAAAACATGTCACACTCCCCAATTGGCTCTAAAACATGGTGTCACCGCTCCCCACCACCCCCAATCAGGCTCTAAAACATAGTGTCAACCACCCATCAGCTCTAAAACATGGTGTCACCCCCCATTGGCTCTAAAACATGGTGTCCCCCCCATCAGCTCTAAAACACGGTGTCACCACTCCATCAGCTCTAAAACATGGTGCCACCCCCCAAATCTGGCTGTAACACATGGTGTCAACTCCCCCCTCAGGCACTGAAACATGGTATCACCCCCCCATAGGCACTAAAACATGGGGTCACCCCCCCCAATTGGCTCTAAAACATGGTGTCACCGCTCCCCCACCCACCCCCAATTAGGCTCTAAAACATAGTGTCAACCACCTATCGGCTCTAAAACATGGTGTCACCCCCCCATTGGCTCTAAAACATGGTGTCCCCCCATCAGCTCTAAAACACAGTGTCACCACTCCATCAGCTCTAAAACATGGTGCCACCCCCCAAATCTGGCTGTAACACATGGTGTCAACTCCCCCCTCAGGCTCTAAAACATTGTATCACCCCCCCATAGGCACTAAAACATGGTGTCACCACCCCCCATCAGCTCTAAAACATGGTACCCACCCCCTGAAATCTTCAGCTCTAAAACATGGTACCACCCCCTGAAATCTGGCTCTAACACATGGTGTCAACTCCCTCATCAGGCTCTAAAACATGGTATTACCCCCCCATCGGCACTAAAACTTGGTGTCACCCCCCCCCCCCCCCATCAGCTCTAAAACATGTTGTCACACCCCCCTCATTGGCTCTAAAACATGGTATCACCGCTCCCCCACCACCCCTAATCAGGCTCTAAAACATAGTGTCAACCACCCATCGGCTCTAAAACATGGTGTCACCCCCCCCCATTGGCTCTAAAACATGGTGTCCCCCCATCAGCTCTAAAACACGGTTTCACCACTCCATCAGCTCTAAAACATGGTGCCACCCCCAAATCTGGCTGTAACACATGGTGTCAACTCCCCCTCAGGCTCTAAAACATAGTATCACCCCCCCCCCCATAGGCACTAAAACATGGTGTCACCCCCCATCGGCTCTAAAACAGGGCGTGACCCCCATAAGCTCTAAAACATGGTACCACCCCCTCAAATCTGGCTCTAACACATGGTGTCAACTCCCTCATCAGGCTCTAAATCATGGCATCACCCACCCATCGGCTCTAAAACATGGTGTCACCCCCCCCCATTGGCTCTAAAACATGGTGTCCCCCCCATCAGCTCTAAAACACGGTGTCTCCCCCCATCAGCTCTAAAACATGGTACCACCCCCTCAAATCTGGCTCTAACACATGGTGTCAACTCCCTCATCAGGCTCTAAATCATGGCATCACCCACCCATCGGCTCTAAAAACATGGTGTCACCCCCCCCATTGGCTCTAAAACATGGTGTCCCCCCCATCAGCTCTAAAACACGGTGTCTCCCCCCATCAGCTCTAAAACATGGTACCAACCCCTGAAATCTGGCTCTAACACATGGTGTCAACTCCCTCATCAGGCTCTAAAACATGGTATTACCCCCCCATAGGCACTAAAACATGGTGTCACCCCCCATCAGCTCTAAAACATGGTACCACCCCCTCAAATCTGGCTCTAACACATGGTGTCAACTCCCTCATCAGGCTCTAAATCATGGCATCACCCACCCAACGGCTCTAAAACATGGTGGCTGCCCATCAGCTCTAAAACACGGTGTCACCCCCATCAGCTCTAAAACATGGTACCAACCACTCAAATCTGGCTCTAACACATGGTGTCAACTCCCTCATCAGACTCTAAATCATGGCATCACCCACCCACCACCCATCGGCTCTAAAACATGGTGTCACCCCCCCCATTGGCTCTAAAACATGGTGGCCCTCCATCAGCTCTAAAACACGGTGTCACCCCCCCCCCCCCATCAGCTCTAAAACATGGTACCAACCCCTCAATCTGTCTCTAACACATGGTGTCAACTCCCTCATCAGGCTCTAAAACATGGTGTCACCCCCACCCCCAATCAGGCTCTAAAACATGGTGCCACCCCCCCCGGCGCACTTCAAAATATGGTGTCACCCCCCCCCATCAGGTCTAAAACAGGTTGTCACACCACCCCCCATCGGCTCTAAAACATGGTGTCACCGCCCCACCACCCCCAATGAGGCTCTAAAATATAGTGTCAACTCCTCATCGGGCTCTAAATCATGGTGTCACCCTCCATCGGCTCTAAAATACGGTTTCACCCCCCCCCCATCAGCTGTAAAACATGTTGCCACCCCCCCAAATCTGGCTCTGTCACATGGTGCCAACTCCCCCATCAGGCTCTAAAACATGGTATCACAGCCTGCCCCCACCCCCATTGGTCTCTAAAACATGGTGTCACCCCCCCATCGGCACTAAAACATGGTGTCACCCCCCCCCATCGGCACTAAAACATGGCATCACTCCCCATCGACGCTAAAACATGGCGTCACCCCCCCCCATCGGCGCTGAAACATGGAGTCACCCCCCCTATCGGCGCTAAAACATGGAGTCGCCCCCCCTATCGGCGCTAAAACATGGCGTCACCCTCCCATCAGCGCTAAAAATGGTGTCACCCCCTATCAGCTCTAAAACATGTTGTCACACCCCCCATCGGCTCTAAAACACGGTGTCTCCACTCCATCAGCTCTAAAACATGGTGCCACCCCCAAATCTGGCTGTAACACATGGTTGTCAACTCCCCCCTCAGGCTCTAAAACATGGTATCACCCCCCCATAGGCACTAAAACATGGTGTCACCCCCCATCGGCTCTAAAACAGGGCGTGACCCCCCCATAAGCTCTAAAACATGGTACCACCCCCTCAAATCTGGCTCTAACACATGGTGTCAACTCCTCATCAGGCTCTAAATCATGGCATCACCCACCCATCGGCTCTAAAACATGGTGTCACCCCCCCCATTGGCTCTAAAACATGGTGGCCGCCCATCAGCTCTAAAACACGGTGTCACCCCCCATCAGCTCTAAAACATGGTACCAACCCCTCATATCTGCTCTAACACATGGTGTCAACTCCCTCATCAGGCTCTAAAACATGGTATTACCCCCCCCATAGGCACTAAAACATGGTGTCACCCCCCATCGGCTCTAAAACAGGGCGTCACCCCCATCAGCTCTAAAACATGGTACCACACCCTCAAATCTGGCTCTAACACATGGTGTCAACTCCCTCATCAGGCTCTAAATCATGGCATCACACACCCATCGGCTCTAAAACATGGTGTCACCCCCCCCATTGGCTCTAAAACATGGTGGCCGCCCATCAGCTCTAAAACACGGTGTCACCCCTCATCAGCTCTAAAACATGGTACCAAACCCTCAAATCTGGCTCTAACACATGGTGTCAACTCCCTCATCAGGCTCTAAATTATGGCATCACCCACCCACCACCCATCGGCTCTAAAACATGGTGTCACCCCCCATTGGCTCTAAAACATGGTGGCCCTCCATCAGCTCTAAAACACGGTGTCACCCTCCCATCAGCTCTAAAGCATGGTACCAACCCCTCATATCTGTCTCTAACACATGGTGTCAACTCCCTCATCAGGCTCTAAAACATGGTGTCACCCCCACCCCAATCAGGCTCTAAAACATGGTGTCACCCCCCCGGCGCACTTCAAAATATGGTGTCACCCCCCCCATCAGGTCTAAAACAGGTTGTCACACCACCCCCCATCGGCTGTAAAACATGGTGTCCCCGCCCCACCACCCCCAATGAGGCTCTAAAATATAGTGTCAACTCCTCATCGGGCTCTAAATCATGGTGTCACCCTCCATCGGCTCTAAAATACGGTTTCACCCCCCATCAGCTGTAAAACATGTTGCCACCCCCCCAAATCTGGCTCTGTCACATGGTGCCAACTCCCCCATCAGGCTCTAAAACATGGTATCACAGCCTGCCCCCACCCCCATTGGTCTCTAAAACATGGTGTCACCCCCCCATCGGCACTAAAACATGGTGTCACCCCCCCATCGGCACTAAAACATGGCATCACCCCCCATCGACGCTAAAACATGGCGTCACCCCCCCATTGGCGCTGAAACATGAGTCACCCCCCCTATCGGCGCTAAAACATTGAGTCACCCCCCCTATCGGCGCTAAAACATGGCGTCACCCTCCCATCAGCGCTAAAAATGGTGTCACCCCCCATCAGCTCTAAAACATGTTGTCACACCCCCCATCGGCTCTAAAACATGGTGTCACTGCTCGCCCACCACCCCCAATCAGGCTCTAAAACATAGTGTCAACCCCCCCATCGGGCTCTAAATCATGGCATCACCCACCCATCGGCTCTAAAACATGGTGTCACCCCCCCCATTGGCTCTAAAACATGGTGGCCCCCCATCAGCTCTAAAACACAGTGTCACCCCCCCCCCCCCCATCAGCTCTAAAACATGGTACCAACCCCTCAAATCTGGCTCTAACACATGGTGTCAACTCCCTCAACAGGCTCTAAAACATGGTATTACCCCCCCCCCCCCCATCAGCACTAAAACATGGTGTCACCCCCCCATCAGCTCTAAAACATGTTGTCACACCCCCCCAATTGGCTCTAAAACATGGTGTCACCGCTCCCCCACCACCCCCAATCAGGCTCTAAAACATAGTGTCAACCACCCATCGGCTCTAAAACATGGTGTCACCCCCCCCCCCCCATTGGCTCTAAAACATGGTGTCCCCCCCCATCAGCTCTAAAACACGGTGTCACCACTCCATCAGCTCTAAAACATGGTGCCACCCCCAAATCTGGCTGTAACACATGGTGTCAACTCCCCCCTCAGGCTCTAAAACATGGTATCACCCCCCCCATAGGCACTAAAGCATGGTGTCACCCCCCCCCCCCCCCCATCAGCTCTAAAACATGGTGTCCCCCCCATCAGCTCTAAAACACGGTGTCACCACTCCATCAGCTCTAAAACATGGTGCCACCCCCAAATCTGGCTGTAACACATGGTGTCAACTCCCCCTCAGGCTCTAAAACATGGTATCACCCCCCCCCATAGGCACTAAAACATGGTGTCACCGCCCCCCCCCCCCCCCCCCATCAGCTCTAAAACATGTTGTCACACTCCCCCAATTGGCTCTAAAACATGGTGTCACCGCTCCCCCACCACCCCCAATCAGGCTCTAAAACATAGTGTCAACCACCCATCAGCTCTAAAACATGGTGTCACCCCCCCATTGGCTCTAAAACATGATGTCCCCCCCATCAGCTCTAAAACACGGTGTCACCACTCCATCAGCTCTAAAACATGGTGCCACCCCCCAAATCTGGCTGTAACACATGGTGTCAACTCCCCCCTCAGGCTCTAAAACATGGTATCACCCCCCACATAATCACTAAAACATGGTGTCACCCCCCATCGGCTCTAAAACAGGGCGTCACCCCCCATCAGCTCTAAAACATGGTACCACCCCCTCAAATCTGTCTCTAACACATGGTGTCAACTCCCTCATCAGGCTCTAAATCATGGCATCACCCACCCATTGGCTCTAAAACATGGTGTCACCCCCCCCCTTTGGCTCTAAAACATGGTGGCCCCCATCAGCTCTAAAACACGGTGTCACCCCCCATCAGCTCTAAAACATGGTACGGTACCAACCCCTCAAATCTGGCTCTAACACATGGTGTCAACTCCCTCATCAGGCTCTAAAACATGGTATTACCCCCCCATTGGCACTAAAACTTGGTGTCACCCCCCCCCCATCAGCTCTAAAACATGTTGTCACACCCCCCTAATTGGCTCTAAAACATGGTGTCACCGCTCCCCCACCACCCCCAATCAGGCTCTAAAACATAGTGTCAACCACCCATCGGCTCTAAAACATGGTGTCACCCCCCCCCCATTGGCTCTAAAACATGGTGTCCCCCCATCAGCTCTAAAACACGGTTTCACCACTCCATCAGCTCTAAAACATGGTGCCACCCCCCAAATCTGGCTGTAACACATGGTGTCAACTCCCCCCTCAGGCTCTAAAACATAGTATCACCCCCCCCCCATAGGCACTAAAACATGGTGTCACCCCCCATCGGCTCTAAAACAGGGCGTGACCCCCCATAAGCTCTAAAACATGGTACCACCCCTCAAATCTGGCTCTAACACATGGTGTCAACTCCCTCATCAGGCTCTAAATCATGGCATCACCCACCCATCGGCTCTAAAACATGGTGTCACCCCCCCCATTGGCTCTAAAACATGGTGTCCCCCCATCAGCTCTAAAACACGGTGTCTCCCCCCATCAGCTCTAAAACATGGTACCACCCCCTCAAATCTGGCTCTAACACATGGTGTCAACTCCCTCATCAGGCTCTAATCATGGCATCACCCACCCATCGGCTCTAAAACATGGTGTCACCCCCCCATTGGCTCTAAAACATGGTGTCCCCCCCATCAGCTCTAAAACACGGTGTCTCCCCCCATCAGCTCTAAAACATGGTACCAACCCCTGAAATCTGGCTCTAACACATGGTGTCAACTCCCTCATCAGGCTCTAAAACATGGTATTACCCCCCATAGGCACTAAAACATGGTGTCACCCCCCATCAGCTCTAAAACATGGTACCACCCCCTCAAATCTGGCTCTAACACATGGTGTCAACTCCCTCATCAGGCTCTAAATCATGGCATCACCCACCCAACGGCTCTAAAACATGGTGGCTGCCCATCAGCTCTAAAACACGGTGTCACCCCCCATCAGCTCTAAAACATGGTACCAACCACTCAAATCTGGCTCTAACACATGGTGTCAACTCCCCTCATCAGACTCTAAATCATGGCATCACCCACCCACCACCCATCGGCT
>NW_027507748.1:224743892-224943892 GCF_037356315.1 Lithobates pipiens | reverse complement strand
GTACCTCTGCTGTGCATATTATGAGGGGCTCCCACCATCCCTGTGCTGTGCTGATTTTCTCCTGGGCCTGCTTATTATGAGGGGATCACACCATCCCTGTGCTGTGCTGACTTCCGCCTGGGGCTGCTTATTATGAGGAGCTCCCACCATCCCTGTGCTGTGCTGACTTCCTCCTGGGGCTGCTTATTATGAGGGGCTCCCACCATCCCTGTGCTGTGCTGACTTCCTCCTGGGGCTGCTTATTATGAGGGGCTCCCACCATCCCTGTGCTGACTTCCTTCTGGGGCTGTACCTCTGCTGTGCTCATTATGAGGGGTTTTCACCATTCCTGTGCTGTACTGACATACTGAGCACAGCAGGGGTACAGCCCCAGGAGGAAGTCAGCATAGCACAGGGATGGTGGGAGCCCCTCATAATGAAGAAAAATTAATAATGTAGAAGAATACGTATAAGCCTAAACTGAGCAAAAAAACTTTTTTTATATATATTTTGAGGGATATTATAACAAAAAAATGCATTTTTTTAAAAAAATATGTCGCTCTATTTTTGTTTATGTCGCAAAAAATAAAAACCGCATGGGTGATCAAATACCACCAAAAAGCTCTATTTCTGGGGAAAAAAAGGATGTCAATTTTGTTTGGGAGCCACGTCGCACGACCACGCAATTGTCAGTTAAAGCGACGCAGTGCCGAATCGCAAAAAGTCGTCTGGTCTTTGACCAGCAAAATGGTCCGGGGCTGAAGTGAGATATATATATATATATATATATATATATAAATTTTATATTTTTACACATAAGCTCAATGACCCAATCGAGGAGTGCCCAAATGCTGGCCCTCTGATGTGGCCCGCCATCTCTTGCTCTGAGATGGCGGGTCAGCATGCCCAGATTGCGGGTTCCCGACCCGCCATCTCCGAGCATCAGCGTAAAGAACGGAGCTGTCGCTAGAGGAAGCAGAGCCGATGCTTCCTGTATAGCGCCAGCTCCTTCACAGGCGGAGTGATACCAAATGTACTCCCGCCTGTCACAGGAAGCATCCGCTCTGCTCTCTAAAGCAGCCGCATGCTTCTGTTTTCTGCCACACTAATGCATGGGAACCCGCGATTTGGACGCCAGTACCAGAGCCAACCAACAGTAACTGCCACCAGTAAGACCCCTTTCACACCACACTGCCCTTTGCGTCGGCGGTAAAACACCGCTATTTTTAGCGCCGTTTTACCGCCAGATTTCGGCCACTAGCGGGGCGTTTTTACCCCCGCTAGCGGCCGCGAAAGGGTTAAAACCGCCGGCAATACGCCGCAATAGACAAACACACCGCTCCAAAGAAGCTGCTGGCATGATTTTTTTCTGACGTCCTGCCAGCGCACCGCTGTAGTGGCTTTCACACTACACACAATGGTGCAGCTTCTTTAGGGCGGATTGCAGGCGCTATTTCCAACGCTATAGCGCCTGCAAAACGCCCTGGTGTGAAAGGGGTGTTACAGCCAGCAGTACAAGTACCAGTCAGTATTATCCGTCAGCAGTACAAGTAAATGAATTTTGTTGCTGAGATTATTATTATTATTTTTTTTTTATTGAAAAGCTGTACAGAAAAAAAGTAGCCGCTGGACACACACACACACACACACACACACACACACCAAGATATATACATATACACACATAACAAGATACATATATAACAAGCTATATATCTCTTGTTCTCTAGATATATCTGCACAGAAGCAAATGATTTAATTTACAATTAGTATATTTATAAGCCTCCTTCCTTTGGTTCCTTGTTTTTTGTTGTTGTTATAAATGCAGTATATTTCCTGGTTCCTGGGGAGGGGAGGGGAGGAGAGGTTTGCATAGCTAAGGGGTGGCAACTTCCTCTGGCACTGCCGTTGCTATGGAAACCTGACCTGAAACCTATTTCACTGCTTGTGTAGCACTGAGCTGTGTGAGATTTGCAAGGCTGAGATCCAGGAAGAAATACAGTCTGGCTTCAGATGCCCAAACCTAAGATGGCCACGGTCTGCTGCAAGTTTATAAAGTTACAAAATGCTGTAATAACCTAACAAAACGGACCTTTGTTTACAGACTAACTTTACTAGAATGCATTAAGTTTGTGTATGATAGGTTATTTTTAAGTAAAAAGTCAAATTTTGGCCGGAAAACCACTTTAAGTGATATTTGTGTTAGTATAGTAAGTGTTTGCGTGTTCTTCTTCTTATTTTTTTTAATTTTATTTATTTTTCTTTATGGGAAATGTAAGGTTTTGCTCCTTTAATGTCAGAGGTCTAAACTCCCCCTCTAAAAGAAATCAAATATTGAATTTTATGAATAAACAGAAAATTGATATAGTGCTATTTCAAGAAACACACTTTCGATCAGATCACATACCTAAAATAAATAATAGAAATTATAGTGTGTGGATACATGATACATTTCCTTACTCTAAATCAAAAGGTGTATCGATTGCGTTTCATAGGGATATACCAGTCCAAATAATACAAAAATATGAAGGTAAGGATGGGAGGTTATTAATAATAAAACTTAAGCTGTATGGAAAAATATTTACAATAATAAATTTGTACCTTCCAAATTATGGGCAAATAGAGACTGGAATAAAAGGGACACTACAAATATTAATATGCAAAAAAAAAAGAATAACATTAAAATAAAGGAATTTAAAAATGTCTTGAGAAAATACCAGCTAACTGATATATGGAGGGCCCAACATCAAATGGAGAAAAATTATACATACTATTCAAATATTCACAACTCATACCACAGATTAGATTATTTTTTTGTAAATAGGGAAGGTTTAATAATGAAGCCAATATCAGAGATAGGGGGATTTCTATGGTCAGATCACGCCCCAATATATCTAGAGTTTGCAGTAATTGCGACAAAGAAAAGGAGTGGGATATGGAGATTGAATGATAATCTAATCAAAGATAATAAATGTGAGGTAGAGATACAACAAACTATAAAAGAATTTTTAATAACTCATGAAGGAGATGAAACATCATTCCCAATTCAATGGGAAACATTAAAATGTGTATTGAGGGGAATATTCATCAAGCATGGAGCAAGAAGAAAAAAAGAAAAAATATTGAAACAATCTCAATTGGAAACAGAGATTAGAGAATTAGAGGAGTTACATAAGAGGAGTATGAAACCATTTGATAGAATAAGATTAAAGGAAAAACAAATGGAAATGCAATCAATGCTTGATGAAGAGTCCCTACAGATAAGAGACAAAAATAGAACACAGTGGTATAAGTTCGGAAATAAATCAGGGAAAGTGTTGGCCCGAACAATAAAAAAGCAGCAACCCTTAAGTTACATAGAAAAAATTGTAAAACCAAATGGGGAAATGACATATGACCCAGTGGAAATATCTGAAACTTTTCATACTTACTACTCCAAGTTATATAATATAAAAGAAAATCAGGAATATAAGGAGAAAGGGAATAAGGGTGAAGCGATACGAAACTATATATGGGAAACAGCGGTACCCATGTTCTCAATAGAAAAAATTGAGGATCTGGAGCGTGAAATCTCAATAGAAGAAATAGAGCATGCAATCGCAGAACTTGCAATGGGAAAGAGTCCAGGCCCGGATGGGTATACCGCTAGATTCTATAAGACATTTAAGAGTTTAATCACGCCTATTCTTAAGAAAACATATAACTCTATCTCTCAAACACAGCCATTTGCAGTACAGAGCACAGAGGCCCATATCGTATTAATATTAAAGCCTGAAAAGGATCAATCAATTTGTAAAAACTATAGACCTATATCTTTGACAAACATAGATATAATAATATACTCTAAGATAATAACGAGACAAATAACAGAAATTATATCAGATCATATAAATTTGGACCAAACGGGTTTTATGAAGGGTAGAGAAACGAGGGATAACATTATCAAGACATGTACACTGATGGAATACGCTCAGAGAAATGCCATCCCTGCATGGCAATTCTTGGAGGAAGTATTGAGGCAAATAGGAATGGGACCTAAAATGCTAGATAGGATCACTGCATTATATAAAAATTCAAGAGCAAAAGTTAGGACAAATGGGATGTTGTCAGATTATATAAAGATATCAAATGGGACTAGACAGGGGTGTCCCCTATCCCCACTTCTGTACGTTATGATAATGGAACATCTTATGGAAGCTATAAGGGGAAATACGGATATCAAAGGGATAGAGGTTAAAGGTAAAGAATATAAGATGGCTGCATATGCAGATGATATTTTATTATATATAACTAACCCTATAATTACAATACCAAATGTAATAAAAGAACTGGAAAGATTTGGGCAATTGAGCAACTTTAAAGTTAATTATGATAAATCTGAAGTAATGAACATCTCATTGGAAGAAGGAATGCAAAAGATAATACTAAATGATTTCCCATTTAAATGGAAACAAGACGCGATTAAGTATCTTGGAATATATATTCCAAGTGACTTAAAACTTCTACAGGACATGAACTATAATAAAGCAATTTATAAGGTAAAAAAACTTTTAGGAAAATATGATAAAATAACTTAATCCTGGTTAGGGAAAATAAATATTCTAAAGATGGTGATACTACCAATTATGCTATATATTTTTCAAACGGTCCCTATTATACCATCAGGAAAGATTATGAAGGGTTTAAGAGAAGCTGCAGAAAGTTTTATATGGTCGCATAAGGTTCCTAGAATAGGAAGAGAAGTATTAATAAGAACAAAAAAAAATGGAGGACTGGCAATGCCTGACTTCTCCAAATACCTCCAAGCAGCGTCAATAATGAGAATTATAGATTGGCAGCATAATGCAAAAAATAAACAATGGGTAAAGCTAGAAGAAGATATAATAAGGGGCTAGAATAAAACATCAACCATGGATAAAATCTAATTTAAGACCAGAAGAAAAGGAGTTACCCATTTTTGTAAAAACAACATTAAAAATTTGGGATGATATAATAAAAAAAGGAAATCTCTCCTCAATGAGTGGCCCTATGACCCCACTATTTGCCAACCCCGAATTTAGACCAGCACTAAAAAGCAAAACATTTCTTAAATGGAATATGGAGGAGCATGAGCGAATAATACAAATCCTGATAGATGGGAGAATGCCAACGTTTCAGGAAATGGGACATGAATATAATAATAAATGGCTGCAATACTCTCAGTTGAAAGCATATATAGATCCATTAATGATAAGTATTAATAGACAATTAACTGTATTCGAGCAAATAATATTAAATAAGGATAAAGCGAATAAAAAACTTTCTAAGATATACAATCTATTACTCCCCTATGGTGATATTAAAAAAATAGCAGCAGTGAAAAAATGGGAGGAGGAAATAGGGAATGTGTTGACAGAGAAGGAATGGGAAGGGATATATGGAAGAATACATAAACTATCGGTAGCAATCAAGGACCAAGAAAAAAACTATAAAGTTGCAATAAGATGGTATAGAAGCCCAGTAGTAATGAATAGAATAAATAAAAGGAACCCTGAAACCTGTTGGAGATGCAAAATAGAAAAGGGTACTTTAGAACACATATGGTATAGCTGTTACAAGTTAAGAGATTTTTGGGGTAAGATAACAGAAATATATCAGCAAGTGACAGGTACTAGGATAAACATAGATATAATGATAGTACTATTCTCTCTCACACCTAAATCATGAACACAGAAAGAGATAGAGTTTTTGCACTGTATGACTACAGCTGCAAAAGTTGTAATAGCGCGAAAATGGAAAAAGGAAAATGCTCCATTAATAATAGAGTGGAAATGTGAAATGAGTGAAACACACTATATGGAGAAGCAAATAAGAGAAGAAGGATATGTGGAGAATCCGATTTCAAAGCATTGGAAAAAGTGGGAGGAGTTTTGCACCTCAGGGATCCTTAAGGAATATTTGTAAGTGAGGAAGTGAGGAGCGATGGGGTAGGGGGGAGGGATGAGGGCTGATTTATATATATATATATTATTATTATTTTTTTTTTTTGAGAAATATGTAGTAGTTGATGGATGTTAGGTATGTTGATGGATGTTTTGTATGTTTTATAATTATAAAGAAATAATAAATAAAGATTTGAAACAAAGAGGCCGTCTAACCACGGGGACATTCAGAGTAGTACGCTAGCAGCCCGCACAGGCCGTGTACAATAATCGGAGATGCGGGGCCGATTATAGTGATAAAGGCGCAAACCATAACCGCTCCAAAGGTAAAGTGCTGGGTTCTCTGTATGCAGATCCCGAGAAACCCTACCAAGTGACCCCGAAGGAAGAGAGGATAGATAAATATGGGCCTTGGGTTATATATGCAAGATTGGGATCGTTGGACTGTAAAGAGGTATTGTAAGAAACTTAATGTACGGGAAGATCTGTACCTTGCTCATCACACTAAGATGACATGGCCATAGGACTTCAGCTGCCCAGGAGATAACAGAGCAAGGGATTTGGGTATGTCTGAATTCAGGGGGACATCCTCCACACTTAAGGTATGTACCAACAATGTTCCATCCCTGGTGTTTCTGCAAGAATAAATCCCGGGAAGGTAAGAGTTTTTTTTATTGCCCCCATACAGGCGGAGAAGGGGCTAATGAAATGGGATGGATCTCTGCAAGAATTTCAAACTTACCAAACAGATGTTATGGGTTTAACAAGAAGTACAGGTTATGATAGAAAACAGGTTGATAGGTGTGATGTCTAGAGGTCGTCTTTGACCTAATTGTGTGAGTGTGGAGTATGCAATATAGATCGTGTCGTGTGAAGTTTGTTCTCAGCTGCTGACAGCCCACCCAAATCACCCCCCTTCTTTCTGACCAAGTCAGTGAGAATGTAAAGCAAATTTTATTGACATGCAAATGACCTGAGCCTAGATCTGTACTAATGAATTGAAAAGGTGCATTTACTAAATTGTTTGTTTTCCAGAGAAGACAGTTCTGCGAGAGGAAATGGTACTCCTCAGGGGCGGACTGACCAGTCGGTCACTCGGACGCCGCCCGAGGACATTAGGGGCCCGGACTCGGCCATATGAGAGGCCACTTGCAGCGGCTGAATTACATGCCGCGATGCAGATAATAACACTGCTAACTGTGCACTGCCCCCCGCCGGCCCCTCCTTCCCTCCGTCCATCCCAGGTGCTTGTACTGTATGCGTCGTGACATCACCTGGGACAGACGAAAAGAGTGGAGGGGCCAGCGGGGAGCAGCGCACCATTAGAATTGTCTCAGGCTCATCATCCGGTGACTCGGTGAGTAAAACCGAGACACCAGGGCCACCACACGTAATGTTTGGGGGGGGGGGGGTACAGACAGATGCATGGGCCCCGGGTCCCCCCATCCCACAGTGTCCTCCTGGCTGTGTGCATGTCCCCCTGTGCTGTGTAAGTGTCTGGTGTGCATGTCCTCCTGTGTGTTTGTCCCCCTGTGTGCATGTCCTCCTGTGTGCATGTCCCCCTGTGTGCCTGTCCCCCTGTGTGCATGTCCCCCTGTGTGCATGTCCTCCTGTGTGCATGTCCTCCTGTGTGCATGTCCCCCTGTGTGCATGTCCCCCTGTGCTGTGTAAGTCTCCTGTGTGCATGTCCCCCTGTGCTGTGTAAGTGTCTTGTGTGCATGTCCTCCTGTGCTGTGTGCATGTCCCCCTGTGTGCATGTCCCCCTGTGTAAGTGTCCCCCTGTGCTGTGTAAGTGGCCTGTGTGCATGCCCCCCTGTGTGCATGTCCCCCTGTGTGCATGTCCCCCTGTGTGCATGTCCCCCTGTGCTGTGTGCGTGTCCCCCTGTGCTGTGTGCGTTTCCCCCTGTGCTGTGTGCGTGTCCCCCTGTGTGCGTGTCCCTCCTGTGTGCGTGTCCCCCCTGTGTGCGTGTCCCCCCTGTGTGCGTGTCCCCCTGTGTGCGTGTCCCTCCTGTGTGCGTGTCCTCCTGTGCTGTGTGAGTGTCCCCCTGTGTGCGTGTCCCCCTGTGTGCATGTGTCCTCCTGTGTGCGTGTCCCTCCTGTGTGCATGTGCCCCTGTGTGCATGTCTCCCTGTGTGCATGTCCTCCTGTGCTGTGTGCGTGTCCTCCTGTGCTGTGTGCATGTTCCCCTGTGTGCATGTGTCCCCCTGTGTGCATGTGTCTCCCTGTAGGCATGTCCTCCTGTGTGCATGTCCTCCTGTGTGCGCATTCTCCCTCCAGTGTCCCACTGTGTGTGTGCATTCTCCCTCCAGTGTCCAACTGTGTGTGTGTGTGTGTGTGTGCATTCTCCCTCCAGTGTCCCCCCATGTGTGTGTTCTCCCTCCAGTGTCCCCCTGTGTGTGTGTGTGTGTGTGTGTGCTCTCCCTCCAGTGTCCCCGTGTGTGTGTGCTCTCCCTCCAGTGTACCCCTGTGTGTGCTCTCCCTCCAGTGTCCCCCTGTGTGCGTGTCCCCTGTGTGCATGTCCTCCTGTGTGTGCATGTGTCCCCCTGTGTGCATGTGCCCCCTGTGTGCATGTGTCCCCCTATGTGCATGTCCTCCTGTGTGCTTGTCCTCCCTGTGTGCGCATTCTCCCTCCAGTGTCCCCCTGTGTGTGCGTTCTCCCTCAAGTGTCCCCCCATGTGTGCATTCTCCCTCCAGTGTCCCCCTGTGTGTGTGTGTGTGTGTGTGCTCTCCCTCCAGTGTCCCTCTGTGTGTGTGTGTGTGTGTGTGCTCTCCCTTCAGTGTCCCCGTGTGTGTGCTCTCCCTCCAGTGTCCCCGTGTGTGTGCTCTCCCTCCAGTGTCCCCCTGTGAGTGCATTTTCCCTCCAGCGTCCCCCTGTGTGTGTGCTCTCCCTCCAGTGTCCCCCTGTGTGTGCTCTCCCTCCATTGTCCTCCTGTGTGTGCATTTTCCCTCCAGTGTCCCCCTGTGTGTGTGCGTGTTCTCCCTAGAGTGTCCCCCTGTGTGTGTGCGCGCGTTCTCCATCCAGTGTCCCCCTGTGTGTGTGCTCTCCCTGTGTGCATGTGTCCCCCTGTGTGCATGTCTCCCTGTGTGCATGTCCCCCTGTGCTGTGTGCATGTCCCCCTGTGCTGTGTGCGTGTCCCCCTGTGCTGAGTGCGTGTCCCCCTGTGCTGTGTGCGTGTCCCCCTGTGTGCGTGTCCCCTGTGTGCATGTCCTCCTGTGTGTGCATGTGTCCCCCTGTGTGCATGTGTCCCCTTATGTGCGTGTCCTCCTGTGTGCTTGTCCTCCTGTGTGCGCGTTCTCCTTCCAGTATCCCACTGTGTGTGTGCATTCTCCCCCCAGTGTCCCCCTGTGTGTGCGTGTGCATTCTCCCTCCAGTGTCCCCCCATGTGTGCGTTATCCCTCCAGTGTCCCCCTGTGTGTGTGTGTGCTCTCCCTCCAGTGTCCCCCTGTGTGTGTGTGTGCTCTCCCTCCAGTGTCCCCCTGTGTGTGTGTGTGTGCTCTCCCTTCAGTGTACCCGGGTGTGTGCTCTCCCTCCAGTGTCCCCCTGTGTGTGTGCTCTCCCTCCAGTGTCCCCCTGTGTGTGCTTTCCCTCCAGTGTCCCCCTGTGTGTGTGCTCTCCCTCCAGTGTCCCCCTGTGTGTGCTCTCCCTCCAGTGTCCCCCTGTGTGTGTGCGCGTTCTCCCTCCAGTGCCCCCTGTGTGTGCGTTCTCCCTCCAGTGTCCCCCTGTGTATGTGTGTGCTCTCCCTCCAGTGTCCCCCTGTGTGTGTGCGTGCTCTCCCTCCAGTGTCCTCCTGTGTTTGCATTTTCCCTCCAGTGTCCCCCTGTGTGTGCGCGTTCTCCCTAGAGTGTCCCCCTGTGTGTGTGCTCTCCCTCCAGTGTCCCCCTGTGTGTGCATTTTCCCTCCAGTGTCCCCCTGTGTGTGTGCTCTCCCTCCAGTGTCCCCCTGTGTGTGCTCTCCCTCCAGTGTCCCCCTGTGTGTGTGCGCGTTCTCCCTCCAGTGCCCCCCGTGTGTGCGTTCTCCATCCAGTGTCCCCCTGTGTGTGTGCTCTCCCTCCAGTATCCCACTGTGTGTGTGCTCTCCCTCCAGTGTCCCCCTGTGTGTGTGCTCTCCCTCCAGTGTCCCCCTGTGTGTGGATTTTCCCTCCAGTGTCCCCCTGTGTGTGGATTTTCCCTCCAGTGTCCCCCTGTGTGTGTGCGCGCGTTCTCCCTCCAGTGTCCCCTTGTGTGTGTGCGCGCGTTCTCCCTCCAGTGTCCCCTTGTGTGTGTGTGCGTGTTCTCCCTCCAGTGTCCCCCTGTGTGTGTGCGCGTTCTCCCTCCAGTGTCCCCCTGTGTGTGTGTGCGTTCTCCCTCCAGTGTCCCCCTGTGTGTGTGCGTTCTCCCTCCAGTGTCCCCCTGTGTGTGTGCGTTCTCCCTCCAGTGTCCCCCTGTGTGTATGTGTGCGTTCTCCCTCCAGTGTCCCCCCGTGTGTGTGTGCATTCTCCCTCCAGTGTCCCCCTGTGTGTGTGCTCTCCCTCCAGTATCCCACTGTGTGTGTGCTCTCCCTCCAGTGTCCCCCTGTGTGTGTGCTCTCCCTCCAGTGTCCCCCTGTGTGTGGATTTTCCCTCCAGTGTCCCCCTGTGTGTGTGCGCGCGTTCTCCCTCCAGTGTCCCCTTGTGTGTGTGCGCGCGTTCTCCCTCCAGTGTCCCCTTGTGTGTGTGTGCGTGTTCTCCCTCCAGTGTCCCCCTGTGTGTGTGCGCGTTCTCCCTCCAGTGTACCCCTGTGTGTGTGCGTTCTCCCTCCAGTGTCCCCCTGTGTGTGTGCGTTCTCCCTCCAGTGTCCCCCTGTGTGTGTGCGTTCTCCCTCCAGTGTCCCCCTGTGTGTATGTGTGCGTTCTCCCTCCAGTGTCCCCCCGTGTGTGTGTGCATTCTCCCTCCAGTGTCCCCTGTGTGTGCGTTCTCCCTCCAGTGTCCCCCTGTGTATGTGTGTGCTCTCCCTCCAGTGTCCTCCTGTGTGTGCATTTTCCCTCCAGTGTCACCCTGTGTGTGTGTGCGTTCTCCCTAGAGTGTCCCCCTGTGTGTGTGCTCTCCCTCCAGTGTCCCCCTGTGTGTGTGCATTTTCCCTCCAGTGTCCCCCTGTGTGTGTGCTCTCCCTCCAGTGTCCCCCTGTGTGTGCTCTCCCTCCAGTGTCCCCCTGTGTGTGTGCGCGTTCTCCCTCCAGTGCCCCCCGTGTGTGCGTTCTCCATCCAGTGTCCCCCTGTGTGTGTGCTCTCCCTCCAGTATCCCACTGTGTGTGTGCTCTCCCTCCAGTGTCCCCCTGTGTGTGTGCTCTCCCTCCAGTGTCCCCCTGTGTGTGGATTTTCCCTCCAGTGTCCCCCTGTGTGTGTGCGCGCGTTCTCCCTCCAGTGTCCCCTTGTGTGTGTGCGCGCGTTCTCCCTCCAGTGTCCCCTTGTGTGTGTGTGCGTGTTCTCCCTCCAGTGGCCCCCTGTGTGTGTGCGCGTTCTCCCTCCAGTGTCCCCCTGTGTGTGTGTGCGTTCTCCCTCCAGTGTCCCCCTGTGTGTGTGCGTTCTCCCTCCAGTGTCCCCCTGTGTGTGTGCGTTCTCCCTCCAGTGTCCCCCTGTGTGTATGTGTGCGTTCTCCCTCCAGTGTCCCCCCGTGTGTGTGTGCATTCTCCCTCCAGTGTCCCCCTGTGTGTGTGCTCTCCCTCCAGTATCCCACTGTATGTGTGCTCTCCCTCCAGTGTCCCCCCATGTGTGTGCTCTCCCTCCAGTGTCCCCCTGTGTGTGGATTTTCCCTCCAGTGTCCCCCTGTGTGTGTGCACGCGTTCTCCCTCCAGTGTCCCCTTGTGTGTGTGCGCGCGTTCTCCCTCCAGTGTCCCCTTGTGTGTGTGTGCGTGTTCTCCCTCCAGTGTCCCCCTGTGTGTGTGCGCATTCTCCCTCCAGTGTCCCCCTGTGTGTGTGTGCGTTCTCCCTCCAGTGTCCCCCTGTGTGTGTGCGTTCTCCCTCCAGTGTCCCCCTGTGTGTGTGCGTTCTCCCTCCAGTGTCCCCCTGTGTGTATGTGTGCGTTCTCCCTCCAGTGTCCCCCCGCGTGTGTGTGCATTCTCCCTCCAGTGTCCCCTGTGTGTGCATTCTCCCTCCAGTGTCCCCCTGTGTATGTGTGTGCTCTCCCTCCAGTGTCCTCCTGTGTGTGCATTTTCCCTCCAGTGTCACCCTGTGTGTGTGTGCGTTCTCCCTAGAGTGTCCCCCTTTGTGTGTGCGTTCTCCCTCCAGTGTCTCCCTGTGTGTGTGTGTGTGTCCGTTCTCCCTCCAGTGTCCCCCTCTGTGTGTGCCTCCAGTGTCCCCCTGTGTGTGTGCGTTCTCCCTCCAGTGTCCCCCTGTGTGTATGTGTGCGTTCTCCCTCCAGTGTCCCCCCGTGTGTGTGTGCATTCTCCCTCCAGTGTCCCCTGCGTGTGCGTTCTCCCTCCAGTGTCCCCCTGTGTGTGTGCTCTCCCTCCAGTGTCCCCCTGTGTGTGCGCGCGCGTTCTCCCTCCACTGTCCCCCTGTGTGTGTGCGTGTTCTCCCTCCAGTGTCCCTCTGTGTGTGTGCGCGTTCTCCCTCCAGTGTCCCCCTTTGTGTGTGCGTTCTCCCTCCAGTGTCTCCCTGTGTGTGTGTGTGTGTGTGTGTGTGTCCGTTCTCCCTCCAGTGTCCCCCTCTGTGTGTGCCTCCAGTGTCCCCCTGTGTGTGTGCGTTCTCCCTCCAGTGTCCCCCTGTGTGTGTGCGTTCTCCCTCCAGTGTCCCCCTGTGTGTATGTGTGTGTGTGCGTTCTCCCTCCAGTGTCCCCCCGTGTGTGTGTGCATTCTCCCTCCAGTGTCCCCCTGTGTGTGTGTGTTCTCCCTCCAGTGTCCCCCTGTGTGTGTGTGTTCTCCCTCCAGTGTCCCCCCCTGTGTGTGTGTGTGCATTCTCCCTCCAGTGTCCCCCTGTGTGTGCGTTCTCCATCCAGTGTCCCCCTGTGTGTGCGTTCTCCCTCCAGTGTCCCCCTGTGTGTGTGCATTCTCCCTCCAGTGTCCCCATGTGTGTGTTCTCCCTCCAGTGTCCCCCTGTGTGTGTGTGTGTGCGCATGTGGGTTCTCCCTCCAGTGTCCCCCTGTGTGTGTGCGTTCTCCCTCCAGTGTCCCCCCCATGTGTGTGTGTGCGTTCTCCCTCCAGTGTCCCCCCCCCGTGTGTGTGCATTCTCCCTCCAGTGTCCCCCTGTGTGTGTGTGTTCTCCCTCCAGTGTCCCCCTGTGTGTGTGTGTGTGTGTGTGTGCGCATGTGGGTTCTCCCTCCAGTGTCCCCCTGTGTGTGTGCGTTCTCCCTCCAGTGCCCCCCCATGTGTGTGTGTGCGTTCTCCCTCCAGTGTCCCCCCCCCCGTGTGTGTGCATTCTCCCTCCAGTGTCCCCCTGTGTGTGTGCATTCTCCCTCCAGTGTCCCCCTGTGTGTGTGTGTTCTCCCTCCAGTGTCCCCCTGTGTGTGTGCGTTCTCCCTCCCTCCAGTGTCCCCATGTGTGTGTTCTCCCTCCAGTGTCCCCATGTGTGTGTGCGTTCTCCCTCCAGTGTCCCTGTATGTGTGTGTGCGTTCTCCCTCCAGTGTCCCCATGTGTGTGTGTGTGTGTGTGTGTGTCCGTTTTTTGGCAACCATTGTTTTATTCTCTCCTTTTTTTAATATTCTTTTTGTACCAACTTGTAAATTTTTAGTGACAGTGATTCGGTTCACCTGTTGATCACTAATATGGGAGAGGAGTTACCTATTTTTATTCTTTTGTTCCTCTTTACTTTTCATTTTTTGCTAAGTTGCTGCGGTAACAGCGGCAATGTATTATTTTTCAAGGCACTTTGTAATAATTTTTCAGGACAGTTATATATTGTTTGTTTGTTTTTATGAATGCAGATTCAATGTTCTTTGACATCTGGGTTGAAGTAGCATTAAACCTGTATGTGTTCTTTTTTATTTTTTGCTTATTTGATTTTTTTTCCTCTTCTTTCTTGTTCCTACTTTCTTTATTTCATATTCTTATCTTTAATTAATTAAGTGATGGTACCAGTCCATTAGCTGATAATGTTCTACTATATCTTTCTTCTGGAACTCTTGTTTGAACAGCAGAGATGAGCTGTGAATTGTAAGGCTTTACCATTTCTGCCTTACTTAATGTAATTCTACCTCCTGCTTTAACCTGAGCACCGCGAGCAGGTTTGGTGAACCCAGGGACCTGGGAATAACAGGCAGTGTTGACTATCCCTACCATCAAGGGCCATGGATGATACTGGCTGTTGCCTGGACTCTGTTCCCTGTGGGGAGCCCACTATACTCATCCACATTACACCCCTTATAAGTATTCGGTCTTAATGGCCAACCCGCCGCTCCTGTCTGGCATTCCTCCACTATCTGAACACTGACATTCTCCCTTTTTTTGTTGTCTTTTGTGTTCATGCATGACTGTGCGGAGACCCGCCCAACCACCACCGGAAGACAACCAAGTCATCTCTTGATACAAGAGCAACGCATAAGACTCTCCTGAACTGTCCTTCACCATGCTGAAAAGTGCTGCCTCGCGGTCCGATCCAATACACGGTCTTACCAAGTTACAGGACCAGTTATGCCAGGATCCCGCCATCAATGTTGGAGTCCCGCTCTTCCAAGTCAGAGGGGCGATGAAACATTGCAGTGCAGACACTCATGGTTTGGATGTGCAGTCTCAAAGGCACAAATATTTCTTTGCTGTCTCAAGCCTACATGGAGGAGTGTGTGTGTGTATATGTATGTATATATATGTATATATGTGTAACATGTATACTAGAATATTTACTATTCTTGGTATCTCAAACACACAAACCTGTTGGTCTGCTGTCTGCTTAGTAACTAAGTTACCCTATTATTCATAGAGATGGCCATTTCAGATATAGTGCCTCTTCCTGTGCCACAAGTCCTTGAAATGCTAATTTATGTTGTATCAAAGAGGGCTGACGGTTGTAAATCAAGAGATCATTAAACAGGTCTTATGTTGGAACTGGCAGGGTCAGAGATCAAAGGAAGTTCCTCAACTTATGTAGACATAAAGGCATCGGAAGTTTGATGCTTAACTGGGCTTGAAATTATAACCAATCAGAATTGGAGGCAACTTTGAATCAATGAGGTGACCCTGAGTTCTGATTGGTAGGCATGAGGTTTTCTAACCACATAAATCTAGTCCCTAGAGATGCTAAATCTCTCTCTCTCTCAAACTCTCATGGACTGGACACGTAAGATCCCTGTGTAATGTATTTTCCTTATCTCTCTTCATCCTGCTGGCCCCCCCTTTTGCAAAAATGGTAACGTAGGGAAAAACTAGATACTGTGTCTGTATTATTATTATGTCTCTTTTCTTTTTTTTCTGTAACCCTGTCTACCATAGGACTTTGCCTTAATATAATAAGAATCTCATGAAAGGATGTGTATGACCATTATAGCAATATCTGGTAACATCGTTGTTTTTAAGGTTGTATCCTCCACATCATATGGGGTACTCTGTAACGTTTCTTTTCCGTACTATAGTATGTTTAAATAAATTAGATTGTTATCCTTTTCGCACATGTATCATTCGTTCTTAATTTCATGGTTTGATTCATATAGATAAAAGGTTTTTAATCACTTATTTTATGTATAGGTAAGTATATAAGTGAGCTAGGCAGATTAGCCATAACACAACCTAGTCCGCATCCGGAGGGGTGAGGAGTGGAAGACTGCCTTTCACACCCGGTTTGGGCATTTCGAGTACCTGGTCATGCCCTTTGGACTGTGCAATGCCCCTGCTACGTTCCAGCACTTTGTGAACGATATTTTCAGAGACTACCTCGATCTGTTCGTTATCGTTTACCTAGACAATATTCTGATTTTCTCCCCTTCTCTGCCCGAGCACCGTGAACACGTTAAGAAAGTGTTAACAAGACTGCGATGCCATGGCTTATATGCTAAACCCGAAAAATGTGTGTTCGAGCAGCAGAGCATTCAGTTCCTGGGATTAATCATCTCTGTGGAAGGCATCCAGATGGACTCTCAGAAAGTTTCTGCCATTTTGGATTGGCCTGCCCCTATGGATAAGAAAGCGTTCAGCGTTTCGTGGGTTTCGCAAGCTTTTACCAGAAGTTTATTAAGGGATTTTCCACTATCATCTCTCCCATTACGGAACTCACGAAGCAAGGTAGTCGTTTATGTTGGTCATCTGAAGCCCAGAAAGCCTTTGTAACCCTCAAGAACCTGTTTACCTCTGCATCGGTCCTGAAGCATCCTGACCCGGCGTTACCTTACATTCTAGAGGTGGACGCTTCCGAAATTGCAGTAGGGGCAGTACTTTCTCAGAGACAGGGATCCAAGGCTCTCTTATACCCAGTTGCGTTCTTTTCCCGTAAACTATCTGACGCTGAGAGGAACTACGATGTGGGAGACCGGGAACTATTGGCCATCAAGTCAGCACTTGAGGAATGGAGGTACCGTATTTATCGGCGTATAACACGCGCCGGCGTATAACACGCACCCCAAGTTTAGGAGGGAAGTTTAAGGAAAAAAACTTTTAGGAGGCAAGTTTAAGGAAAAAACCTTACATTTTAAATGCCCATCAATGTAGCCTTCCACTGTCCCCCTGCAGCCCTACACTGTTCTCCTGCAGCCTTCCACTGTCCCCCTGCAGCCCTACACTGTTCTCCTGCAGCCTTCCACTGTCCCCCTGCAGCCCTACACTGTTCTCCTGCAGCCCTACACTGTCCCCCTGCAGCCTTCCACTGTCCCCTTGCAGCCCTACACTGTTCTCCTGCAGCCCTACACTGTTCTTCTGCAGCCCTACGCTGTCCCCCTGCAGCCATACACTGTCCCCCTGCAGCCTTCCACAAAATTGCAGTATGGTTAGTTTTAAATTTACCGCCGCCGCCATCTTCGGCTCCTCCCACCGCGATCTTTGGCTTGTCCCACCGCCACCGCCGAGATCTTCGGCTCCTCCCGCCTCCGCCGTCGAGATCTTCGGCTCCTCCCGCCGCCGACATAGACCCAGCCGAGCCGAGGGTACTCAGCTACTCGGCTCTGCTCGCAGTAACGCCCCCGTGGCGGGACGTAAAGGCTAGGAGGCAGAACTGGGCGTGACTGAGAGCGGAGCCGAGTACACAGTACACTCGGCTCAGCTCGGTAAATGTCGACGGCGCTTCACAGAGAGCAGATCGGCAGATCGGCGGGGGGATCGGCGTATAACACGCACCCATGATTTTCAACCAATCCTTATCTACACTGATCACAAGAATCTCGAGTATTTGAAAGTGGCAAAAAGATTGAAACCACGTCAGGCCAGGTGGGCACTCTTCTTTACTCGATTTTCTTTTCACATTACTTACAGACCGGGGTCAAAGAACATCAAGTCAGATGCCCTCTCAAGGATGTTCAGTGAGTCCGAGGTCTCTTCATCACCAGACACCATCCTGTCTCCAGGAAACTTCCTTTTGCTCCAGGAAGACTTGCTGGCCCAGATCAAACGAGCTTCTTTTCGTGCCTCTCCTCCATCTGATGTCACACTGCAAGCGAGGGACGATCTGTTGTAGCATCAGGATAACATTTTTGTACCCCAGGAGGTACGAGTTGCTGTTCTCAGTGCCTGCCATGACCACAAGTTAGCCGGCCATTTCGTGGTGCACACGACATCTGCCGCGGTTAGCGAAGGACTGCAAGAATTACGTGGAATCTTGCACTGTCTGCACTCAGAACAAGGGCAGCAGATCCAAGGCCTGGGGTCTGCTGAAGCCTCTGCCTGTTCCTGAAAGACCATGGAGGATGATCTCCATGGATTTTATCGTTGAGCTGCCTCCTTCTGAAAACCACTCTACCATCTTTGTGGTTGTGGACAGACTCTCTAAGATGGTGCATTTTCTTCCTATGAAGGGTACCCCTTCTGCTGCCGAGACGGCCAAGGTCTTCATCAGAGAGAAGAAAGATAGAGATTGAAGAAAGATAAAGATCTGGGCAAACTCTTGCCGCAAAAACCAAATATTATTTTTAAAAGGGCTCCCACGTTGAGAGATATTATAGCCAAATCCGTGGTTGATCCACCCCCTAAAAGAGATTTTACTTTTTTTACTGGAAAAGGCTTTTATCCTTGCAAGAATTGCTTCACATGTCGACATGCCAAGAAATTTCAGAATAAAAGATCTGATTTTACTAGTACTATTACCGGAGAAACACATAAGATACGTGATTTTATTGGATGCCATACAGAAGGCGTGGTATATTGTTTACAATGTAGTTGTAAATTACAATACATTGGAAGAACAAAAAGAGCACTTAAAGTAAGACTAAAAGAACATATACAGAATATCATAAAGGGCTTTCCACAACACAGTGTCTCCAGACATTTCGATCAAGTTCACAATAGGGACCCTTCCCATTTAGAATTCTGGGGTATTGAAAGATTTAATCCTTCATGGAGGGGTAGCCATAAAATTAGAACCATCAGTCAGAAGGAATCTAGGTGGATTTTTACTATGAGATCTTTTTATCCTGATGGTTTAAATGTTGATTTTGATCTTAACTGTTTTTTAAATAATTTTTAAATATTTTTTATGCATTATACTGTATACATTTTTATTATGATGGGATATTTCATGTAAAGTCTTGCTCTATTTCCGGTATGCCATTATTTTTTTGGCACTTTAATTGGTGAACAGTCTGAGTGATATTTGACTATATCTACTATTTTTACATATTTTTTTAAATATTTTTAAATATTTTATTTATTGCCGCTATTTATATTATATATATACATTTTCTATACGGTGACGGAATATTTTAAATCCCTAGGGTATTTTATTCCTTATCCACATGGTTTATATATTCCTATTTTGTATATTATGTTATTTATACATTCATGTCTATTGCGGTTTTTATATATAACTTTTTGATGATCTTATTATAAATTACTGGATATATATTATTTTTCAATTATTTTTCAATTTTATTACTTTTCGATTTTTAGGCTTTATATTTTGTAGTATTTATATTTCGTTCGGATTTTATATTGTGTTCGGATCCTTTTTGCTCTTTAAAGGGAGAATGCATATTTTTTTGTACACCATATTGTATTAAAATGGCCGAAGAATCATTTCCGGTCTAAAATGGTGGTGTACATACACTTCCCTTTCATCATTTTGGAGGAGCAAGATGGCGGAGTTTCTACATCCGGCCAACATGTCTGTTTTTACCTCTTCCAAAATGGTCGTTCGGACGCTTTTTACCTCTTTCAAAATGGTCGTTCGGACGTTTCCGGTCCGATCGTTTCCGGTTTTCTCGTATATAAGTACGTTACGAACGGTCTAGCGTCATCCCCATGAAGAAGTCACGTGGTGACGTAACGCGTAGGGAGTGGCCGTAGGAATACCGGAACGAGCGTAAGACTGGCTGTACACGCCAGATCTCTTTCTGTTTGATATTTTCTTTTTAAATGTGAGAGTCCATTTGCTTTCTCTTAAATAAATTTATTCAGTTTTGGAAACCACTACACTATTGGAGTCCCCTTTCTCTCTCCCTTCCCCCTTCCCCTCTGTGTTTTCTTTAAGTTTCATACCACGAGGATACATATGCTGCAGCATTACTCATAAGAGATTGAATCGGCCCTCTAGTGGTAGAAGTTTATACCATTTGATGATTGTGCACAGAGAAGTGAAGGAGAAGTCCATTGGAATTACTTTCTTTTGCCTTATTATTCCATCTCTGAGGTGAGAGTTCTGGGAGCCTGATCTTTTGGAACATTTGGTCCTGTTCTTTCTCCAGTGCTTTTTCACTACACACTTACACTATTGGTGTGTTTATTTTTGAAATATTTACATTGACTCTTGTTTTCTTCACATTTTTATACATTATTTATTTTTTGTGGCATTATTTGCGCAGGACTCTTTTTTAATTATTCAAGTGATAGTTTGTGTTTACTATTTTGTCCCGCTGCATTTTCTGTTTCATTTAGTAGCACTTGCACTTTTGTTATTCCACAGATTGTTACATTATATTTTGTTATGCACGTAGATTTATTTCACGTCTAGTACATAGTGGCGCGAGGGTCCATTTTACACCTTCATCAGAGAGATTGTGAGACTTCATGGGATCCCTGTAGATATTGTTTGCGATCGAGGGGTGCAGTTTACCTCAAAATTCTGGAGGGCGTTATGTGGTTCCCTGGAGATTAACCTCTCCTTTTCTTCAGCCTACCGTCCGCAGACTAATGGCCAGACAGAGAGGACAAACCAAACACTGGAACAGTACTTGCAATGTTTTTCCTCTTTCTCCCAGGATGATTGGTTCCTCTCCTACCTCTCGCTGAGTTTGCATATAATAATTCTGTCCACTCTGCCACCAAACAAACTCCATTCTTTTCAAACTATGGATTTCATCCCTTGTTCCTGTCGAATAACCTTCCGGAATGCTCGGTACCTGCTGCTCAAGAGACTTTAGCCTTTTTCAGTGCCAACAATAAACTTTTCCAGGAAACAATGTCCAGGACCCAGGAATACTATAAGGAAGTCTTTGACAAGAAGAGGAGAGGGGAACTTAACTTGGAGCCTGGAGATCAAATCAAGTGTGGTTATCAACTCTGAACCTAAAGCTGGCATGTCCTTCCAGGAAGTTGGGCCCTAAGTTCATTGATCCTTTTCTTGTGAAGAGGAAGATCAACAGTGTGACTTATGAACTGTAGTTGCCAGAGTCATTCCGAATTCACCCGGTTTTCCACGTGGCTCTACTCAAGCCCACTGTCCCAGATCCCTTCATTGGCAGAAATACTGGTCCGCCCGAGCCTGTTCTGATTGATGGAGAGGTTGAGTTTGAGGTAGAATCAATTCTGGACTGCAGGAAGAGACGTGGTCAGGTTCAGTACCTGGTGAAGTGGAAAGGGTACGGCCCGGAAGATAATTCATGGGAGCCGGAATCCAACTTTCTGGCTGTTCCCGGAAGTCTTACCTGCGTGCGCGCTAACGTTATTAGGGTTAGGGTTATTTAAAGGGACCTGTCACCTTGCCTCCCTGCTGTCCAGTCTACAGCGTTCCTGAGAGACCCCCTGTTACTAACTTGTTTGCTACCTGATTCCTGCTACCCGGCTTGCCTCTGACTACTCCCTGTTTGCTGCCTGCCACCGACCCCGGCTTGTCTGACTATTCTTCTGCCTGCTGTCTTGGTACCATACCTGCCCACCCGTGTCTGACCCGGCTTGACTACGACTACGCCTTGCCTGCCGCCTTGGTGTTGTTCCTGCCTACCAGTGTCCAACCCGGCCTGCTTGAAGATCCACTGAGTGTCCTGATCTACAAAACACCTTCCTCTTTGGTCCAGTGTGAGTGTTCCTGCTGCTCCTGCTCACCGCTGAACCCAGTTCCAGCCTGCATCCGGTTACCCACCTGCTTCTTGGAGTCCGGACCAGCCCTTGCATCTGTGACCTGTCAGGCCCTTGTGCCCCTTCTGTGCTCCTGAACATCTGTCTGCTCTACCAGGAGTTCTTGAGCCAGAGGAATACAAGAAGCCGCTCATAGCATCCGTGGGCTCAACCACCAGGTACGTGACACCTACACTTGTCCCATGTTTTGGTAAGTTTGGTATTGTATGCCACAGTAAGATAGAGGTATAGGGGTGAAATAAGATGACCCATTTCCTTAGAAATCAGGAGATGCTTTATGGAGTCTGACTCCAAAGTTAGTGACTCAGGGAACTGGACCTCAAAGGCATGTTTCAGCTGCCAATACCTAAACTGGAAGGAATGTGGTAAAGAGTAAGATCATCTCAGATCATGGAAAGGCATCAGTCTACCCTCAAGGACTATGTGTCTCATGGTGGTGATCCCCTTCTTTGCCCAGAAGGATGGGTCTGGGATACTATACTATTATGGCCTCCCAGCCCACACAAAGCAAATCAACAGACTCTTCAGCCTTTTGAAGAATGACCTTTCTAGCAGACTTTATAATGAACTTTTAGCCAAAGACTGAAACACCTTCTCAGTGGCAGAAATATGGGAGGGGGTTGCAAAATGCTAATTAATGTTTAGTATGAGTTTTGTTAGTAATGAAGTGATTTTCTGTGTGGAGCCTGAAAGAAAATCAAGGGCGGACTGTGTTGCGTTTTTATTTAATATATATATATATATATATATATATATATATATATATATATACCGTATTTGCCGGCGTATAAGACGACCTTTTACACCCGAATTACACAGCCAAAAATCGGGGGTCGTCTTATACGCTGGGTGCAGAGGCTGCAAGGCATGTGTACCTGCTCCGTAAATGGGGTAGAGGCCGCCAGAGTGATGCATAAACAGTCCGGTTTTCGGGACCGGGTGAAGAGGCCGCCGGGTGCGCTGTATTCATACACTGTGCGCCGCTGAGCCAATCCTGGCAGGCGATGCACTGTTTTGCTGATGCAGAGCCTGTTAAGCCTGCTCGGATTGGCAGGTTGTTTCTCCAATCCGAGCAGGCATGAGTCGGAGCGGCGCGGGCTGATGATGTCACAGCCTCTGCCAATCCGAGCAGGCTTTGCATCCATACAAGAGATATTAAAATGCATTGCCTGCCGTGATTGGCTCAGCGGCGCACAGTGTATGTCTAGACAAAATAATACCGGTATACTGTATTCTTCCTGTGATTTAAAAGCCCTATCAGTTACCTTTTACCAGTGAGGAAGTGACAACTTGGCAAGCTTGCAGTAACCATAATACTGTACCTACTAGCAAAGCATCATATACAGTATATGGTACAGTATACGATACTGTACGTACTAACAAAGCATCATATATACCGTACCGTACCTACTAACAAAGCAACAAGCATCATATATACCGTACCGCACTGTACCTAACAAACCAACAAAGCATCATATATACCGTACTGTACTGTACCTACTAACAAAGCAACAAAGCATCATATATACCGTACCGTACTGTACCTACTAACAAGGCAACAAAGCATCATATATACCGTACTGTACTGTACCTACTAACAAATCAACAAAGCATCATATATACCGTACCGTACTGTACCTACTAACAAAGCATTACGGTATATACCGTACTGTACCTAGCAACAAAGCATCATATACTGTGTCTTCCTGGCGCTACTGTTACGGTATATTACAAAGCATTACCATATATACTGTGAGTACCTGGCTCTACTGTACATATCCTAACAAAGCATCATATACGGTACTTTGTGTACTGGTAGCCAACATCCTGTACTGCATATCCAGCTCCAGATCTCCCCTTCATATAAAATACTGGTATGATTTATGGTGCTTTGGAGGAGAGGAGTCATTGTTGCTACCTACCGGTACGTTACCAATTGTGGGATCTCTGGGACTTGCAGTTCACCAGTTTCCTTTTTGATTACATAAAAGTGATAGCGTAATACCTGACAGATTACAATACCTGACAGATTTTAGATTTCCTGTAGTGGAAAATGGCTGATAGACAGGGCCCCAGCATGGCTCCAGCAAGGAGAAGGAAACATGAAGCCAGTTTCAAGCTCAAAGTTGTAAACTTTGCCAAGGAAAATAATAACTGTGCTGCTGCAAGACAATATGGAGTAACGGAAAAGATGGTCCGAGACTGGAAAGCAAAGGAAGATGCATTAAAGAGTATGCCAAGGGCTAAGTGTGCATTAAGAAGAGGCACCCCACATTGGCCAGAACTCGAGAAGCATGTAGCAGACATGGTGCATGAGCATCGTCACAATGGTTTTGTAGTGACACGAAGCAGCATACGGATCTTTGCACTTCAGTGGGCCAAATCTAACCCAGATCACAGCAAAGGATTTAAGGCCACTATATCCTGGTGTTCTAGGTTCTTGGAAAGGCATGATTTGGTACTGAGGCAAAAGACCAAAATTGCACAAAAATTACCTGCAGATCTCGATGGCAAAGTAAGCAATTTCCATCGATATGTAATAGAGCAGCGCAAGAAGCATGGCTATGCGTTAAGTCAGATTGGAAATATGGATGAAACTCCTATGAATTTCGATATGGTTGGAAATAAAACCGTCAATTCAAAAGGTGCCAAAACTGTGTTAATTAAAACAACAGGACATGACAAGTCCAGTTTTACTGTGGTACTAGCATGTACAGCTGATGGTGCCAAACTAAGACCCATGATTATTTTCAAAAGAAAAACGATGCCGAAAATAAAGTTCCCCGTTGGAGTATTTGTACATGTGAATGAAAAAGGCTGGATGGATGAAGAAGGGATAAAGCTATGGCTTGAAAATGTATGGAGTAGACGACCAGGTGGACTTCGTCAAGAACGTAGCCTACTGGTGTGGGATATGTTCAGGGCTCATTTAACTCCCAGCACAAAGGAAAGGCTGAAAAGAATAAACACAGATGCAGCGGTTATTCCTGGAGGATTGACATCGTTGGTACAGCCACTGGATGTGTGCCTAAACAAGCCATTTAAAGATAGAATTCGAGAACAGTGGAATGAGTGGATGGTTAGCGGCGAAAAGTCATTCACAAATGGAGGAAACATGCGTGCTCCACAGTTGGATGTTTTGTGCACCTTTGTCATAAAAGCCTGGAATGATATTGATGCAGAAAAAGTCATCAAGTCTTTCAAGAAGTGTGGCATATCAAATTCATTGGATGGTATGGAGGACGATGACTTGTGGCAAGATGAAGAGGAAGCCGAAGCTGAAGCCACACCATCTGATGTGGAATTGGATCCATATGATGATTGTCTTACGAATGTACCACAAGATGTCATTGATGAACTTATGATGTCAGAGGATGAACATGAAGAGGATTTTGAAGGATTTTAAGTACCAGAAAGTGAACCATTTTCATTAAAATTACCGAGTTTAAATCAAATCTGATGTTAAGTTTTTTTTTATGTTTCTGATGGTTCATTAAAATGGCCGTGTTAAATTGAAATCTGATGTTAAGTCTGATGTTTTTTTTGATGTTTCTGATGGTTCATTAAAATGACCGTGTTTAAATCAAATCTGATGTTAAGTCTAAAGTTTTTTTTTAATGGTGCTGCCTCGGAAGGGGGTAGTCTTATACGGCGAGTATAGCCCAAAACCTAAGTTTTCACTGGAAAAATAGGGGGTCGTCTTATACGCCCAGTCGTCTTATACGCCGGCAAATACGGTATATATATATGGGCTGAAACAACTAATCGATTATGAAATTAATCGATTAATCGACCAGTAACATAATGGGGTTATAAAAAAAACTAAAATGAGCCCTTTACAGTAGTGATTATATTTTTGTACTGGTAAATATTACTTTCACTGTTCCACAGTAAAAAAAATGAACCCCTTACAGTAGAGATTATCTGCTTTTTTGACTATAAAGGGCTAATTTTAGTCTTTTTAACCCCCGTTATGTTACTAAACATCTTAGGCCTGGTTCACATCTATGTGTTTTTTGGTGCTTTTTGCAGAAATGCACTACAGTTCATTTACATGGTTTCCTATGGGACACGTTCATATCTGTGCTTTTTTCAGCCGCTGCATATTTAGAAAGTATCAGGTACTTTTAACACAAAACTGTGCTTTTTTTTCTTCAATATACTTCAATGGAGAAGCTGCAGAAAAGCATGTAATGTGTCTTTGCAGCAATATGTGTTTTTTAATCTGCCCCCAAAATAATGCAAAAAAAGCAAATTGCAGTAAAATCACGTGCGCAAAAATCAAAACGCACAGCAAAAACCACTGCAGAAACAGATCAAGAGCAAAAACTGCATAGGTGTGTACCGAGCCTTCTGCTGGCCACACGGATCAATTTTCAGGTGAGAATATTCAGATGAAAAATCTTTGTACATTCGCTGAATGAAAGAATTTTGTTTGAAATTTTCACTTAATTTCTGAACAAAAACCACATACACTGTCTGAAAATTCCTTTAACCAAGAAGTTTTCTATTTCCAAATTTTCCCGTCACTGTGGTTGAAAATGAACATCAATTTGACCCACTTTTTTTTTTAACCACTTCAGCCCCGGACCAATTAATAGCCTAAGGACCAGAGGTCTTTTTACAATTTCGCACTGCACTGCTTTAACTGGTAATTGCGCGGTCATGCAATGTTGTACCCAAACGAAATTTGCTTCCTTTGCTTCCCACAAATAGAGCTTTCTTTTGATGGTATTTGATTGCCTCTGCGATTTTTATTTTTTGCAATATAAATGGAAAAAGACCGAAAATTTTGAGAAAAAAAGATATTTTCTACTTTTTGTTATAAGAAAAATTGAATAAACTCAATTTTAGTCATACATTTAGGGCAACATTTATTCAGCCACATGTCTTTAGTAAAAAAAATGTGAATAAGCGTATATTTATTGGTTTGCGCAAAAGTTATAGCGTCTACAAACTAGAGTACATTTTCTGGAATTTACACAGCTTTTAATTTATGACTGCCTATCTCATTTCTTGAGGTGCTAAAATGGCAGGGCAGTACAAACCCCCCCCCCAAATGACCCCATTTTGGAAAGTAGACACCCCAAGGAAATTGCTGAGGGGCATGTTGAGCCCATTGAATATATTTTTTTTGTCCCAAGTGATTGAATAATGACACAAAAAAAAAAGTTTACAAAAAGTTGTCACTAAATGATATATTGCTCACACATGCCATAGTTATATGTGGAATTTCACCCCAAAATATATTCTGCTGCTTCTCCTGAGTACGAGGATACCACATTATGGGACTTTTTGGGAGTCTAGCCGTGTACGGCACCCCGAAAACCAATCAGTGCCTTCAGGATTTCTAAGGGTGCAAATTTTTGATTTCACTCCTCACTACCTATCACAGTTTCAAAGGCCATAAAATGCCAAAATAACACAAAACCCCCCAAATGATCCCCATTTTGGAAAGTAGACACCCCAAGGAAATTGCTTAGGGGCATGTTGAGCCCATTGAATATTTTTTTTTTTGTCCCAAGTGATTGAATAATGACACACAAAAAAAAAAAGGTTTACAAAAAGTTGTCATTAAATGATATATTGCTCACACATGCCATAGTTATATGTGGAATTGCACGCCAAAATATATTCTGCTGCTTCTCCTGAGTACGAGGATACCACATATGTGGGACTTTTTGGAAGTCTAGCCGCGTACGGCACCCCGAAACCAATCACTGCCTTCAGGATTTCTAAGGGTGCAAATTTTTAATTTCACTCCTCACTACCTATCACAGTTTTGAAGGCCATAAAATGCCAAAATAGCACAACCCCCCCCCAAATTACCCCATTTTGGAAAGTAGACACCCCAATCTATATACTGAGAGGCATGTTGAGTCCATGAAATATTTTATATTTTGCCACAAGTTGCAGGAATATTAAAAAAAAATTTTTTTTCACAAAGTTGTCACTAAATTATATATTGCTCACACATGCTATGGGCATAAGTCAAATTACACCCCAAAATAAATTCTGCCGCTTCTCCCGAGTATGGGGATACCACATGTGGGGGACTTTTTGGGAGCCTAGCCACGTACAGGACCTCGAAAACCAAGCACTGCCTTCCGGATTTAAATATAAAATGCTACCAAAAAAACTGTTAGCGATCGCAGGGATCAGGCCTGACTCTGCGAACGCTGCAGTTATGTGTTTAGTGTTTTGTAAGTGACAGTGATCGATCGATACTGCACTTGGGTGGGCTGGGCAGAGGGGCAAAACGCAGGTGCTAGCAGGTATCTGGGCTGATCCCGCTAACAATGCGTTTTTTTGGAACCCTAAACTGCTGGGGACGCTAGTATAGATCTGATCAGATCAGATATTGATCTGTTAAGATTCTATACCACTACAGGAGGTGAATGCTTCGCGCGTGGGTGTTAGCGGTACTGGCACTAACCTAGCGCTGCCTGGGGCGACGCAGACCCTGACCCTAAAACCTAATTGATATCACCCGCCGGGTGATCAGGGGGTTAAACCTTTATTGGGTAATAAATGGCGGGTGCCCTGATGCTATAAAAAGCAAACTAACTAACCAGAGTCACCCGTAACACTTATACGGTGATCACTGGTGAAAGGGTTAACTAGGGGCAATCAGGGGGTTCAAATTTTTATTAGGTAGTATATGGGGGTCCCTGACGCTATATAAAAACCTGACGGGGAACCTAAATAACTAACTGGCTAACCAGCGTCACCAGTGACACTTATACTGTGATCGCTGGTAAAAGGGTTAACTAGGGGCAATCAGGTGGTTAAAACCATTATTGGGTAGTATATGGGGGTACCTAGCGCTTTAAAAACCTGGCGGTGAACCTAAAAAAATAACTAGCTACCTAGCGACACTAGCGACACTAATGCAGCGATCAGAAAAATGATCGCTTAGTGATACTGGCAAAAGGGGGTGAAAGGGTTAACTAGGGGCAATCAGGGGGTTAAAACCATTATTGGGTAGTATATCGGGGTACCTAGCGCTATAAAAACCTAGCGGTGAACCTAAAAAAATAACTAGCTACCTAATGGCACCAGTGACACTAATGCAGCGATCAGAAAAACGATTGCTTAGTGATACTGGCAAAAGGGGGTGAAAGGGTTAACTAGGGGCAATCAGGGGGTTAAAACCGTTATTGTGTAGTATATCGGGGTACCTAGCGCTATAAAAACCTGGCGGTGAAGCTAAAAAAATAACTAGCTACCTAGCGACACTAGTGACACTAATGCAGCGATCAGAAAAACGATTGCTTAGTGACACTGGCAAAAGGGGGTGAAAGGGTTAACTCTAGGGGCAATCAGGGGGTTAAACCTTTATTGGGGGGTGGGGGGCTACCCTGGACCTAACACTAACTGCCCTGACAGTTTTTACTGTCACAACTGACACTAAATGCAGTGATCAGAAAATAAATGATCACTGCAATCAGTGACACTGTGACTGGGAGGGGGAGGTGGGGCGGGTAGGATCGGGGGTTGATCGGGGGGGTGATCGGGGGGGGGTTGTGTGCCTATGTGTGCCTACATGTCAGTGTAGTGTTGGTGCACACTTACTTTCACTGTTCTCCTCGTAGTCCGGTCAAAAAGACCGCCCCGAGGAGAATGACATCACTTCCTCCCTGCCGGTGTTTACTATACACAGCGGGGGAAGCTTCTCATTCGCCAGGAGCGATCGAGAGGGGATGGCTAGAAACCAACGGCCATCCCCTCATCCCGGATCGCTCCTGAAGCAAAACGGACTGCTGCATCCAGCAGGAGGGGGGTCCGATCGGACCCCCCACCCACTGGAAGGCGAGCACGTACATGTACATGCTTGTGCCTGTCGGTGCCATTGCACCGACGTACATTGCCATGCGGCGGTCCTTAAGTGGTTAAGGTTATTAACCGATTAATCGAAACAATAATCGGCCAACTAATCGATTATGAAAATAATCGTTAGTTGCAGCCCTAATATATATATATATATATATATATATATATATATATTTTTTTTTTTTCTCTTTTTTTTTTTACTCAGACCTGCTTAAGAATATGTTTCACTTAGAAACAGACATCAAGTTTGTTTGAGGGAATACTTCTCAAACAAATGCTGTTGGATACAATGGGAACAATGAACTATTGTTGTATTTCAGTTGACAGATGTTTTTATTGTCTCTGTAACTACGATAAACAAATCTGTAGCTTGGGCAAACAATAGCTTGGCTTTTTTGACATATATATGACATTATTATGGCATATATGATACCATAGTGCCATCTTGGGCTACTACCACTACCCTGGAAAGCAACAGAGTTTTCCAGGCATGGGCTTGGCACAAATAAAACGTTATGAGGCCAATTTCTGCTGAGGTGTGAAAAAGGCCAGTAAAGATCCAGCCGGGTATCCTTTTGGACCATCACATGAAATGATGTGTGCACTAGGCCAAAGACCCTGAGCCTATCAAACGTGGGCAAGACCACCATATATTTAGGACATCCCCACGCTGACCACAATTCCAAAAAGTATCGTCACTGCTGCCAGGATAAGCGTGGTTAAGCCTAAGTGTAACTCAGTACCACCACAGGAGCACTTTGTAAGTGGTCTCCAGGGTGATAGTGTTGAATAAGCATTTTGCTATCGCTGCCAAGGCCTTACTCCAGTCCTTCCCCCTCAATACTAGATCCAAGATCTCACTCCCATTGTGTCACATAGGAAAGGGTCAATGAAGATGACCTACCATTAAGAGGTGTAAGGCCTCATGCACACGAGACGCAGTTAAACGCGCGTTCAGATGCAGTTGGACAGGTTTTTCAACTGCCCCTGAACTCATTCAATGTTATCCTATGTGTCCATGCACACAGTCTCGTTTTTTTCCGTTTTTATGCAGTTGCGTTTAGTCTCGTTTTTCCAGAAGCAAAAAAATGCGTTCAGAAACAAAAATTTCCACGTTTCAGACGCAAAACGCGGCAAAACGCGGTAAAACGCGGCAAAACGCCGCTACCGCGTTTAGCCGCGTTTGCGTTTATATGCGTTTTTAAAGGTGACCTTTTTTTTTACATTAAAAATCTCAAAAATGATTGCACATGATGAAAAACCATTAGAAAAATATTTTAAACAATTGCAATTGCAAGTGGACAATCCACAACTTGTGGCAAGTGACATGGCAGGTGGCAAGTGACGTGGCAAGTGGACAATACACAACTTGTGGCAAGTGACATGGCAGGTGGCAAGTGATGTGGCAAGTGGACAATCCACAACTTGTGGCAAGTGACGTGGCAGGTGAAGTGGCAAGTGACGTGGAAAGTGGACAATCCACAACTTGTGGCAGGTGACGTGGCAAGTGACCTGGCAGGTGACGCGGCAAGTGACCTGGCAGGTGACGTGGCAAGTGGAAAATCAACAACTTGTGGCAGGTGACTGGCATGTGACGTGGCAAGTGGACAATCCATAACTTGTGGCAGGTGACGTGGCAAGTGACGTGGCAAGTGGACAATCCACTTGTGGCAGGGGACGTGGCAAGTGACGAGGCAAGTGGACAATCCACTTGTGGCAGGGGATGTGGCAAGTGACGTGGCGGGTGGACAATCCACAACTTGTGTCAGGTGACGTGGCAAGTGGACAATCCACAACTTGTGGCAGGTGATGTGGCAAGTGATGTGGCAAGTGGACAATCCACTTGTGGCAGGTGACGTGGCAGGGGACGTGGCAAGGGACGTGGCAAGTGGACAATCCACAACTTGTGGCAGGTGATGTGGCAGGTGATGTGGCAATTGGACAATCCACTTGTGGCAGGTGATGTGGCAAGTGATGTGGCAGGTGATGTGACAAGTGGACAATTCACATCTTGTGGCAAGTGACGTGGCAGCTGACGTGGCAAGTGACGTGGCAAGTGGACAATCCAAAACTTGTGGCAGGTGACGTGGCAAGTGACGTGACAGGTGACGTGGCAAGTGGACAATCCACAGCTTGTGGCAAGTGACATGGCAGGTGGCAAGTGATGTGGAAAGTGGACAATCCACAACTTGTGACAGGTGACGTGGCAAGTGATGTGGCAGGTGATGTGGCAAGTCACGTGGCAAGTGGAAATCCACAACTTGTGGCAGGTGATGTGGCTGGTGACGTGGCAAGTGGACAATCCACAACTTGTGGCAGGTGACGTGGCAAGTGGACAATCCACTTGTGGCAGGTGACGTGGCAGGGGACGTGGCAAGGGACGTGGCAAGTGGACAATCCACAACTTGTGCCAGGTGATGTGGCAAGTGATGTGGCAAGTAGACAATCCACTTGTGGCAGGTGACGTGGCAGGGGATGTGGCAAGGGACGTGGCAAGTGGACAATCCACAACTTGTGGCAGGTGATGTGGCAAGTGACGTGGCAGGTGATGTGGCAAGTCATGTGGCAAGTGGACAATCCACAACTTGTGGCAGGTGATGTGGCTGGTGACGTGGCAAGTGGACAATCCACAACTTGTGACAGGTGGCATGGCAGGTGACATGGAAAGTGGACAATCCACATCTTGTGGCAAGTGACGTGGCAGGTGATGTGGCAAGTGACGTGGCAAGTGGACAATCCACAACTTGTGGCAGGTGATGTGGCAAGTGACGTGGCAGGTGATGTGGAAAATCCCCAACTTGTGGCAGGTGACGTGGCAAGTGACGTAGCAAGTGGACAATCCACAACTTGTGGCAGGTGATGTGGCAGGTGACGTGGCAAGTGGACAATCCACAACTTGTGGCAGGTGACGTGGCAAGTGACGTGGCAGGTGATGTGGCAAGTGACGTGGCAAGTAGACAATCCACAACTTGTGGCAGGTGATGTGGCAAGTGACGTGGCAGGTGATGTGGCAAGTCACGTGGCAAGTGGACAATCCACAACTTGTGGCAGGTGATGTGGCTGGTGACGTGGCAAGTGGACAATCCACAGCTTGTGGCAGGTGGCATGGCAGATGACGTGGAAAGTGAACAATCCACATCTCGTGGCAAGTGACGTGGCAGGTGATGTGGCAAGTGACGTGGCAAGTGGACAATCCACAACTTGTGGCAGGTGATGTGGCAAGTGGACAATCCCCAACTTGTGGCAAGTGACGTGGCAAGTGACGTGGCAAGTGGACAATCCAAAACTTGTGGCAGGTGACGTGGCAAGTGACGTGGCAGGTGATGTGGCAAGTCACGTGGCAAGTGGACAATCCACAACTTGTGGCAGGTGACGTGGCAAGTGACGTGGCAGGTGATGTGGCAAGTGACGTGGCAAGTAGACAATCCACAACTTGTGGCAGGTGATGTGGCAAGTGACGTGGCAGGTGATGTGGCAAGTCACGTGGCAAGTGGACAATCCACAACTTGTGGCAGGTGATGTGGCTGGTGACATGGCAAGTGGACAATCCACAGCTTGTGGCAGGTGGCATGGCAGATGACGTGGAAAGTGGACAATCCACATCTCGTGGCAAGTGACGTGGCAGGTGATGTGGCAAGTGACGTGGCAAGTGGACAATCCCCAACTTGTGGCAGGTGATGTGGCAAGTGGACAATCCCCAACTTGTGGCAAGTGACGTGGCAAGTGGACAATCCAAAACTTGTGGCAGGTGACGTGGCAAGTGACGTGGCAGGTGATGTGGCAAGTCACGTGGCAAGTGGACAATCCACAACTTGTGGCAGGTGACGTGGCAGTTGGACAATCCACAACTTGTGGCAGATGACATGGCAAGTGACGTGGCAGGTGATGTGGCAAGTCACGTGGCAAGTGGACAATCCACAACTTGTGGCAGGTGCCGTGGCAAGTGACACGCTAAATACAAGTACACTGCAGCTCTCACAGCTGCTGCTACTCACTCTGGTCTCACAAAATTGCTGAAATAGTTAATTTTTGAGCTGGGGAGGGTCTATGATGTTAGCTTAACTAAACGCTTCTAGACGCAAACGCGGTAAAACGCGGTAAAACGCCGCTAAATCGCGGTAAAAAACGCGGCAAAACGCGCGTTTCTAAACGCCGGTTTCAACATGTGTCCAGCAGCGTTTGCATCTGCGTCTCGTGTGCATGAAGCTTAGGTTTCATCTGCGTCTCCTGTGCATGAGGCCTAACCCGGGGACTCCGTTGGTGGTGGTGGGTGATCTTAATGGTATTATAGATCCTAGTTTGGATAAACACCCTCCTCCTCTAGGGGGTTGCAATAAGAACATTACGGCCTTGGCGAAGGTTTATGCGAGAGGTGGGGTGGACAGACCCGTGCAGACTTAGGAACCCAACCGAACGCCAATTTTCATGCTTCTCTAAGACACACTCCTCTTTATCTAGAATTTACCTGTGCCTGTGCTCGGCCTCAGCGTCTCAGTATGTAGAAAGGGTACAGTACCTAACTAGAAGTATCTCTGATCACTCCCCTTTGTTGGTTCACGTAACGGTTAAACCAGCCTCCACTTTGCAGAGAGCCCCATGGAAACTTAATGCCTTCTGGTTGCATCTTTTCCCTCCCACCAACACAATTGAAACAGACATTGTGGCTTACTGGTAGAGGCATGCAGAGTATCCAGATTCGAACGCCGCCTAGGATGCTTTTAAAGCTTTCCTGTGGGGGCTGTTCATAACTGAGGTCAATGCCATTAAGCACAATACGTCTGCCCAGAGGGAACAAGCGGACCGGTTAGTAAGACGCCTGGAGGGGGAGTATATTGCTGATTCGTGTGGGACCACCCGGGAAGCCTGGATAGCTGCACAGGATGCCATTAATAGAATGGATGCTTCCAAAGCGAATCAAAAACGTTTTTTTAATAAATTGGCTTTTTATGAGGAGGGTGAGCAGACCGGCAAGCTCTTGGCCACAATAGTGCACTCCCAGCGGTCTTCCCCATCTATTGGGGCCTTGCGCAACAGATCAGGTAGGTTGGTTAATACCCCTGATCTGGTGGTGCAGGGGCTGGTGGACTTCTACTCTGAGCTTTATGAATCCAAGATGACATGTACTATAGAGGAGGTTCGGGAATTTCTACAGGGGATAGAGCTACCGTGCTTAACGGAGCCCCAGGAGGAATTTCTTGAAGCGCCCATTACGATGGAGGAGATGTTGATAGCTACCAACTCGTTCCCCAACTCTAAAGCCCCGGGGGATGACGGCATTCCAATCGAGGTGTATAAACAGTTTGGAGATGTAATACTGCCTCAATTACTCCGTACCCTAAACTTAGCGAGGGAGTCGCACTGCCTCCCGGAGTCTATGAGAAGAGCCAGCATTGTATTGCTTCTCAAACCAGGGAAATACCCGCTAGATCCTGGTTCGTATAGGCCAATCTCGCTCTTACAGAATGATATTAAAATTCTTGCCAAAGTGCTAGCCCGGAGACTAAATACTGTGATTTCCTCTATCATCCATCCAGATCAATCGGGTTTTATACCTGAAAGGTCTACGGCAATTAACCTCCGCCGGTTATTTCTTAATATACAGTCCAGTGCAGATAATGTGGGAGACAGGGCGCTGCTTTCACTAGACGCCCATAAGGCTTTTGATAGCATTGAATGGAGGTACCTATGGGTGACTCTTGAAAAATTTGGGTTTGGACCTGGCTTTTTATCATGGGTACAACTATTATATAACTCCCCCTCTGCGGTAATAAGGGAAGCTGGAAGGGTGTACGCTTCTTTTCCTTTATTTAGAGGGACTAGACAGGGGTGCCCCCTGTCCCCTTTACTTTTTGCCATTGCCATTGAGCCCATGGCGGCTTTGGTGAGATGTAACCCCTTGATCACGGGTTTTAAATATGGGCAGCTGCACGAAAAATTAATGTCAGGCCTAGTGATTAATTGGACCAAATCACATATTATGTTATTAGTTTCTACCTCTCCGCAAGATCTCACACTGCACGACATCCCGGTAGCTATAAAATTTAAGTACCTTGGGATATGGGTCACCCCACGGCCATGCGACTACATACTACTGAATCTCTCCCTGTTATTGAGTAGGATCAGAGATAAAATGAAAGTTTGGGCTAAATTGAAAATGTCGCTGATAGGCAGAGTAAACCTTATCAAAATGATTTTTATGCCACAATTATTGTATATTTTACATAACACTCCAATGGTAATTCCACTTAAAATGTTTAGAATTATTAACTCCTTATTTAGAGCATTTATTTGGCTTAACAAACCTCCTAGAATAAGATTGGAACAGCTTCAGAAACCCAAGGAGGCGGGAGGGCTGGCCCTTCCCAACCCGTGGCTTTACTGTTTAGCTGCACAGCTTCAACATATTGCCCGTGCCGTAGCAAACGGACAGGAGACTGGGGAAGGGGAGGGAGATCCCGCCACTGCTCTCCTTAAACACGTCACGGGCTCAGGCGGGGTTGTAGCCGGCTTAGAAACCTTATCGTTCGCCAAGTCTAACAGGCAGTTCCCAACGTATGCCCTAATTCAGAAAATTTGGAACAAAACACGTCAATTACAAAATGTGGAGGGCTTTATGGAGTACAGCCCGATATGGAATAATAGGTATTATGGGGAGCTGCTTGGTCTGACCTGTGCTGAACGTTGGAGACGATACGGAGTGACCCTCCTGACTCACATTTTCTCGGGGGGTAAACTGCTCTCATTTGCAGAGTTGAGAGAAAGATATAGTGTTCCCCAGGGTATGTATTTCTATTATTTGCAACTGTGACATGCCGTTAAGGCACAGGCAGGAAATAATCCCTAGAGACAATCTCCCACCCCAATCTTTCGCTTTGTGATAGAAGTCACCAGTTACAAGGGTTTTATATCCAGTTCATACAATATGTTACTTAATGCATTTGTACCTGTTTTTCCGGTCAGGTAACGGCCTCATGGGAGAGAGATGTGGGAGCATTTGAGGAGGACCAATGGGCTGAGGCCCTACAGGCAATACAGGGTTGCTCGCTGAATACGGCACATTGTAATGAGGGTGCACCGCACACCGGCCAGACTGTACAAGATGGGGATTGGGGAGGGGGACCAATGCACCAGGTGCGCCAGGGACCGGGGAGATCTCATCCATTTGCTATGGCGTTGCCCCAAATTGCATATCTGTTGGTCGGGGGGTCATTGATACTCTTAATGGGGCCTTCAGGGTAAAGGTGCCACAAGACCCAAAGGTTTGTCTCTTGGGTATAATGGACGACCTCCCATTGGAAGGTGGTCTCTAAGGAGGCCATAGGTAGAGCCCTCTTTCAGGCACGTAAACTTATCCTTCAACACTGGAGAGCGAGCGACTCCCAGAGGTTGAAGGAATGGATATCTCAGATGGGGAACATGTTAAGCATGGAAAAGTATAAAAGGTTTGTCTCTTGGGTATAATGGACGACCTCCCATTGGAGGGTGGTCTCTAAGGAGGCCATAGGTAGAGCCCTCTTTCAGGCACGTAAACTTATCCTTCAACACTGGAGAGCGAGCGACCCCCGAGGTTGAAGAAATGGATATCTCAGATGGGGAACATGTTAAGCATGGAAAAGTACATTTATCAACACAGGGGTCGGGGGGGAATATTTGAACAGCTATGGGGTCCCTGGCTTGATACCCCCGGGCTGTCCCCCCTGGAGCTGGTTCTGGGTAGGCTGTTTATTTAGGATGTGTAAGGAGAGATCTACCGGGGAATATAGAGTTATAGTGAAATAACAACTGATGTGGCAAGGGCAGGCCAGGTTGCAAAGGGGCTGTGGCCCAAATGGACCATACTATTTCTTTAATTTGGTATGCTGTTAGTATAGGAGATTATCTATACCAATAGAGATACATGACATTGTTAAGTGAAAAGTGCTTATCTTTGTATGCTGCATGAACATGTATGTTATGCTGATTCTGTGATTGTCATTTGTGTATTTTTGTACCAATAAAATCCGTTTTGAGTTAAAAAAAGAATGAGTCTGACATATTCATTTGGTTTTGGTACTGTGAAAAGGTTTAAATAAAACCCCAATCCCTGCTCTTGCATGGGAACACTAAGATCAATGTTTTGAGACAAAAGATGGTCCAATGCTTGAAGCGGAGACTTCTTTGACTTCTTTTTCTCTGGACTCTGCGAAAACAAGCAGACGGAACTCAAGTTTGTACCCTAAAGTTATTGAGGAAGTCGCCTATCTGCAGCCTATGGCACCTGGCATTCCTAGGTGGCCTCTCATCCAGGTACTGCGCTCGAGCGAGCGGGGGTGCTCCCTCATAAGGAGGCTTCAGTTTCTTTCTTGCAATCATTCAAAGTTAAAGGGGAGGGCCACCCTGAAAAACAAAAAAATGTTAAAAATTACAAAAAATCTAAAAAAAAAAAAATGAAAAAAATTTTTTTTTTTTACTTACCAGAAATGCCTGTTGCTAGGCACTTTCTCCTAATCTTCCTCTTCCTCCTCCGCGGAGATCTTATGTCTTCTGTCTTCGTCGCGGCGTCTTCTGGGTAATGAGTCGCGCTGTGTTCTGGGAACTGTGTGTTCCAGAACACAGCGCGTCCCATTCAGAAAGCGCTGCGGGACTCGCGCATGCGCAGTAGCTGCGGGACTCGCGCATGCGCAGTAGGAAACGGGCAGTGAAGCCATAAGGCTCCGCTGCCTGTTTCCCTTACAAGGGATGGCGGCGCCGGGACCCGAGAGCCGAGGGACGGGTCGGCCTCGGGCGGCCGACATCGCGGGCGCCCTGGACAGGTGAGTGTGTTTATTAAGTCAGCAGCTGCAGTGTTTGCAGCTGCTGACTTTTTTTTTTTTTTTTTATAACCGGCCCTCCGCTTTAACCGTGAATGATAGACATGCAAGTGTGAGAGGAGCCTTGCATGGCTGCGCTGTCTTCAAATTGTGACAGCGGGTGCGGGGAGAGGTTTTACCGCCTGATGTCACAAGGAAGGGGGATCTGGGGGGAGATGCTCACACTGCTAGATCTGCAGGCGCCTTGTGGATTATTTGGCATCAGGCAACTGTTTTTCAGATCTGTAAGGCTGCTACCTGGTCTTCTGTTTCACACATTTTGTACGTTTTACCAGGTGGATGTTTCGGTCTTAGCTGATGCCAGTTTCACACATAAGCTCCTCTAGGCAGCTCTTTGAGCTGCAGGCAGTCCTTTGTTCATTTTTTTGTGCGGCCTGTTAATGATTGTTTGCTGTATTGCCCACCCATGTTGGACTGCTTTTGGCATCCCAATGGTTTGTAACTTCCTGTTTCTCCTTAGGGCTCATTCACCTGGCTGTACCCATCTGTATGCTTGTGCAAAGTGCCATCTTTAGCTGCCCAGGATGCTCAGGTGTTCGGTGCAGAATGCAGATGTGTGCAGGCAGTCTGTTGAAATCAATGACTAGCTGCACAGACCTGCATGGACCTTCATGCGTATCCCGGAGTGTACACCCACATGGATCAGAAGATTGCTCAGGGTACATGCTGGTACATTGTCAGGAACCATGAAACAGACTGTGACAGAAGTACAATCAAATCACACTTGTTTATTAATAATAAAAATAAAAAGGTAAATAGAAAAAGCATAGTCAATCATAGCCAGAGTCCAGTAGCCAGATCGGGTAGTCAGCCAGTCCAAAGTTCATAAACCAGATCGGGTAATCAGCCAGTCCAGAAGTCAGGGATCCGAGGAGAGCAACTGCAAGCAGGATAAGAAGCCAGGAGGGATGTCAGCAAGCCAGTCTTGAAACAAACAGCAGGAGATGGTTCCCTGTGATGTGACCAACGTGAAGGCAATGGAAAAATGAGCTGGAAGGCTTTAAATAGGCAGGTCAGACGAGCATCATCGGGAACAGCTGGTAACTGTGGAGAGAGAAGAGAGCTGGCAATTACCCGACAGCTGAGCGGCCAGCCCAGAGGAGGAAGGGCTAAGCCAGCCCTGACAGTACCCCCCTCAATGACCCCTCTCCCTCGGGGGGCCACCGGGCTTGAGGGGAAACCATCTATGGAACTCGTGGAGGAGGACAGGGGCATGTATGCAGAGGATGAAACCCAGGAGCGTTCCTCTGGACCGTACCCCTTCCAATGCACCAGGTACTGTATGCGCCCACGGAACCTACGGTCAATGGATTGTACCTCATACTCCTCATGGTTCTCAACCTGAATAGGGTGAGGATGTGGCACCGAGGAGGTAAATCGGTTACAGACCAACGGTTTCAATAAGGAGACATGAAACACATTTGAGATACGCATACTAGGAGGAAGTTCCAACGCGTAAGCTACTGGGTTAATCCTGCGAAGGATACGGAAAGGCACAATAAACCGAGGTGCGAACTTCAGTGAGGGAACACGAAGCCGGAGGTTGTGAGATGACAGCCAGACCCTGTCCCCAACCTGGTAGGAAGGCGCAGGCAGCATGGAGTCTGTACCTATCATTAGCATGACGCAAAGCCTCCTGGACTTGTACCCAAGTGGAACAAAGACCACGGAGATGCTCCTCTAACGCAGGAATACTCTGCGGAACAAACGAGTCAGGCAACATGGAAGGTTGGAAACCATAATTTGCCATAAATGGAGACAATCAGGAGGCATAATTCAAGGCACTGTTGTGAGCAAACTCTGCCCAAGGTAATAGGTCAGACCAGTTGTTATGATGGTCAGAAATATAGCAACGTAGGAATTGCTCCAAGGACTGATTGGCTCATTCAGCGGCACCATTAGACTGCGGGTGATACGCAGAAGAGAACGCAAGCTGCATTGCCAACTGTACACAAAAGGCTCGCCAGAACCGGGAGACAAACTGACTGCCCCTGTCCGAGACAATCACCTTGGGTAGCCCATGTAAGGGAAAGATCTCCTGAGCAAAAATGGAAGCCAGTTCCTTAGAGGTAGGCAACTTCTTAAGTGGAATACAATGACACATCTTTGAGAACCGGTCAACCACCATAAGGATAACAGTGTTGCCTTGGGAGTTGGGCAATTCCACAATGAAATCCATAGACAGGTGAGTCCAGGGCCTCTCTCCATTGCGTATGGGTTGTAGGAGGCCCACTGGAAGGTGTCGTGGAGTCTTACTCTGAGCACACACGGGACAGGCAGCTACGAAGGCAATAACATCAGCCCGTAGACTAGGCCACCAGAATTGTTGGGAGATGGCCCAAATGAGTTGATTCTTCCCAGGATGGCTAGCTGCCTTGGGAGAATGGTAAGTCTGGAGCACTGCAGTACGGAGACTCTCTGGGACAAAGCAGCGGTCACAAGGTTTATCAGGAGGAGCATGGACCTGAGCAGCAAGAATTTTGTCATCCAAAGGAGAAGTAAGACTGGTGCAAACCGTAGCTAAGATACGATCAGGAGGAATCATAGGAACCGGAACCGACTCCGACTTGGAAGTGGAGGAAAATTGTCGTGACAAGGCATCAGCCCTTACATTCTTAGTACCGGGTAAGAATGAGACAATGTAATTTAAAGCTCGACAAGAAAAGAGCCCATCGCGCCCTTCTGGGAGAGAGTCGCTTAGCCTCAGACAAGAATGTAAGATTCTTATGGTCAGTAAGAATAAGAACGGGCACAGTGGTACCTTCAAGGAGATGTCTCCATTCTTTCAGGGCTAAAATGATCGCCAACAGCTCTCTGTCACCAATCTCATAATTGCACTCAGCAGGTGACAATTTCTTGGAAAAGTAGCCACACAGATGCATAGCGCTCTCAGAGTTAGGGCGTTGAGACAGAAGGGCACCAACTCCAGTCTCAGAAGCATCAACTTCTAGGATAAAAGGCAACGTAGGATCAGGATGTGCCAACACAGGAGCAGAAACAAAGGCAGCCTTGAGAGTCTCAAAGGCCTTAATGGACTCCGGAGACCAACTCTGTGGGTTACCGTCCTTTCTGGTCATATCAGTCAGAGGCTTGACCAGAGACGAGAAGTTACGAATAAACTCCCGATAGTAGTTGGCAAAGCCCAGGAAACACTGAAGAGGACGTAAACCCACGGGTTGAGGCCACTGTAGGACTGCCGAAAGTTTCTCTGGGTCCATTGAAAAAACAGCAGTGGAAATGACATAGCCCGGGAATGTAACCTGTTCACGATGGAACTCGCACTTCTCCAGTTTACAATAGAGATTGTTCTCTCTTAGTTTCTGAAGTACACAACAGACATCTGTGTGGTGGCTCTCCAGGGACTTGGAAAATATGTGGATATCATCGAGATAAACCACCACACACAACTGCAACAAATCTCGGAGGACATTGTTAATAAATTCCTGGAAAACTGCCAGGGCGTTACAAAGGCCAAAAGGCATTACCAGGTATTCATAATGGCCTGTTCTGGTATTAAATGCAGTCTTCCACTTGTCGCCCTCCTTAATGCGCACGAGATTGTATGCCCCTCGCAGGTCAAGCTTTGCGAAAACCGTTGCTCCCTTGAGGCGGTCAAATAACTCAGTAATCAATGGAATCGGGTAGGCATTCTTAATCGTGACACGATTGAGACCCCTATAATCTATACAAGGTCTCAGTTCACCGCTCTTCTTTTTCACAAAGAAGAAACCAGCACCAGCAGGAGACGAGGATTTGCAGATGAAACCTTGAGAAGTGCGTCAGCGTCATACTCCTCCATGGCCTTATCCTCCAAGACCGACAAAGGGTAAACCTGGCCACAAGGAGGTATGGCACCAGGTTGAAGGTCAATTGCGCAATCATAAGGCTGGTGTGGAGGCAAACTACAGGCTTGACCTTTATCAAAGACATCGCCAAAATCACGGTACTCCTCCGGCAGGGAGGGGAGTGAAGCGGTGCACAGGACCTTGGATACCTTCAGGAAGCATGTCTCACTGCATTGTGGTGACCAGGAGAGAACCTCAGCACGGAGCCAATCAAAAGAGGGGTTGTGCCTCTGTAACCAAGGATAATCAATACGCAGCGGAAATCTGGGTGAGGACATAACTTGGAACTGGATTATCTCATGGTGAAGAGCCCCTACGGCCATGGACAACGGAACCATCTCATGAGTCACATGGGCAGGATGTAAAGGTCTCCCGTCAAGAGCCTCAATGGCAAGTGGAGTGTCACGCAGCTGCAGTGGAATCGAGTGCTTGGAAACAAATGCAGCATCAATAAACAGGCCTGCAGCCCCAGAGTCGATTAGAGCCTGTATCTCGATGGACGACTCAGCCCAAGAAAGGGTGACCAAAACCAGGGGCTTATCCTTCTGGATAACTGGGGACGAAACAACGCCACCTAAGGTCTGTCCATGACAGGACCTCAAGGTTCGGGCGTTCCCTGGACAGGTAGGACAAGACTTCAAAAAGTGACCTGCCTGGCCACAATAAAGGCACAATCTCTCCCTCCTCCTAAAGGCTCTCTCATCTGCAGAGAGACTCGTGAAGCCCAGGTGCATGGGTTCATCTTCACTGACCAACTCGGTACCAGGAGGCATGGGAGGAGAGGGAGGCATGGGTGGGACTACAAAGCTCGGAGGCAAAGGTACAGGAGGCTTCCGTAAGCGCTCCTTAAGAGAAAGTCTTTCTCTGAGTCTGGAGTCAATAAGGATGGCAAACGAGATCAAGCTCTCCAGCTCAGTGGGTATATCTCGGGCTGCTATCTCATCCTTGATGGAATCCGAGAGACCATGAGAAAAAGCAGCCACGAGGGCCTCATTGTTCCAAGCAACCTCTGCTGCCAGAGTACGGAATTCAATGGCGTAGTCGGCAACAGTTCTTGTACTCTATTTGATGGACATGAGGCACTTGGCAGCAGAAGCGGTGCATGTGGGAATGTCAAAAACCCTTTCAAAGGAGGCCACAAACTGAGGGTAACTCAAGACAACAGGTTTTTGCATCTCCCATAGAGGGTTAGCCCAGGCCAAGGCTCTCTCAGAAAGAAAAGATATCACGAAACCTACTTTGCTTCTGTCCGTGGGAAACGCCTGGGGCAGCATTTCAAAGTATATCTCAACCTGATTGAGAAACCCTCTGCATTGAACTGGATCGCCCCCAAATCGCTGGAGAAGCGGAGCAGAACCAGACATACCTCTTATAGAGGTAATACATGAGGCGGGTGCCTGCACAGAGACTGGTGCAGCAGCAGGGACGGCCTGCGACTCAGGTTGTACCGGTGAAGCCACCGTGGGGGATTCCAGATGAGCAGTGCGATTCAGGAGTGTTTGTAACGCCAAGGCAAACTGATCCATGCGGTGATCTTGCTCATCCAATCTGGAAAAAATATTACCAACAAGTGGATTGACTGTATCTTCTGAATTCATGGCCTTCACGTACTGTCAGGAACCATGAAACAGACTGAGACAGAAGTACAATCAAATCACACTTGTTTATTAATAATAAAAATAAAAGGTAAATAGAAAAATGCGTAGTCAAGCATAGCCAGAGTCCAGTAGCCAGATCGGGTAGTCAGCCAGTCCAAAGTTCATAAACTAGATTGGGTAATCAGCCAGTCCAGAAATCAGGGATCCAAGGAGAGCAACTGCAAGCAGGATAAGAAGCCAGGAGGGATGTCAGCAAGCCAGTCTTGAAACAAACAGCAGGAGATGGTTCCTTGTGATGTGACCAATGGGAAGGCAATGGAGAAATGAGCTGGAAGGCTTTAAATAGGCAGGTCAGACGAGCATCACCGGGAACAGCTGGTAACTGTGCAGAGAGAAGAGAGCTGGCAATTAGCCGACAGCTGAGCGGCCAGCCCAGAGGAGGAAAGGCTAAGCCAGCCCTGACATACATGCAGGCATTATGTTATCCCATGCAGGCTAATCATAATAGCTTAAGATCTGGCACCCATAGGATGCTAGGGAGAAGATGCTGGTGCTGGTGAGGGTCCTCACAGAGGTCAGATCATTGTTGGGGAGGTATTTGCAGCTTTAGATCTACTTTAATAATAAAGTGTCTGATGTTTTCTCCTCACTATTTGGATAAAAAAGGGGAAAAAAAATCTCCTTACAACAGTGCATAAACATCAATGCTGGCAATGGTGCTGCCCACATATTCTATGCAATATCAACAAAATGCTTTTTTACCACCTAGGTTTTAAAAACACAAATTGGACAAAATTTACTAAAAATAAAGAGAAAAGATTAAAAATGTATTTAAACATTTTTGTCCTGTGAAGATTCATATTTGCACAATGAATGCAAAAATACTGCATCCAGAAATAGACATATTCCATGAACATCTTAAGACAACTTTGCATCTCCAAGCACACTACATGAAATCAACCCTTGACCCTTATGAGATCATAGCATGCACCAAAGAGTGTTAATCCTCGGCTCTCTGTCATCAACAGGATCATCAAGAAGACAAGCATCAGCAAGAAATTCAAAATTCAGCTGTTGAAACATAATCTCAAACAAAGTTCCAGAACAGCGAAGAGACTTAAAAGGGTTGTAAACCCTTGTGGTATTCACCTTAATGCATTCTATAGTGCAGCACCCCCCTAGACCCCCCCCCCCTTTTACTCACCTGAGCCCGGTATTTCCAGCGCCAAGAACAAGCACCCCAGCTCCAGCCGGTGTCTTGGGTCCTGATTGGATAGATTGATAGCAGCGCAGCGGGGCTGAGTCGTGCTGTCTGTGTCAATAGATGCAACAATGGGACACGGGAGCATGCCCGCATAAGTTTCCAGAGGGATATCGCTTTTCCATAGGGGCACTCGAGAAGAGGAGGAGCCAGGAGTGCCGCTAAGGGACCCCAGAAGAGGAGGATCGGGGCCAACTGCATAGAGGAGGTAAGTATGACATGTTTTTTTATTTAAAAAATGAATACTATCATAGTGGGTATTTCTATAAGTGTTAAATAAGGTGTGGTTTGTGCTGCAGGAATGTGTATACACAACAAACGTGTAAAATGTATGTTGTGCACTGGAATGCTGTGTGTCTTTCATTGTTAATGGCACCTGGATACACCTCACCAATCAACTTTTAGCACACAATAACATATTTGTACATGCAACTTTTTTTGCTGTGTTTTAGTGCATTAGTAAACCACATCATTATGCTTTGCTGATGCCTAAGCATACTTCCTTTACCCACAATTATTTTTTTATATCTTATATATGTGGTGAATTAGGGGTTAACTCGTGGTTTAGCCTTTCATTGCACACATCAGAGCAAATTCTAGTAATAGTTGATAAACACTTGGTAAACCTATTTATTGCCTGCCACACTGAAGTAAACATTGCTTGCCTTATATTTGTTCAACCCGTGGATATAATGCCTGTTTGAGCAAATTTTTTTTTAATCCCCTGCATAAACCAAAGATTTATAACCCTCTAGGAAGCTATAAAGAGTCGCTTTATTTTAGAACCTCGAATTATGTGTGGGAAAAAAGTGCAATAGCATGAAAGAAATTTACATTTTTTTTTTTTTTTTTCAGAATTGTAAAGCTGCGAGCAATACTGCTCGAATTTTGTGTAATTTTTTTGTTGCTTAGAAACGTGGTACAACCTGCTATGCACCATTACTTAGCTTGAATACTTGTCATGTTTATGTTCAGAATACAGATTTCAGAAGGAATTAAATCAGTTTAATATATAGCCAATTTTAGTTTGAATATTTTAAAGGTCAAGCTAAAATATCTCATGTTTGTTAATAAAATATTGTGTTAAATAGTAGCTTAAGAATATGCACAGAAATGCTTGCAAAAAATTTGCTTCTGTATTTCTTTCAACGTCTGTGTTATTGTAACAAGCAAATCATAGCTGCATTGTGGAAGCTGCCCAGTTTAGATAAAATGGCTGAATTTAGAACAAGATGGATACTGTAACAAAATGGTTGCTTCTGATGAAATGTTTTTTACTTGCAAAAGAGCAAAGAGTTTCAACTAATGCCTCGTACACAAGATCAAACAATCCGGTGGAAAAGTGGACAATCCCGCTGTGTGTGGGCTCCGGCTGACTTTTTTCACCCAAAAGTCCGGCGGACTAAGAAAGTATTTTTGCACTCCAATCTGTCCGCCGGTCTCGCATTTCGTCGGGCAATCCCGCCGTGTGTGTGCCAGTCCGCCGCACTTTTGAAATGAACAGACTTTTCCCGCCCGGAGAAAAGTCCGCTCATTTTGAGCGCGTCTCTAGGTAGCCGGGGCCAGCGAAGGAGGCGTCGCTGGCTCCGTCACCTGGTATGGACTTAAAGGGGAATAGTCCCAGCATCCTCTGGGACTATGACATCATAATGGGTGAGGATATCATCTGGTGATGTCCCTATATAAGTCGCCGCACGCCACTTCTCTGTCATTGTGACCGGAGACCACGACGAGGCAACATCTCCAGAAGAGAAGAAGAGAAGAACAGAACAGAAGAACAGAAGGCCAGAAGACAGCGGCGACAGAAGACCGGGCCACCCCTTGTAAAAGAGCTAGAAGAAGGTGCGGTGGCCCGGCAAGAAGAACCGAAGAGGGGGACAAGACCCCCGAAGTCGGAAGAAGAGGGCAGCGGCGAAGAAGAAAGCCAGGCTCCTCCTCTAGTGAAAGAGCTAGCAAAAGAGCAGAAGATAGCGGAGGAGTCCGGCGAGAAGACGCCCGAAGACGGAAGCAGACCCCCGGAGCTGTGCAGTAAACTATTTTAGACCTTGTGTGTTGTGTTTTTTTTTACTTTTTTTCACAGGTGAATGGGTAGGGGTACATTGTACCCCATACTCATTCACATAGGGTGGGGGGCTGGGATCTGTGGGCCCCCTTATTAAAGGGGGCTCCCGGATTCCGATAAGCCCCCACCCGCAAACCCCAACAACCAACGGACAGGGTTGTCGGGAAGAGGACCTTGTCCTCATCAACATTGGGACAAGGTGCTTTGGGGTGAGGGGGCCGCGCGGCCTCCCCTTCCCCGAGGCACCCCCCCGTTGAGGGGACGTGACCTGGTATGGCTCAGGAGGGGGGTGCCGCTCGCTTGTCCCCACCCCCTTTCCTGGCCGACCGGGTAGCGTGCTCGGATAAGGGTCTGGTATGGATCTGGGGGAGACCCCCACGCGATTCTTCGGCGTAGGGGTTCCCCTTTAAGTCCATACCAGGTGACGGGGCCAGCGACGCCTCCCTCGCTGGCCCCGGCTACCTGGAGACGCAATCTAAATGAGCGGACTTTCCTCCGCATGTGTGGGCGAGTCCGTTCATTTCAAAAGTACGGCGGATAGTCCGCCGGACTTAGTACGCCGTATTAGTCCGCTGAAAAAGTGCTGTGTGTGAGCAGACTAAGTCCGCCGGATAGTCTGCTACATGTGTACGCGGCATAACACTGACAAGTAACGCCCCCCCCCCCCTTCTCTTTTTGTGAAGGCTATGAATAGCTGTTTGTCAGACAGATAAGGGGAACGTGGCTGTTCACAGTGATTGTGAAAACCTAGTGGGACTTTATGAAGCAAGATGGATAGTGGAAGTATATAGCAATATATTTAGTGCAAAACTAGTTGCAGTACAGTTTACCTTGCCAAGATACAAATACGCAAAGAATTCTAAATATGTATATCTTTATGATTGGTTAAATTAACCAGGAGTCTCCTCCTTAGAGGAAATATGTATTTGTGATGCAAAAGCTGAGATATATGTTGTAACCGCCCATAAGGGTCACTTGGCCTTTAGGACACAAGTCCTGCTGAGTGCTTTTTCGCTAGCGAAATAAAGTTTGTTTTTCTACAGAAATCTGTTGCTTGGAGTCATCCCTGATTTCCCAAAGCGGTTCTCCCACTTCAACTCAAGTATGTATTGATTGTGTTTTATGCTGAACCCACTAGGCCTGCTTTTAATAATTAGGCATACCTCCCAATTTCTGTGGGACTGTTCCATGATTTTAACAAAATCTTAGCGTCTTGCGGATCAGGGCTCCCAGAGCCCAGTGCAAACGTGTGCTAGGGCATGTCCCCCGCATCAGAAACAACAACAGAAGGAAAGGGCAGACGGACCGAGTGCATTACCAACATAAGCAATTTTATTTTGAAAGATAAAACTTATTCTACTTACAGAGACATAGCAATGTGCCCCACATCTCCTGCAGGTGGCCCCGGGTCCTAGAGGGAATATTTGCCAACTCTATAGTAGCCGACACGTTTCTCCACTACCTGCCTGCCACCACAATACATGTCACAACTGAGAGAAGATTCTCTTAGGCTAAGCTCTGATATTATCATGCACAACAGGAAGAGGAGCCTTTGGGGGAGGGAGTTCCAACTCCATTGAGTCATGCCATATCTGAGGTCTGTGTGTTTTGGGGGGGTTGCATTGAGGGGTACACAGTGACCAGGGGTGGAGAATTTATGCTTGGAGGTTGAGGAGGAGAGAGTATTTGTGTTGGGTGGCAATTTTGGGAGGAAAGAGGATTTGTGCTAAAAGGAGGATTTTTTTTGGGGGGGGGGGGTATTTGTACTAAAAGAGAAGAAATTATTTGGGGTGTTGGAGATTAATGGGGGACAGAATTTGTCATAGAAGGGAGGATTTGGAGGTTTATGCTGGAGAGGGAGATTGTTTTTGCTGGGAGGAGAAATTTGGGGGGGGGAGAGTATTTGTGCTGGGAGGATTTGGAGGGGGACAGGATTTATACTGAAAGGGTGAATTTGTGCTGACGGGGAGGGAATTTGTGCTGGGGAGGATTTCTTTTTGGAGGAAGCATTGAAGAAAGGATAATATGTCCTGCAGAAGGGTTTTTAGGGGAAGACGATTTAGATCTGGGGGGAGGATTTTTGCTGTAAGGAGGAGAGGATTTGTCGTGTGTGTGTGTGTGTGTGTGTGTGTGTGTGTGTGTGTGTGTGTCTATTTTAACCACCTCAAGTCACTTTCCCTCCCATTCCTGCCCAGGCCAATTTTCAGATTTTAGCACTGTCACACTTTGAATGTCAATTATTCAGACATGCAACGCTGTACCAAAATGGCATTTTTACTATTTTTTTTTTAGACAGATAGAGCTTTCTTTTGGTGATATTTAATAAGTACTGGGTTATTTATTTTTTTGCTATATAAACTCAGAAATACCAAACATTTCAAAAGGAAATGCATTTTCCTTAGTTTGTTATAAAATTCAAAAAATAGAATTATATAAATAAATATAGGCCAATATTTATCTGGCTACCTTTTTTGGGAAAAATAACCCAAATCAGTGTACATTGTTTGGTCTGTGTAAAAAGTCATAGAGTCTATAAACTATGATGTGTATATAGGGAATAAAATCCATCCTTGGTAAAAGCAACACATACAGTACACAAAAACACGAGCTAGGCACACAGTTAATTCTTTGATCACCCTAGATGTTTAACCCCTTCTCAGTCAGTGTCATTAGTACAGCGACAGGGCATATTTTTATCACCGACCACTGTCTGTGTTACTCATTCCCACAAAGTGTCAGTTGGTGTCCGATTGTCTGCCACAATATCGCTGCTATTACTAGCAAAAAATAAAAAAAATACAGTATATATACCATAGTTTGTAGATGCTATAACTTTTGCGCAAATTAACCAATATACGCTTATTGGGATTTTTTAACAAACATGTGTAACAGAATACATATTGGGTTAAATGTATGAAGATTTTTTTTTATATTATTGGATATGTTTTTTAAAAGTAAAAAATTTAGTTTTTTTTTCCAAAATTGTTTATAGGGCAAAAAATAAAAATCACAGTGGTGATAAATTACCATCAAAATGACATGTAACGCAGTGGCCACAGCTATCACATGGTACAGGTGTGTTGTGATTGGTCCTGTGTGTAGAATGTGATCACTGTGACCAAGACCACAATAGTACACAATAAATGGCTATCACTGACATGTGATCGATGTGATTGGTTACAGCGATCACATGGTACCAGGACCAGGCCGGTACAACAATATGTCAGATCACACTGTTGTGCACATGAAGTCAAGGAAGGTTCAGACAAAGTGTTAGCTCTCTGTCTTTTAGCGTGCACAAAAGCACATGTAACAGAAGTGCTCAAATTTTTTATTTATTATTTTTTATAATTATGCAAATGTTTATATTGTACATTATGTCTGGTTCGGCTCCACTTCCCCAGTGATTTGGTGGCGATCCAGTCCAATGCAGAGGGTTTCTCAACCAGGTTGAGATATACTTTGAGATGCTGCCCCTGGCGTTTTCCCACGGACAGAAGCAAAGTAGGTTTTGTGATATCTTTGCTTTCTGAGAGAGCCTTGGCCTGGGCAAACCATCTATGGAAGATGCAAAAACCTGTTGTCTTGAGTAACTCTGAGTTTGTGGCTTCCTTTTGAAAGAGTATTTGACATTTCCGCATGCTACACTTCTGCTGCCAAGTGCCTCATATCCATCAGAGTATGAGAACTGTTGCTGATTATGCCATTGGCTGCCGTACTCTGGCAGCAGAGGTTGCTTGAAACAATGAGGCCCTTGTGGCTGCTTTTTCTCATGGTCTCTCAAAGATGAGATAGCAGCCCGAGATATACCTTCTGAGCTGGAGAAGTTGATCACGTTTGCCACTCCCATTGATTCCAGACTCACTTTTAAGAAGCGCTTGCGGAAGCCTCCTTTATATTTGTCTCCTAGCTTTGCAGTCCCACCCTTGCCTCCCTCACCTCCAATGCCTCCTGGTACTGAGTCTGTCAGTGAAGATGAACCCATGCACTTGGGCTTCACGAGTCTCTCTGCAGATGAGAGAACCTTTAGGAGGAGGGAGAGATTGTGCCTTTATTGTGGCCAGGCAGGTCATTTTTTTAACTCTTGCCCTACCCGTCCATGGAACACCCGAACCTTGAGGTCCTGTCATGGACAGACCTTAGGTGGTGTTGTTTCGTCCCCAGTTATCCAGAGGGATAAGCCCCTGGTTTTGGTTACCCTTTCTTGGGCTGAGTCGTCCGTCAAGATACAGGCTCTAATCGGCCTGTTCATTGATGATGCCTTTTTATCAAATCGCTTGATTCTGCTACAGCTCCGTGACACTCCACTTGCCATTGAGGCTCCTGACGGGAGACCTCTACAGTCTGCCCATGTGACTCGTGAGACTGTTCCATTGTCCATGGCCATAGGGGCTCTTCACCATGAGATAATCCAATTCCAAGTTATTTTCTCACCTAAGATTCCGCTGGTTATTGGTTATCCTTGGTTACAGGGGCGCAACCCCTCTTTTGATTGGCTCCCTACCATGGGCGGATCCAGAGTGTAGTCTCGGGAGGGGCACTGCCAGAAAATAAGGTGTACCTGTACGCCATTTGTGCAATAGCCAGCAAAGGCACATGTGCTGATTGGCCAGAGGGGAAGCCAATCAGCAGTAAGTGATGTCCGCCGGCCACCTGCAATCACTCCCCACAGAGATGGAACAGCGGTCTGCTGATGTAAACAAGGCAGATCGCCGCTCTGTCAGAGATGAACAGAGTGATCTTGTGTTCCTGCTAACCAGTAACACTGATCACTCTGTTCAACTAGTGAGTCCATCCCCACACAGTTAGCAAGCACCCCCTAGGGACACCGTTAACTCTTTGATCACCCCTGATGTTAACTCTTCCCAGCCAGTGTCATTAGTACAAGTGACAGTGCATATTTTTAGCACTGATCACTGTATTCGTGTCACTGATCCCCAAAAAGTGTACGATCTGTCCGTCACAATGTTGTAGTCCTGCTAAAAAAAAATCACTGATTTCCGCCATTACTAGGAAAAAATTTATAAAATTGGCATAAATCTATCCCCTATTTTGTAGATAACTTTTATTTAAAACAATCAATATACATTTATTGGGATTTTTTTTTTTACCAAAAATATGAAGCAGAATACATATTGGCCTAAATTGAGGAAGACTTTTTTTTATAGCAAAAAGTTAAAAATATTGCTTTCTTTTTCAAAATTGTCGCTATGTTTATATTGCAAAATCTAAAATTTTACCAAAAGAAAGTGCTATTAGTAGAAAAAAATGGACATCAATTTTACTTGGTTACAGCATTGCACGACCGGGCAATTGTCAGTCAGTTACAGTAACGCAAAGCAGTATCGCAAAAAATGGCTTGTTCATGGGGGGGGGTAAAACTTTCCAGAGCTGAAGGGGTTTAGATTGAACAAGACTAAAAGGGCAGAATTTGTTTTCCATAAATAATGACAGTATGGCACACAAGATTTTGCGATTTTACACATTCACATTCATTCATTCTTTTACTCACTTTTATATAATATATTGGTGCTCTGGTGGGGGGGAGGGGCTCCCACGCAGGAGCAATGCAGAAGCAATGCAGATGAGTAGGATCCGTTAATTGCACTGTCTGCAGGTGCAGTCAGCAGCATCAGATGACAGTGACACACAGTCACTGCTTCTTCCTGTGTTCCCACCCTGCTGTGGAGAAGATGGAGGGAGGAGGTGGGTGGAGCCAACAATCTCACTCAGGGGCGGAGAACGAAGAAGGCTCCGCTATGAATGCTGGGGTTCTCCTCCTCCTCAGCAGCGTCTCCAGCCTCCGACGTGACTGACGTCACTGGTTGCTACACGCCAGGCGGCACAGGCGTTAGCAACCAGTACAAGGAACACTAGCCAGCGGCGCAGCTCCACACACCTCCTCCCTCCATCTTATCTTCTTGTGACCACAAACAGAGTCTCTCTCTCTCAGCGCCACCAATCGGCTGATTATACTGATGTGAGAGAGAGAGACTCGGTGGGGACTGCAATCAATGATATTTTCGGAGGGGGCAATTGCACCGTTGCCCCCCCCCCCCCTGGATCCACCCCTGCTCCCTACTAAGGTTCTCTCCTGGTTGCCACAATGCAGTAAGACATGCTTCCAGAAGGTAGCCAAGGTCCTATGAACTTCTTCTCTCTCCTCCCTGCCGGAGGAGTACCACGATTTTAGTGATGTCTTTGACAAAGGTCAAGCCAGCAGTTTGCCTCCACATCGGTTGTATGATTGCGCAATTGACCTTCAACCTTGTGCTATACCCCCTTGTGGCCGAGTTTACCCTTTGTCGGTCTTGGAGGATAAGGCCATGGAGGAGTATGTTGCAGACGCACTTTCTCAAGGTTTCATCTGCAAATCCTCGTCCCCTGCTGGTGCTGATTTCTTCTTCGTGAAGAAGAGTGGTGAACTGAGACCTTGTATTGATTATAGGGGTCTCAATCGTTTCACGATTAAGAATGCTTATCTGATTCCATTGATTACCACCTCAAGGGAGCAATGGCTTTTACGAAGCCTGATTTGAGGGGGGCATACAATCTCGTGATGATTAAGTAGGGAGACGAGTGGAAAACTGCGTTTAATACCAGAACAGGCCATTATGAGTACCTTGTAATGCCTTTTGGCCTTTGTAACGCCCTGTGTGGTGGTTTAGCACAACGATATCCTCATATTTTCCAAGTCCCTGGAGAGCCACCACACAGATGTCTGTCATCTGCTTCAGAAACTAAGAGAGAACAATCTCTATTGTAAATTGGAGAAGTGCGAGTTCCATCGTGAACTGGTTAACCACTTAAGGACCAGGCCTCCTTTTCAGATTTGGTGTTTACATGTTTAAAACAGTTTTTTTTGCTAGAAAATTACTTAGAACCCCCAAACATTTTATATTGTTTTTTTTTTCTAACACCCTAGAGAATAAAATGGCGGTCATTGAAATACTTTTTTTCACACCATATTTGCGCAGCGGTATTACAAGCGCACTTTTTTTGGAAAAAATTCACTTTTTTGAATAAAAAAATAAGACAACAGTAAAATTAGCCCAATTTTTTTTTTATTGTGAAAGATAATCGTACGCTGAGTAAATTGATACCCAACATGTCACGCTTCAAAATTGCGCCTGCTCGTGGAATGGCGTCAAACTTTTAGCCTCAAAAATCTCCATAAGCGACATTTAAAAAATTCTACAGGTTGCATTTTTTTGTGTTACAGAGGAGGTCTAGGGCTAGAATAATTGCTCTTGCTCTACCGATCGCGGCGATACCTCACATGTGTGGTTTGACCATCGTTTTCATATGCGGGTACTACTCACGTATGCGCTCGCTTCTGTGCGCAAGCTCGTCATGACGGGGTGTTTTTAAAAACCTTTTTTTTTTTCTTATTTATTTTGATTGATTTCATTTATTTTTACACTGTTTTAAAAAAAAAAATGGATCACTTTTATTCCTATTACAAGGAATGTAAACATCCCTTGTAATAGAAAAAAGCATGACAGGTCCTCTTAAATATGAGATCTGGGGTCAAAAAGTCCTCAGATCTCATATTTGGACTAAAATGCAAAAAAAAAAAAATAAGAAAAAATGACATTTAAAAAAAATATACCTTTAAGAGGTATGGGCGGAAGTGACGTTTTGCCATCTTAGCCTCACTCATCTCCATACCCAGCTAGGAAAAGGACCCGATCACCTCCGCCGCTACCGACGGCTCCGGTAAGCGGCGGAAGGCACGGGGGGGGGGGGCGGCGGGAGGGGGGGTGGCACCTCTCCCACCGCCGATAGCGAAGATCTCCTGGCGAATCTGTCATGGAGACCACCGTTATCGTACAGACGATCAGCGCCTGAAGAGATAGATATCTCGGTTGTGGCAGCAGCTGCTGCCGTTACCGAGATATCCCTCTTCAAATATAGGACGTACATCGGCGTGCGCTGGTCGTTAAGTGGTTAAATTCCTGGTTTATGTAATTTTCACTGCTGGTTTTCAATGGCCCCAGAGAAACTTTTAGCAGTCCTATTGTGGCCCCAACCCATGGGTTTATTTCCTCTGCAGCGTTTTCTTGGCTTTGCCAACTATTATCGGGAGTTTATTCGTAACTTCTCGTCTCTGGTCAAGCTCCTGACTGATATAACCAGAAAGGATGGTAACCCACAGTGTTGGTCTCCAGAATCCATTAAGGCCTTTGAGTCTCAAGGCTGCCTTTGTTTCTGCTCCTGTGTTGGCATCCTACATTACCTATTATCCTTGAGGTTGATGCTTCTGAGACTGGAGTTGGCGTCCTTCTGTCTCAACGTCCTACTGCTATGCATCCTTGTGGCTACTTTTCCAAGAAATTGTCACCTGCGGAGTGCAATTACGAGATTGCAGTCGTGGACACATTCAGGCTTTACACCGGGGGCCACGTCTTCTCTGGATCTCCATCAAGGTGTCATTGTGGATGGTAGAGAGGATGTGGACATCTTTCTTGGCCAACATTTCCTCATTTCTCATGAATGCTGATTCGTATGCCCGCATCGCTGGACCCTGGGGCAGGTAAGTGTCTGATTATTAAATTTTTAATTTTTTTTAAGCAGAACTCCACTTTAAATCGAATTTGTTTGTAAGTGGGAACCGTACATTTTTAAGTGTAACTCCAACCTGTAATGTGGGATGTTTCGGGCGCTTCTATGTGTGCAGTTGTGTTATTTGGGGCTCTTGTGGCCATGCAGTACAGCACTGCGGGATGTGTTTGGCGCTGCAAGATGTCAGCTTGGTGGTATCTGGGACCAGTGTGGAGCGCAAGCGGCCGGCAATGACATCACACCACCTCCGTTAATAAGTAGGAGTGGTTCGTAACTCAGATGTTTGTAACTCGGGGACTGCCTATAGTTCCTTTTGAATAGAACAAAATATAATTATTTTACTTTCTCTGTTTCAATGTTTTTATGAACAATAACAAAGATTTTCAAATAATATATATAATTTGCACAATCTGGAGTGCTCGTTTGCAGATGAAAAGACAATGGGGTTTATTTACTAAAGGCAAATCCATTATGCACTACAAGTGCACTTGGAAGTGCAGTCGCTGTAGATCTGATGAGGACGTGCAAGGAAAATGAAAAACTGCATTTTTGCTTGCACATAATTGGATGATAGAAATCAGCAGAGCTTTCTCTCATTTCGATCTTCCCCTCAGATCTACCGCGACTGCACTTGTAGTGCAAAGTGGATTTGCCTTTAGTAAATCAACATTATCATTCGTAAGAGGGGAGGCATAAGGCCCCTGGCCCCACATCAATTGGAGAAGTAGCTCTCGAAATCGCCACTCTCAGTCGTCTCTGAGGTATGTAGTTGCAAGCTTGTGAGTGTGCTCCCAAGCTCTGCTAACACAGTAACAATACCCAACAAGGAGACTTCACACACTCTCTCAACTCGCAACACCATAGTAGTTGCATAACAGTTAACATGGAGCCGAGGGGCCTAACAATAGCTCCACGACTATAAAAGGAAGAGTGTTCCCCTCCACATGGGGGGGGGGGGGGCCTGTCCTCTGCCACTAGTAGTGCATGGTTAATACCTGTCAAGCACATAATTCAGCAAAGAGGAAGAAAAGCGTGGAAAAGAAAGAAGAGAAAAGAGAGGGGGAGGGGGAAGACCCCAAGCTCTGGTCCACGCTGCCCAAAAGTACATCAGATTGGAGCCACTCGGGGGTCTCCAGTCAAATAGCTGATCCACGGACCCCAGACTTTTTTTGAAAACCTTTATTTTGTCATTCAAGATTGCGGAGAGCCTTTGATTTAACATGAGCCAGGAAAGCTTATGTTTAAGTTGGTCAAATGGAATGGCAGCTGACCTCCAACTTCTGGTTATGGTGATTTTGGCAGATATAAATATGAAAGTGAGGAGTCTACTCTGTTTTTTCAAGGCTTCATCAACTTTAACACCGAACAGGGCATGTGTGGGAGATTTAGGTAGGCTGATTTGGGTTAGAGTAAAAATAAAGTGGTAAACCCTTATCTAAAATTGTTGCACCTTGGGGCTTTGCCACCATATGTGGTATGTCATTCCATCCTGTCCACAACCTCAAACACTTTGGAGAAGCTCCCAGAACATAGGTAGCTAGCCTGGTCAGCACCATGTACCATCTCAGAAGGACCTTATAATTAGCCTCTATAATAGAGGTGTTAGTGATTTTGATGCTGCAGGGCAAGCGAATGGCACGCCCCTAGTTCCAGGTTTTCTTGGAGGTCTGGATCCCCACCACTGCATCGCCCCATGGGGATGATGGACGGATGGATGGATGCTTCCTGTCCCTGCTCCTGACTTCAGTGAGAACTTAAAGGGGTTGTAATCCTATGCATTAAGGTGAAAAAACTTCTGGCAGTGACGGAACCCCCAGCCCCCCCGTTTTACTTACCTAAACCCCATAATTCCCTCGGCGGAGAAGAGCGCAGCCATTGGCTGCCACTGCTGTCAATCAAATCCAATGACGCGAGTGCCAGGGCTGAGTCCAGCATCCATGTATATTGATGCAAATGCTGGACTCGGGAGCTCCCCCCCCCCCCCCCGGGAGAGCGCTTTCCCTTCGGGAGGGTTAACTGATGCGAAGAGCTGCTAGAGCCGCCCATTGACCCCAGAAGAGGGTGATCGGGGCCACTCTGCAAAACTAGCTGCACAGTAAAGGTAAGTATGACATGTTTGTGAAACCTTCCTGTTATTTAAAAAAAAAAAATCACTTTAATTAAGCAGGCAGTGATGGAGCTCACTCACTGCATGTCCGATACGGCACGCATGCACACTGAATTATTTTACTTTCTCAAGCAACTCAAACGCCCTTACCTTTTAGATTGCAAGCTCTCTCAAGCAGGGCTCTCCTAACCCTTTTGTCTTGAATTGTGTTGCAACTGTACTTTCTCTCTTTATTTTGTAAAGCACTGCGCAAACGGTTGGTGCTATATAAATTCTCTGACAATATTTAGAACCCCTGTTTGGTTTTGTTGCTGTTTGTTTCCTCGCTAGATAAATGTACACTGTATCTGTGTCCTGGTGACCATTGTAGACAGAAAGTGATGGGAAACGCAATTTCTTTTAGCTGTCCCCAAAACAATAGATGGGGGTAAATCTAATGGGAACATTTCTGGCAGTGGCAACTGTAAAAAAGGAATTTCCCTCACTTTGAAAAGACTTCCTCTCACTTCCTGTTGCATTTCTGGGGTAGAAAATGAAATGAAATCACCTCAATGGGACAAAGACTGCAACATATACACTGACAGGAGTACATGTCAGATACAGCATCTGCTGGGTCATAATTTATTTTATATTATTAAATATTCTTATTACACCAATTTTGTTACACACATCAGTGTAGGTTATCTTATTCACATAACTTTTATGTAACGAACTGCAAAAAGTACAAAATGTTGTTCAAGTGTTAGCTCAGCTTGTAGCAGAACAAGATTTTTATAAATAATTTTGTACTGTGTGAATTGTTAAAGCCATTGTAGTGTTTTGGTGAAACTGTTGCTATCTATTGTTCATTACCTGGCCAGGGGATGGGTGTGTATAATCTAAACATTTGAAAAGATTTCTGTCCTCTTCACAGGGGGTCTTCCTGTGTAATGTAAATGATTAGAGTGTGCTAAGGAGATGCAGAACTGTGGGTAAGCAGATTTCATTGTGGGGACTGCACAGATAAGAAATGTGTTTTGTGGCCATCAGCTGAGTGTTTGTGAGGCAATTTGTCTGTGTTGCTGAGATATTACTTCACTTGACTGGTAAAACTGTTGTCACTGAGGCATTAAGGCTGAGTTTGCTACTACTTTGATATAGTCTGACTTGTCCTTTGACCAATCAAAACAATCCCAGAGTGACATAAAATCCCTTTTACTGCTGCTGTAATCACCACGTCAGATGTCACAAGTTGGATGGTTAGGACTTACTTTGATCCGACTTCAATGATATTCAATGGGCTGAAGTAGGACCAAAGTAGTGCAGGGAGCATTTTCAAAGTTGGACCGACTTGTTTCAGACCAGTTAAGATGGCTCTCATAGGGAAACATTGATTTTCACACGTCATGAGCTCCTAGTGTCGAAGTGTTTATCATACAAATGTGAACCCAGCCTTTGGCGTCCCCCACCCCAAAGCACCTTGCCCCCATGTTGATGAGGATAAGGGCCTCTTCCCAACAACCCTGGTCATTGGTTTTCGAGGTCTGCAGATGGGGGGCTTATTGGAATCTGGAAGCCTCCTTTAAGTAGGGGGCCCCCAGATCCCGGCCCCCCATCCTATGAGTATGAGGTACATTGTATTAAAGTAATTTATTAAGGCAGCTCTGGCGTCTCTTCTGACTTCTTCTGCCCTCTCTGGGTCTTTTCCGCTGATGTCTTCTAGCCCTCTCCAGTTCTTCTCCGCTCTATCGCTGCGGTTCTTCTCCCACTGTCCGCTGTCTTCTGGCTCTGCTGGGTCTTCTCTGCTATCCTCTCGCTCTTTTGCTGGGTCTTCTCTGCTGTCTTTGCCCTCTGTTCTTCTTCTGATGTTGAGTCGATGCTCACAGGATCCCTGCCCCTTATGATGCCTCGGGCAGTGATGTCATAAGGGTGGGGCCTCTGTATGACGTCACACGGTGACCCTGCCCCATGCCTATATAAGAAGTGAGACACCACGCACCCGGCATTAGAGCGGGAGAGAGCGCTGAGTCAACATCGGAAGAAGAACAGAGGGAGAAGACAGCGGAGAAGATCCAGCAAAAGAGCAAGAAAATTGTGGAGAAGACCCAGCAGAGGCAGAAGACAGCGGACAGGGGGAGAAGACATGGAGAGGACTAGAAGACATCAGCGGAGAAGACCCTGAGAGGGGAGAAGAAGTCGTAAAGAGACGCCGGAGCTGCCTTTAATAAATTACTTTAACACCCTGTGTGCTTTATTTTTGAAACTTTTTTTTTTTTCAGGTGTAGGGATACAATGTACATCTATTCCAAACAGGTATGGCTAAATGACCTCTGTACGGAGTAGAATAGATGTAGGGAATGTTTCCGAAGTGTATGAAGTGATATCTATATCTATACTTCTGTGTTATCATGTATGTTTCTGTATATACCTTTATCACTTTTTTTTCCAATATTTTTATTCAATTTTGCAGATAGAAATACAAAATCAGCATTTATCATTGTAAGCGAGAAAAATGAGTGTACACGAATAAACATTGAAAAATTTGTTACATAACTGTAAAACTGTAACACTGGAGTCTATATATTGCTTCATGTACTTATTTGGGTCAAAACTGAACCGAACTTGCGACCCACCATCTAAATTTCCACGTGGGATCGAGGACCATATAAGGTACAAGAGTCCACGCAGTGTCAAACTCGATCAAGAAAAAAGAGGAGAAGGAAACTGAAGCAGTAAAATGAATGAAAGGGAGAGAGAGAAAGAAAAAAAAAAAGGGGGGGGTAGAGATTCTTGGAGGAAAATACTCCGGTATCAGGGCAACTTGCTATGTGGTTGTGAGATACTTGATCCAGGGATCCCATATTGTGTTATACCGAGTGATCTTATCATCTAGAATTGCAGATAAACGTTCATTCACCATTATCCATGATAGTTTCGTTTTAAGTAGATAAAAAGGGATCGTAGGAGACCTCCAGGATTTGGCTATAGATATTCTTGCAGCGCCTTTTTCACTTTTAATCTTGAATATGGCCTCTCCTGGTACAAATTTAGACTAATATGGTGAATATTACAGCCCAGTATATGGTTGCTAGCATTGGTAGAATCTGCCTTCCTATCTACATGGTGATTCTTTGATGATCATCTGGGAGATCTCCATGTGGGGATAATCTCATGCCAACAAGGTAGTTGTACTTACGTGTTGTTTGTGTGTCCTCTGGATATGACAACGGCGGAAAGTTTTTATTACATGTTATTGTTATATAATATATGATTGATTTGTTTTGTTTTAGATAGTGAGACCTGTTTCTTTCAACTACCCTAAGTGTGTCCTGATGAAGTAAAATGGCGAAACGCGTTGAGGGACAGGGGCTCACTGCTGTCTATTTGGTGTCAATTTTCTGTTCACATCATATACTCATGACCATCACGTGTTTATTGTATGTTTTTAATTCTTTTTTTACTTGATTTGTCTGGTATGACTCATTGGTAATAAAGTATCAATTTTACTATACTCTCGTCTAGTTTGCCTATAAAGTCTGATCCAGAGCCCTTTTGGCTCTCAACCATTTTTTCCATAATTGTAGTCTATACGGATGTATAGGAGTGGTATTTCAATTTTTGCAAAGAGCAAAAGATGAAACAGATTAATACAAGCAAAATATAAAAAAAATGGTTGCATACTATAACAGGATAATACAGACTAAACAGTGGGAACCCCACAATATAGTGGAGCCTCAAAAGATGTAGGTCCAGAGTGTGATCCTCAACATGTTTTGCAAAATGATTCACTTCTTCAGGAGAAGTTTACCTTAAACATCTATAAAGAGATACAATCTTACAGTTAAACAGTCACACATAACAGAAAGGGGAGAGGCGTTAGGCTAAACATCAAAATAGATACACTCCCTTGTTTTTTTTACCTATTTTGTTACATTACAGCCTTTAGTTCAATGTTTTTTTAATCTGAATTATCTGTGATGGATCAGAACACAATAGTCTGTTGGTGAAGTAAAATTAGAAAAATATATACATAAAACAATTTTTCCGAAATAAAAAACTGGTAATTGGCATGTGCGTATGTATTCACCCCCTTTGTTATAAAGCCCATAAAAAGCTCTGGTGCGAGGCGCATGCGCGGCAGGTCGCAAGATGGCTCCGCTCCACCACGGCCCCAAATTGATTGCCGGAGCTAACAGAGCGTCCCGCGGTGATTGTTACCGGGACCAGCGGGCAGGGGAGACTGCCGGGAACACCCCGATGTCAGCTGTTCAGATGGGGCAGAATCTCTTGAGCCAGATATCCGCGGCGGCCGTTCCTGTCAGCTATGCCAAGATGGCGGCGGCACCTTGAGGCACACACAGCTCGGAAGTCCCTAATGATTCAATCGCCGATCAGGACTTGGTCCCACCATGCTCCCCAGGTACAGCCTTTCCTCCTCTCCCCCTGCCTCCATAGAGTCCTTGCTGGGCAGAATGGATAAAGATCTCCCCTCCACCCCCATGCTGGATCCTCACACAGGCCTGCTCCTGTCAGTGTCTGAGGCAGATGCAGCAGCTCCCATACCAACTGACTTCCCTTCCATGATGGAGGCTTTCTCACAACTTCTAGCCAAAAGTCTGGCCTTAAATGCTGCACAAATTACTGCATTTATCCATGCTGACCTGCCTAGGAATGCAAATGGACTCTATTGAAAAGAAAGCGGATCAGGCAGTGGTAAGGATTAATCAGAATTCAGACAGAATTCATGATCTTCAGGATCAGCTTGAAACCACCTGCACAAAGATCGACGATCTCAAAAATAGATCGAGACGATACAACATCAGAGTCAGGGGTCTCCCGGAATCAGAGAAAGCTGTCTCTCCGGCAGTAAAGACACTGATTAAGGGCTTCATCCCAGATATTGCAGATCATTGCTTGGAGCTTGTTAGGGCACACAGAGCCCTGCAACCCCCCAATTATTGGATGGCCTCCCTAGAGACATCATTTTTTTTTTTATTAACATAAAGTTTATTTATTCATGGCAAAACAATAAATACAATCCAAAAACAGTCAAAATAGACAGATATTACAAGTGATCACAGATCCGGAAACTTATCTAGTACATCTAAAATGCGAGGGGTCGTGTCATCTGGGCTTCAGCCCACCCACAAAGTTGTAAACACAGAGGTAATGCCAGGGCCCAGACCACTCCACCAGAGGGGGGGGGTAGCGCCAGGCCCACCACTCTCCACCGCTCATCCCCATCCGCCCACTACCCCAGCCACAGCACGGGCGGCAGAGCAAATTCCAGTCTCGGTCAATCCAAATAGGAAACATCGTTACCCAATAGTCACCTGTTTTGCCTCCACCCAGGCCGCCCACACCCTATCAAACTTTCCAGGGCAATTCCTTCCCATGTATGTTAATTTATACAGAGGCAGTGCCCTATTAAGAAGCGTCAACCATAGCTGTTTGGTAGGGGGCTGAGCCTGGTTCCAGTGAAGCATAATTGCCTTCCTAGCGTACATAGCGGCGTAGAACACAAACAATTTCTTCCGCTGGGGAGCTTCTATGAAAGACCATATGCCCAGGAGAAGGGGAAGGGGGCTATTCGGAACATGTAGCTTACTGACAGAATTGATATCGTCCAGGACCTCTGACCAAAAATTCCTGATCAGCGGACATGACCAGACTACGTGAAAGAAATCTGCCTCCCCTGCTCCGCATCTGGGGCATGCCGCTGGTCTGTCCGGATACATCCTGGCCAGGCGTTTCGGGGAAAAATAAGCACGATGTAGAAATTTTAGTTGGGCGAATCTATCCCTGGAAGAGACAACCAGGGTCAAGTATTGCTGGATCCCCTCCTCCCAGTCCTCCCCCCTTAGATCTGGAATGTCCCTTCGCCAGGTCTCATACAGCTGAGAAACCCTAGAAGTGTCCAAGAGTGACAGTATATTATAGATAGTTGACAGTGTTTTAGTCCGTTCAGGAGACCTAAGCTCTTTCTCCAGATCCGACATTCGAAGAGTAATTGGTTCAGGAAATTGGGACCTATAAGCATGTCGGATCTGGAGATACCTGAAAAACATACGGTTTGATAGGCCTCTAAGACCCTTTAAGTCATCAAACGTGCGAAGCTGTCCCTGGGACACTATATCCCCCAGTGTGGCAATCCCGTATCTAGTCCAGACAACCGGGTCCGGGATGGAGTGGAAGTGAGGAAGACGCGGGTTACCCCATAATGGTGTCTCGGGGGACCAGGTGTGTGGTTGTCCCAGCTTTTTGGTCACCGTGTCCCAGACTTGAATTGTTGCCTTCATAGGCGTCGTCACCCCCAAGTTAGATCTGGGCCCTCTATAAATTAGATTCCGCAAGTCGGACTGGGTCCCCAACAAGGCCCCCTCCACCACCGCAGCCGGATTCGCCTGTTGCCCACCTAGCCACCATGTCACGAGAACCGCCGCCCAGTAGTATTTTAGGAAGCAAGGAAGGGCAAGGCCCCCCAATGCAACCGGGAGCTGTAGGGTAGATTTAGCTATCCTGGGGGCCTTCCCATTCCAAATAAAGGTGACAACCACACTGTCCAGTTTCTTGAAGAAGGAGGTGGGTATGGGGACGGGAGTCTGCCTAAAAAGATAGATAAGTTTAGGTAAGATAGACATTTTAATTAAATTGACCCTACCTACCGGGGTTAGGGGAAGAGACCTCCAAGCCGCACATTTCTGCGTGATCTGAGTCACCACAGGGGCCAGATTAAGAGCAACGTATTGCCCAAGATCCCTACTGATCTCCACCCCCAGGTACCTAAACTGGGATACTCGCTGGAGCTGCCCGTCAGAGTCTACCGAGCCTACCCCCGAATGAAGCGGGAAAAGCACGGACTTACCCCAGTTTATCCGGACTCCCAAATAGTTCCCATACTGATCTATAACCGCAAGTGCTCGCTGCAGGGAAGCACCTTCATCTCTAAGGTACAGCAGCGTGTCGTCCGCATAGAGCGACACTTTTTCCGTCAGAGGGTCTATGTCTATGCCCTTCACTTGGGTCGTGGATCTGAGAAGGATGGCCATAGGCCCCACCGCCAAGGCGAAAAGCCCCGGCGATAGAGGGCAACCCTGTCTCGTCCCCCTTTGGAGGGGGAAAGGTGGGGAGAGGACAGCCCCTGTGCGCACCCTGGCAGTCGGGGACCTGTACACGGCCTCAACCCAGGAGACGAAGATAGGGACCAAAACCGAACCTGCGGAGGACCTCCCATGGATAGGCCCACTCCACGGAGTCAAAAGCCTTTTCCGCATCCAGGGAGGCCACTACCGCTTTGTCAACATCTCCGACCCCCGAGGACAAGACTGCATACAGTCTCCGAAGGTTAATGTCCGTCCCCTTCCCAGGCATGAAGCCCGACTGGTCGTCATGAACCAGGGTAAGAATTACTTCGTTAAGGCGTCTAGCTAGGATTTTAGTCAATACCTTGGCGTCAGAGTTAAGAAGGGAGATAGGTCTGTAAGAGGAGCAGAGCTGGGGGTCCTTGCCAGGTTTGGGTATTACTACAATAATAGCTTGAGCCATAGAATGGGGAAGGGCATCGCCGGACAACGTCTTCGTGAACACGTCATGGAGCCTGGGCACCAGTTCGTCCGTGTATTGTTTAAAAAATTTAGGTGGGAGCCCATCCGTACCCGGGGTCTTTCCTGATTGGAGGGATCCCAGCGCAGCCCGCACCTCCTCTAACGTAATTGGACTATCCAGGGCCTCTCTAGCTTCAGGGGTCAGGGTCGGAAACAGCACACCATCTAAAAATTCGTGTAACTGCTTGATGGAATAATCCATTTTAGAAGAATACAAATTAGCATAGAAGTCTTTAAAGCAACCATTAACGTCTGCAGGGTCAGTGTGTATGGTCCCATCCGCAGATTGTATCCTAGCTATGGTAGACATCGGGGACTGTTCCTTAGCTATCCAAGCCAGCATCCTCCCCGTCTTCTCCCCCTGTTCAAATATCCTCTGTGTCTGAACCAGTTGCCTCTTGTGAACCCTAGCTACCCGCAGAAGCATCACCTCCCTGTAAGCTGCCTTCATATCCTGCCCGGTGATCGGGTTAGCCGTACTGGCAAACCTTACTTCCAAGGCCTGGGCCCTAGCCTCAGCCTCTTCAAGGGCGATTTGGTCATTCCTGCGCTCCCTAGCAATAGATGAAAGGTAGCATCCCCGTATATAAGCCTTAAAAGCATCCCATTCAATGCCTGGTGAAGCGGACCCGGCGTTCAGCCTCCAATATTGCTGTATCAGCACCCCTACTTCAAATTCTATAGTGGGGTGATTAACCCAGAACCTGGAGAGGCGCCAGATTCTATCAGAGGGGGCGGTAGTTGTTTGTATGCTACAGAGCAAAGGGAAGTGGTCCGATATACCTCTAGGGAGAATACTAATATCCCTAAGTTTAGGAAGCATAGCGGTACTTACATAAGCAAGGTCGATTCGCGACAATGTATTATGAGGAAGTGAATGACAGGTATAGGAGCGTTCCCAGGGATTTTTCCACCGCCACACATCCTCCAGACTAAATATTCCTGCCCATTTAGATAGGTTAGACTCAGTGGAGGCACCAGCAGTCAATCTATCCAGGGATGGGTTCGGGGCAATATTAAAGTCGCCCATCATAAGAATATTGTCCGTGGGATATTGTGCCAGTATGGGAACCATGTTGTACAGTAAGGACATGTCAGCCGGAGGGGGCAGGTAGAGACCCACCACCACCAACTCCAACCCATTCATGCATGCATGTATAATGACATAACGTCCCGCAGGGTTCAGCTTGACACCCAGCAATTCATAGTTAAGAGATTTACGGACCAAAATGCTAACCCCTCGAGAGTATCCCGTGTGAGTAGCGTGAAAATGTCTGCTGACCCATGGTCGTTTGAGGCTAAGAATTTTGCTGCCCACCAGGTGCGTTTCTTGTAGGATGCAGATGTGGGGGTCATACTTCTTAAGGAACTCGAAAACCAGTGAGCGTTTGATTTTATTATTAAGACCCCTGACGTTCCATGAGAGAACCTTCAGCTGGGCCATAACACGGGTCGAGTTGGATAACACTCAGGGAACTGTAGACAAGCCGGGCCCTGGGAGGACAGACCCTCCCCCAACAGCACAAGAGCCCCAACCCACCCCTCAAAAGCCGGACATAGTCGTGGGGCGACACACACCCACAAGTACCACTTGTACACATAAAAATATATCTGTCTACCAGAAAGTGTAGCCATAACATCTTGGAATGTAAAAACAAAAAAGCAAAACTTAAACTTTAACTCCCAACCCCCCCACCCCACACCCCGCCAACCGTAGCGTATGGTGTCTGCATACCCAAACCAACCAAATAAGACTCACATAGGAAGGTCTTCTATTGGGACAGCGTAGCACATCAGCCTACCGTGGAGACCAGAAAAGGGAAGAGATAGATGGAATCACCAGACAAAGAGAGAGCAAGAGTAAAGAGCAAGGAAGAAGAAGAGAAAAAAGGGGGGGGAAGAAAAGAAGAGGGAGAGAGAATCTGGGAGCTCCACCCTGCAACCCTGCACAGAATCATCAAGTATAGGAGGCATCACATACCTCTAATGACTAGCAGAACATATGTATGAACCGTCTCTTAGCATATACTAAGGGCACCAACTTATGCTCCCACCGCCCGCCTCAGTTCCATCCATAAAAGTCATTCCAGGCCCCACCGATCTCCACAGGGACCCTCAGGGGACAACTCACCCGTGGGGAGAAAACCCAGCACCGACAGTCCCACCGCCCACCCCACCCCCCATCCAATGGGCAAACAGCCGTGAGCAAGTCCAGAGGGAATCCAGTGAAGGGGGGGGGGAGAGAGCGCGAAGGTGTCCAGCTATCAGAAAAAAGGAGGGGGAAGTCCACTCACACTCCCCGCGGACCGGCCCCATCCCGTACCAGAATAGTGGCTTCGCACCAGCCCCCCAGAAAAGTCATCCAGTCCCGCAACAGGTTGGAGTCCCCCATGTCCCCCGAGCCCAAGACGCCATTTTGCAGTCCGACATTCCAAAGCCCCAGTACATTTCTGCCAGCACCAAACACAGCCCCAGGGGGGAGAGGGGGGGGGCAAGCAGGGTTAAGCGGGGATCCAAGGGGGGTACCTACGGGTGGTGAAGCCCAGCCAGTCAGTACCTATAGCAGGACAAGGTCACAGGCGTCAGGAACAAAGAGGCTGCAGGCGCGGCGGGAGCGTCACCAACCTCCAAGAAGAACGGCAGATCTAACGGTCCCGAGGCAGCGACTCAATCCAACGAGAAGCCTCATCCGGCGACCCAAAGAATCTGATAGACTCGCCATCGACCACTCGTAGTCTAGCCGGGAACATCATGTTATATTTCAAGCCTCTGGTGCGGAGCTGCGCCTTAACCTGATCGAACGTGTGACGAAGGCGCTGTGTTTCATTTGAGTAATCCGGGAAGATCATAATCCTGGCGTTCTCGTACCACAGCTCCCCCATCTTCCTCGCCTCCCGCAGCACAACGTCCCGGTCACGAAAGTTCAGGAGCCGAAATATAAAGGTCCTCGGCGGCATCCCCGGCGGTCCCTTCACCGATGGCATCCGGTGCGCTCGTTCGACCACAAATTGGGGGGAGAAGACAGCCTGGGGTAGAAGGGTGCGCAGCAGGTGTTCAGCAAAAGTCGCCGGTTCCCGGCCCTCCGTCCCCTCTGGGAGGCCCACCAGGCGGAGGTTGTTCCTCCGATTTCTGTTTTCCTGGTCTTCTGCACGGGACTCCAATACCCTCATCTTCACCTGCAGGGTCCGGATAGATTCGCCATGCGAGTGGACCGTGTCTTCCGTATCCCCCACTCTCCGCTCAGCCTCAGCAAGCCGGTCCCTGTATTTGTCCATATCCCTCCGGATCAAACCCATCTCCATTTACATCTGCTCTATTTTGGCCGTCAGCGAGGTCTGGCACCCCGTAATTGCCTGCATGAGAGCAGTGAATTGGTCGGTCCCCAGCGCTGCCGCCTCCGGGTTATCCGTCTGGGACGCCATGTTGAGGGAGAGCGCACGTGTGTCCCAGGGACCTGGCGAGGTTTTTTGGGCCTGCTGCGGCTTCTTCTGTGAGCTGGGGTGCCCTCTTCTCATGCCCGGAGTCAAGTGGCACAATCACAAGGTTAGACAGGCGTGATAAATCCTTTTCATGCGGATAAGTAATCAGTGCAGCGCGGAGCTCCCTTCACACACGTCCACTCAGGTCGCCATCTTGCCACGCCCCCCCCCTAGAGACATCATTGTTAAACCCCACTATTACTCTGTGAAAGAGGGGGTAATGAAGAAGGCCAGGTTCTCAGAGAACCTCAAACTGTTGGGACACAAAATACAGATTTTTGCAGACCTGTCACCATATATGGTACAGAAAAGACGCTCCCTTAAACCATTACTCCAACTCCTGATGGAAAAGCGAATCCCCTACAGATGGTAATTTCCTCTCCGCCTCAACTTCTCATATAGGAACAAGAGCCATGGCTTCTCCTCGTTTGCAGAAGGCGAGCGCCTTCTGCAAACTCATGCTACACCTGGGACTGATCGCCCAAGAACCATCTTCCACGCGGACCCTCAGAGGAACTCCTTCATCTTCCAAGAGACCGCCTCCAGCAAGTCCTCTTCAGCCATCCTGGCTACAAAAGAATTCCAAACGCACCAAAGAAAACCTGCCGCCCTGTTGCGTGGCTGCCTCCTAAGGATCGGGGCTCCGATCCGGACCTGTCCACTATTCCATTATTGGCCTACCATACCCTCCGGGATCCCCTAGTGACCCCCTCCATGATTTTCTCCTTTGGTTCCTGAACTAACTCATTTTTAGTATGGGCCTTCTTTCCAAAGAACCTAGTGTTGTTCTTTCACATGTATATATTGTTTGGGTGGGGGGGATCGGGGGGATTGAAAATCCTTGGCTTCCTCGGGAGTACAAAGGGAGGATGGGCCATACAGATTTCATGCTTCTTCTGGGACTCTGCAGTAACTTAGACAAAGCTTCTCACCCTCCCCCTGGGAATCACCTGATAGTCCCCCAATTTAAAAATGTTAACAGTAGATATTACTGTATTCAGCTTTCACCCTCAGGTGCGGTTGGCATGATTTCCGGCATTGGCTGCTCTTGAGGGTGACTTTTCGCAGACAGGGGGGCCTAGCTGTGTATCATGCTGGTGACCCCTGATCTCTACCCAGACAGGGCTGGCTCGCTCCCCGGATCCCCTAGTTGGAGAAAATGGGGTCCTGGGGTGGTGGGGTCCTGGGGTGGTGGGGCCTCTGGGGAGGGGACCCAGGTAATGCAATTAGCAATCAGCTTTAAGTTGTTTTTTTTTTTTTTTATTTGGACGCTCTGAATATGAGTTCTTATTGGCTCTGGTTATAGCCTCCAAAGGTTTTGTTTCTCCGGCAACTGGGGCTGTGGTGGAACCAGTGCACCTCCAACAGGCTTCAGGAGCACTACTGGTGCCCTGGTGAGCCTATCCGGTTGCCCTGTACTGAGGGCAACCCGGACCTTTTAGACTGAGGGGTGAGGAATGGCTAATTCATTCCGCCCTGGAGGTGGGCAGGGGTCAGGGGACCCCTGTATTATAGGGGTTTCGTGCTCGGTTTTGAGTACAAATGCTTTAGCTCAGGTTTTGATAACATCTCTTCTTTAATCCCTCTCTCTTTTCGCCTCTTTCCGCTTACTCTTCTCTTTTGCTCAACCTAGCAGTTCAAGGATCCATAGACGACCGTGGTCTTCCGTCTCAGGCCTCAGTACATTGGCTTCCAAAGCGCTCACGCTTCCCCAAATGAAACTCTCACTAAGCAAAGGTAAGATATCTGCCTTCAGACTAGCTTCTTCTCACCTGACACGTATAGTTCCCTTACTACTGCCCCTTCCCTAAAACTTATATCACACAACACCCAGGGACTAAACTATCAGTCTATGCATGCGGACATTCTCTTACTACAAGAGACCCACTTTCCATCGTCATACAAGCCTAATTTCCTCCACCAATTTTTCCTGTCCTCAGCAGCCAACAAAACGAAAGGTGTGGCCATCTGCCTGGCCAAGCATATTAACCTTTCGCAACCGCAGACAGTGGCTGACCCTCTGGGATGACACATTTTGGTATCAGGGAAAATTGACGGGAAACTATATACTTTTGTCTCCTACTATACACCAAATAAGAGTCAGAGGGCCTTCTTTGAATCCTTATTATACAAAAAATAACCACACCTCAAAGGTACAGTTTTTCTTGGTGTGGACAACCACACCTCAAAGGTTTTTCTTGGTGGGGACAAGATTCCTCACTTGACAAATAAGGCAAAGGGAATCAGATCCAGACATCCTCCTCGACAAAGCGTTAAGATTGCACAGCTGCTTCATGATGCAGGACTGATAGATATTTGGAGGGAGACTAATCCCCATACTAAAGATTACACTCACTTTTCGGCACCTCACAACTCCTTTGCCAGGATAGACCACATCTTTACTCGCCCGGCTTCGATCCCCCTTGTCACCTGTTCCAAGATTGTAGAAACCCCCTTATCGGATCACTTGATGGTCACCCTGAATTATTTAGATTCTCACAAATATCCAATTTTTTAAAATCCATTTGGTCTGATAAGAAGGAACCCCCCACAATAACCCCTTACGAACACTGGTGTGTTAACACTTCAGACCAGAAAGGTGGCATCTCTTTGATTTACACAGCTCTCTTGACGAATGTGGAAAAGCCGACTTACGCGTGGGCCTGGGAGGAAGACACAGGCAGTACATGGACCACATCAGAATGGTTTCAGACCTCTACACGTTCCTTCAAAGGTATATGTAATATTTCTCTAATAGAAGCCAGTTTAAAAAATGTATTCCGGTGGTACTATGTTCCCTCTAGATTGGCTTGGATCTTTCCGGGTACTTCATCCCTCTGCTTCAGGGGCTGTGAGCTAGAGGGTATAATGCTGCATATATGGTGGACTTGTCCCCGCATCAGGTCATACTGGCAGAAAATCTTCCGCACTATCAGCCTCTTGACCAATACTACAGTCACTCCCAACCCTAACATAGCCCTCCTTAACCACTTCAGCCCCGGACCATTTTGCTGGTCAAAGACCAGACCACTTTTTGCGATTCAGCACTGCGTCGCTTCAACTGACAATTGCGAGGTCATGCGACATGGCTCCCAAACAAAATTGATGTCCTTTTTTTCCCACAAATAGAGCTTTCTTTTGGTGGTATTTGATCACCCCTGCGGTTTTTATTTTTTGCGCTATAAACAAAAATAGAGCGACAATTTTGAAAAAAACGCATTATTTTTTACTTTTTGTTATAATAAATATCCCCCAAAAATATATATAAAAATGTTTTTTCGCTCAGTTTAGGCCTATACATATTCTTTTACATATTCTTGCTAAAAAAAATCGCAATAAGCGATTATTGATTGGTTTGCGTAAAAGTTATAGCATTTACAAAATAGGGGATAGTTTTATGCCATTTTTATTAATTTTTTTTTTTTACTAGTAATATCGCCGATCAGCGATTTTTATTGTGACTGCGACAATATGGCGGACACATCGGACATTTTTCACAAATTTTTGGGACCATTGTCATTTATAAAGCAATCAGTGCTATATAAATGCAGTGATTCCTGTGTAAATGACACTGGCAGTGAAGGGGTTAACCAGTGGGTGGCAGTGTAGGGGTTAAGTGTTACTAACTGTTGGGGGCTGGGCTTTAATTTTGTAAACACTGATCTCTGCTCCAATCACATGGAGCAGAGATCAGTGTCACTAGTTGCTAGGCAGAACGGGGAGATGCTGTTTACAACGGCATTTCCTCGTTCAGCCGCCCCGTGAGACAATCGCAGGTATGTCCACGGCGATCGAGTCCGCGGGACCCGCGACTGGACTCACAGGGGTCCCGACCAGCACGCCCATTTGCCTGCCCATGCCATTCTGCAGAAGTACATCGGCGTGCGCTGGTCGGGAACCAGTTAACCACTACATCCACAACCTGACCAAACATCAACAGAAACTTGCTTTCTTTAATATGGGAATCCTGCGGCATGATCTTTCAGCATGGAGCAACCCAGTTGGGGGGCCAGGGGGTGGTCCGTGGGAGCTCTGAGCTTTCCACAGACAGTTCCAAATGAGGTGGGGAGCTTTGGGCCTCTCGGGTCACTTGTTGGCCACATACTGGGTAACCTTTTATGCACCAAGATGTTCTATTCTATGGGTTTCCCCATGACAATCTGGACCCTAATGTTGGTGTTTATTAAGGAAGGTTTATCCACAGTGCCTGTCTTGATCAGTGTGACGCTTATGCATAACTACTATTTTCTGAATCTACCTGGATGTAAATATGTACTGGTTCACTTTCTGTTATATGATGCATCATTTTGTTCGATTCATTGTTATTTTGTATAAGTTCGAAAATACAATAAAATCCTTTAAAGTTAAAAAGCTCTGGTGCAACCAATTACCTTCAGAAGTCACATAATTAGTGAAATGATGTCTACCTGTGTGCAATCTAAAGCCGCGTACACACGGGCGGACTGTATGGCCAACTTAGTCCGTCAGACAATCCGACGGACAGTCCGTCCTACTTTCGAATGAACGGACTTGACCACACACGGATGCACAAACAGTCCGTCGAAAGCTTGCGCGATAACGTGTACAGCACGTACGACGGGACTAGAAATAGGAAGTCCAATACACAGCAATGCAACCTTTCGCCGTGTAAATCCTTTCTGAGCATGCGCCATACTTAGTCCGTCGAACTAGCCTACTGACGAGCGGATTGTCCGCTGAAACCAAAGTATGACGGACAGTATTTCGGAAATTCCGAAATACTTAGTCCGCCAGACTGCACGCTGAAAAAGTCAGCTGAAGCCCACACACGAGCGGACTGTCCGCTGAAATGTGTTTCGACGGACTAAGTTGGCCAGACAGTCCGCCCGTGTGTACGCGGCTTAAGTGTCACATGATCTGTCATTACATATACACACCTTTTTGAAAGGCCCCAGAGGCTGCAACACACCTAAGCAAGAGGCACCGCTAACCATACACTGCCATGAAGATCAAGGAACTCTCCAAACAAGTAAGGGACAATGTTGTTGACAAGTACAAGTCAGGGTTAGGTTATAAAAAATATATACAAATCTTTGATGATCCCTAGGAGCACCATCAAATATATCATAACCAAATGAAAAGAACATGGCACAATAGTAAACCTGCCATAAGACAGCCGCACACCAAAACTCACGGACTGGGCAAGGAGGGCATTTAATCAGAGAGGCAGCAAAGAGACCCACGGTAACCCTGGAGGAGCTGCAGAGTTCCACAGCAGAGACTGGAGTATCTGTACATAGGACGACAATAAGCCGTACGCTCCATAGAGTTAGGCTTTATGGCAAAGTGGCCAGCAGAAAGCCATTACTTTCAGCAAAAAACAAAATGGCATATTTCGAGTTTGCGAAAAGGCATGTGGGAGACTCCCAAAATGTATGGAGGAAGGTGCTTTGGTCTGATGAGACTAAAATTTAACTTTTTGGCCATCAAAGAAAATGCTATGTCTGGCGCAAACCCAACATATCACATCATCCAAAGAACACCATCCCCACAGTGAAGCATGGTGGTGGCAGCATCATGCTGTGAGGATGTTTTTCAGCAGTCGTTAAGGGAAAGATGGATGGTGCTAAATACAGGGATATTCTTGAGCAAAACCTGTACCACTCTGTGTGTGATTTGAGACCAAAACGGAGGTTCACCTTCCAGCAAGACAATGACCCCAAACATACTGCTAAAGCAACACTTGAGTGGTTTAAGGCAGTGGTCATCAACCCTGTGCTCAGGGCCCACTAACAGGCCAGGTTTGCAAATACATCTCAGGTGATATCATTTGCTGCTCAGTGATTGCAGTATTCTAGTCTGCATCTCCCCAAGGCAATACATAAAACCTGGCCCAGCTGATTTTGCCCACATATTTTGGCATTGTCCTTTGATTCAGACATTTTGGTCCTATCTTTCACATTAAATTTTTACAATAACTACTATTTCAATCCCATTGATTATTGATATGTGTATATTGGGCCTGTTCCACCTACTAGGATACTTAGACTATTAGGACTCCTTTTGTTTTATGGACGGAAAGCCATAATATTGAAATAGAAATCCCTGGTGACCCCACGCTCAACTAGTAGAAGTACCAGGTCAATTCAGCGATTGCACTCTATAAATTTATGTATGCCTTTAGGGCAGTGGTTCTCAACCTGGGGGACCCTGGCGATTTGCCAGGGGTCACTGAATCCTGGGCTGTTCCTGAAGCCTGCACCCCTCTCCCAGCCTTTTTCATGGCCGCTCAACTTGGCTGTTCCTGAAGCCTGTTCCTGGAGCATGGCTGGAGGGCAGAAACTAGAGGTCAGTTGACAGGTGAGGAATGTGAAGTAGGAGAGGCTGGAGGAGACCCTATCCCCTGATTTCAGTATAGGTGTCACTGCTGTGAGACACCACAAAGCTGGAGACACAGTAACTTTACCTGTGAGTAGAGTTGCCATTAAAAGTCCCCACTACAGTTCTCCGATCAACAGATGACCTTGATCAAGAGCACCCAAGTTGGCTAAACAGAACTCGCCCCAGCACCGTCACTCATCCCACACCCCACCAGCACTGCCACTCATCCCAACTTCCTGCCAGCACTGCCGCTCATCCCATTCCTCCCACCCCCCACCAAGGAGTAAAAATAGAGAATACATGGAAGGGAGAGGAAAAGAAGGGGAGGGACAAAGAGAGAGAGAAAAAATAAGAGAACAAGAAAGCTGTCCCCTTATATCAGCAGGCAGGATACCTGCATGCGGCAAGCCATCACTCCGGAGCAGAGGCTAGTTGCCACGTTGTGGCACTTGGCGACAGGGAGAAGCCTTCAGGACCTCAAGTTCTCCACAGGCATCACCCCCCAGGCTCTGGGAATCATTATTCCAGAGACCTGTTCTGCCATCATACAGGTTTTGCAGAAGGACTATATTAAGGTAAGATTTCTCCTTTGTGAAAACCAAAAATGTAGCGCTAAAAAGTGAGTGTACTCTGAAGCCAGAGGACAAATTGTATATAAGTATAAACGTCCTATATTTCTAATAGGAAAGTTATAAGCTTATTATAAAGCACATTTAAACATCATGAACATAATGTGATAACTGTAATAATGTGAAAAACAGCAAAACAACAAAAAACAGTGCATGGATAATATGATGACAATGGAATCACGTAGCATAAATCCTGTCTGGATAAACTTATTCTCAGTTCATCAGTATATCCATAGATCTCCTTATATAAAATAAAATGGCCAGTCCTCTCATATGAACCAAGGCAGGCATGGGCACCAACGGCAACAATCTGTTTGTCTGTAGCAATCTCTGCAATACTCAATAGGTATAAGGTAGGTACTCTTACCAGAAATGTTGGACCTACATGCCCTATGGCACTTTTTAGCGCTACATTTTTGGTTTTCACATGTGCTTTGAAATTTGTTTGTTTGAGTGTTAGCTGCTAGGTTCACTTAAGTAGCGCAGTGTTTTCCCCTTTTTTTCAACATTTCTCCTTTAACATCACATTCTATGAATTTAATGTTTGCTAATTTATTGTATTTCTTTCATCATTCCCTAATTACCATGATTGGAATATGCTGTAATATGCTGTGCCCTTTGTCCTCATGCATGCTAGAAGCTTTTAAAGTTCCTTTTTTGTCCTTCATGCATATTTGCCTTCACTAACCTCCCCAGCGTGTTCTTCTGGGCCCATACACCTCTAGCCTAGTCACTTAGCAATGTATTTTGTCAGCTCCATAGTGCTTTCCCCTAAACACCCCCTAAAATGTGTACAAATGTTATGTGTTTGCTTAAATTAATGCAGAGTGCCAGAGGTTTTTTTTGGTGGGCCAAACTCATTAGGACCTCCCCCAACTGCTAGGTCAGCTGATAGCAATTCTCTATCTGCTGACTTTGCCAAACCCAATACACACTATACCTACCTCTTTTGTGGTCAGATTTATGGATGAATTCACCAAAGCATGTAGTGCAAGGGCCTACCTCAATACTCAATACTTTCAAATGCTACCATTTTAAGTTTTTTTTTCCATATTATTTTGACAGGTAATAGCAGAATATAAAAATGTGCTTACATTTGTTGTGTTTTTTTTTTGTATTATGACACTTCTTACCTGTCCAGTGGGCTGTCAATAGTGCAAGTAAGGAGGGGCTGGCCAAAGTATCAAACATTATTTATGCATTCAGCTCTCAATGAAGTGGAGAGGGTTACCTGTCCAAAACCCCCCCCCCCCCCCTAATTTTTTGCAATGGCCATCAGAGATGAGGAATCTGATAAGGGGACCATATACTTTTGGCTTTAAATACTAATTTCCAAACATGTTATACTGATCTTAGCCAAAAATATTTGTGTCTAATCTGCTTGCAATGTTGATGTGCAAAATGACAAATTTTTTTCTTGTTTCACTCCACAGTTTCCTTCAATGCCACAGGAATGGCAGACTGACAGTCCCAATTGTGGAGTTTCAAGTGATGGGAAACACGTCTGCATTGTCCCACCCCCCAACTCAGGGTCCTACTATTATAATAGATGTCGGATGGTGGAGTGATCGTTCAGACGGAGTTCTACTGGCGTCTCCAGAGTGGCAGTTTGGGCTTGCCACCTCCAGAGGAGAATGTGGAAGGACTCCCCTTCGTCTTCGTCGTGGATGATGCATTCGCGCTGGAAAACCATCTGATGCAGCCATTCCCAATAAGGACCCCCCCCCCCCCCGGACGAGAGGGTTTTTAATTTCCAGCTGGCCAGAGCCAGAAGAGTAGTGGAGAACACTTTTGGGATAATGGCCAGCCAGTTCCGCCTATTTTTGACTCCAATCCACATGGCGGAATATAACTCAATCATATTGTGCTTTCATGCTGCATTCTGCACAATTTTTAAAAAAAAGTACTCTCCGAACTATGTGGCCTCAGTTGGGCCTGACTCAGACTTACCAGAACATGCCAACCTGACGGCCCTTGAAGTCCTGGCTTGCCCCCCCCCAAAGCGCCCACGAGGTCAGAAACCGATATATGGAATACTTTGCGAGTAGGGGGGCCATTGATATGCCAGACAATGTCTGAGAGGTATTTTTTTAATAAATTTCACTTTCAAACTGCAATAATATTTTTTTTCATTTACTGCTTGGCTTTGTTTTAGGTGTCTCCTAGCCTTTTTTTTTATTTTTATTTTTTTTGGGCCTTTTTCTTCAACAGTGCAAACCCAATTTCTGTGCGAGATGAGGTGACAGTCTCTTCTTCAGATAATATTATTATTATGTTGTGGGTCTGCTACACACACACTTTGTTTTTGTTGTTAATGTATGTTGTACATTACTGACAAATAGGGATGAGGCGAACCCCCCCCCGGTTCGGTTCGCACCAGAACTTTCGAACGGACCCCACGTTCGTTACGAACGTTAGAACCCCATTGAAGTCTATGGGACTCGAACGTTCGAAATGGAAAGTGATAATTTTAACGGCTAATATGCAAGATACTGTCCTAAAAAGGGTTTGGGGACCTGGCTCCTGCCCCAGGGAACATGGGTCAATGCCTAAAATGTTTTTAAAAATGGCCGTTTTGGCGGGAGCACTGATTTTACTGACGATTAAAGTGAGAAAAAAAAGTGAAATATTCCTTTAAATATGGTGCTTGGGGGGTGTCTGTAGTATGCCTGTGAAGTGCCACGTGTTTCCCGTGTTTAGAACAGTCCCTGCACAAAATGACATTAAACGGAAATAACACCATTTAAAACTGCTTGCGGTTTCAATGTTATATCTGGTTCCTGCAATATGGTTGAAAATCATTCAGAAAAATGGCATGGGTAGCCCTCCCTGCCCATTACCAGCCTATTTGGGTCTTGTACGCATATTAAGGGGAACCCTGTACCCATATTAAAAAAAGGAAATGTGTGTGGCCCCCAGGCCCTATATACTCAGAACAGCAGTATACAGGCGGTGCAAACAAGACAGGGACTGTGTAGGTTTGTTGTGTTAAGTTGAATCTGTTTGTAATTTTCAACTGGTATATTTTTAAAGTGTAGCTCCAGTCAAAAAAACTATTTTTAAGCTTTTTGGAAAACATAGGGAAGGGTTATCACCCCTGTATAATTTGTTTTGTTGTCCATCTTTTTTCATCTCACTTGCTGCTGTCTCCTTGCGTTTGCAAGTAGGAGATGTTTGTAAGTTGGATGTTTGAAAGTAGGGGCCTGCCCTATATGCTCTGCAGAAATGGCGGAACAAGGTGTTGGTTTTGCCCTCAAAGTGACTCTTGGTGGGCGCTGGAGCGCCCTGCTGTGAACGATTATATCAAGAATTGTAATTACACGCCATTGTTGAACAGTGGTAGAAAAATTGACCTTTGGTGGTTGTGGTGCTGGTGCCACAACACTATAAGTCCTCACCGTTACTCTGGGTGGGCACAGGAAGGGGCCCTCCTGTGAAATATTATATCAAGAATTGTAATTACATGTCCCTGTTAAACAGGGGCAGAAAAATTTGGCCTTAGGCACTGCTGCTGGTGCCACCACACTGCAACCTCTTCCATATACTCTAGTTTTTTTGCTGGAATTAGCCCTGCTGCAAAGCATTGCATCAAAAATTGTACTTAAACGCCCCTGTTAAACAGGGGCAGAAAAATTGGGCCTTAGGCACTGGTGCTGGTGCCACCACACTGCAACCTCTGCCATATACTCTAGTTTTATTGCAGGAATTAGCCCTGCTGCAAAGCATTGCATCAAAAATTGTACTTAAACGCCCCTGTTAAACAGGGGCAGAAAAATTGGGCCTTAGGCACTGGTGCTGGTGCCACCACACTGCAACCTCTGCCATATACTCTAGTTTTATTGCAGGAATTAGCCCTGCTGCAAAGCATTGCATCAAAAATTGTAATTAAACGCCCCTGTTAAACAGGGGCAGAAAAATTGGGCTGCTGGCATCACCCAGAACCAAAAATGTTCTTCCAACATATCAGCGGAGGAGGAAGAGGATAGACAATCAACATAACAGGACAGTCACTCAGCATCAGCATAGGCAGTCTTGAAGGGATGTGGTATTTCAAAAAAATTATTCGGTTACATCAGCTTCAGGTGCTTGGTAGCTGTGGGTGATCCAAGACTGATTCATCTTGATGAAGGTCAGTCGATCAACTGATTCGGTGGACAGGCGCACCCTGTGATCGGTAACAAAGCCACCAGCAGCACTGAAGGTGCGTTCCGAAAGAACGCTGGATGCAGGACAGGCCAGTAGCTCAATTGCATACTGTGCAAGCTCTGGCCAGTGATCCATCCCCAAGACCCAGTAAGCCAGAGGATTTTCGGTGGGAAAGGTGTCCAAGTCTGACCTTGCCCCAAGGTATTCCTGCACCATGTAAATCAGACGCTGGCGATGGGTGCTGGAACCAATCATACCTTGGGGCTGCGGACTAAAAAATTGTCTGAAAGCATCAGTCAAACGGCCACCTTCTCCACCGCTCCTTCTATACGATGCCTCAGCAACACGTTGTCCAGGACCAGGAGTTTGTAACCTCCCAGTCTCTGGGAACGCGTTGCACAGACCTTTCTGCAAGGCCTCCCGGAGATGTCTCATCCTCTGCTCCCTCTGCGATGGCAAGATAAGGTCGGCAACCTTACCCTTGTACCGTGGATCAAGGAGAGTGGCCAGCCAGTAATGGTCCCTCTCCTTGATCCGAAGAATACGAGGATCCTTCCGCAGGCTTTGCAGGATCAGGGAGGCCATGCAGCGTAGGTTAGCTGAGGCATTCGGTCCGGAGTCCTCTGGGTCACTAAGGACAACATGATCCGCAGCTACCTCCTCCCAGCCACGTACAAGTCCACGTGTTTCTTGGGACTGTAAATCATCCCTATAAGACTGCTGCTGCTGCTGCTGATGCTGATGCTGAGTGCCAGCCTCCACCTCAATGCTGACACAATCATCCTCCTCCTCCTCTTCCTCCTCCTCATCCTCTTCCTGTGTGATGGGTGGCACAGCAGGAACACTGTCTGGATAAAGGGGGCCTTGAGAGGCAAGGAAGTCCTCCTCTTCCTGCCTCTGTTCTGCCTCAAGTGCCCTGTCCATTATTCCACGCAGCGTATGCTCCAAGAGGTGGACAAGAGGTACAGTGTCACTGATGCATGCACTGTCACTGCTCACCATCCTTGTGGCCTCCTCAAACGGTGACAGGACAGTGCATGCATCCCTGATCATGCCCCACTGGCGTGGTGAGAAAAAACCAAGCTCCCCTGACCCTGTCCTGGTGCCGTAGTCGCACAGGTACTCATTGATGGCCCTCTGCTGCGTGTGCAGCCGCTGCAGCATGGCCAATGTTGAGTTCCATCTGGTGGGCATGTCACATATAAGGCGGTTCTTGGGCAGGTTCAACTCCTTTTGGAGCTCAGCCAGCCGAGCACAGGCATTAAATGATCGGCGGAAATGCACACAGACTTTCCTGGCCTGCTTCAGGACATCCTGTAAGCCGGGGTACCTGCCCAAGAACCGCTGCACCACCAGGTTAAGGACGTGAGCTACACAGGGCACATGGGTCAGTTGTCCCTGTCGGAGGGCGGAGAGGAGGTTGGTGCCATTGTCGCAAACCACCATTCCTGGCTTAAGCTGGCGTGGCGTCAACCACCTCTCGGCCTGCCCCTGCAGAGCTGACAAAACATCCGCCCCAGTGTGGCTCCTGTCCCCCAAACAAACCAGCGCAAGCACGGAATGGCATCGTTTTGCCTGTGTACTTGCGTAGCCCCTGGAACGCCTACGGAGCATCGCTGGTTCTGAGGACAGAGCACTGGAAGAGGCCATGGAGGAAGAAGAAGAGGAGGGGGTGGGGGAGAGAGGTGTGTCACAACCAATAGTAGCATTTTGGAGGCGTGGTGGCGGAACAACCTCCAACACTACTGCACCTTGTCCTGCATCCTTCCCAGCAGCCAGAAGAATGGGCCGTGAAAGACAGGTAACGTCCCTGTCCATGCCTGCTGGACCATGAGTCAGCGGTAATATGCACCTAACCGCTGACCGCCCTGTCCAGCGAGGCAAGGACATTGCCTTCCACATGCCGGTAGAGAGCCGTAATCGCCTTCCGTGAGAAAAAGTGGCGTTTGGGGACCTGCCACTGAGGAACCGCACATTGTACAAACTCACGGAAGGGGGCCGAGTCTACCAACTGAAAAGGCAGCAGTTGAAGTGCTAGCAATTTAGCCAAGCTAGCATTCAACCGCTGGGCATGTGGATGGCTGGGAGTAAACTTCTTCCGCCGGTCCAGCAGCTGGGGCAGGGACATTTGCCTGCTATAATCGGACATGGGTGTACCACTAGCAGAGTTCCCGGAAGCACTTGGCTGTGACACACCTAATTCTACACCTTCATTCCTCTCAGAGCAGGTTTCAGAGAGGACTGAAGGTCTAGTGGGGTTGGAGATGTCACCTGATGAGGAGCAAGGAGAGGTCCGCTTTGTTCTTTGGTGTGGGTCTTTGAGGTACGCTTGCCAACGAGCTGCATGGCAGGTCAACATATGTCTGGTCAAGCATGTGGTGCCCAAGCGGCTGATGTTTTGGCCACGTGAGATACGCTTGAGACATATGTTGCAAATAGCAGCAGTGCGATCTGATGCACTCGTCTCAAAAAAGGCCCACACCAAAGAACTTTTAGAATAACGCACAGAGGCAGCGCTCTGCACAGGCGGAGCTCTGCGGTGTGATTCAGTCGGTGTGCTGCCCCTAAGCTGGCTCCCGGAGGGCATCCTGCCTCGTTGGACATGTGCCTCCTCCTCCTCCTCCTCCTCTTACCTCCTTCCAGGCACCCACGTGGAGTCAGTGCCCTCATCATCCCCTCCCTCTCTATCGCTGTAGCAAACCTGGCAGTATGCTGCAGCTTGTGGAACATGACTGCCAGATTGCTGTCCTTCTTGAGCATCCCCTCTCTCTGCGCTCACGCTACTGCCTTCCTCTAGCTGAGTGTCATCATCAGAGCCCACCAAACACTGGGCATCCTCCTGGAGCATGTACCCAACACTGTGCTCAAAGAGTTCAGGAGACTCCTCAGGAGGACGTGGTGGGTCTAGGGAAGGAGTCACTGATGATGACATTGAGAAGAGGGAAGACGATGCGTTGGCAGCTGCTTTGCTACTACCCTGAGACTGGGTGAGAGAGGATGAGGAGGATGAAGAGGGCTTGGTCATCCACTCTACTAAGTCGTTGGCATGTTGCGGTTCAACATGTCCAGCTGCCGAAAAGAAGGACAAGCTGTCCCATGGCCACGTGCTGATGACAATGCACCGCGTCCACGACCAGCACTGTTGTCTCTAGACACAGAGCCTGCTTACCCTCTTTTATCGGCTCGCGCCTGTCTGCCTCTCCTTGCTGGCCTTCCAGACATGGTAATGGCCTGAAGGGAGTTGGGTAAAACAGCAGTTGGGTAGTTTATATTGTGCTGGAGGCACACAACACCCACTAACTCCTGCAGATGCCTTTTTTATAGAACACCAGAGATAAAGGGGTATATACAGATGTATACTGTGCTGTGCTAGAGGCACACACAACTTCCAATAACTCCTGCAGATGGCAATTGGGCTCAAATAGAGAACAGCTATGTAGGTGGATTATAGCGGTATGTACTGAGTACAGAGCACGCAGACAGCACGCACTATCTCCTAACACTACTGACTGCAATCTCTATTATTAAAGATAGATCACTAGCTATATAGGTGAGGTGAATATCGCGGTGTATACTGCGGTCAGGGCACGCAGACAATAACCAGAAAACAGCAGAGATAAAGGGGTATATACAGATGTATACTGTGCTGTGCTGGAGGCACACACAACTTCCAATAACTCCTGCAGATGGCAATTGGGCTCAAATAGAGAACAGCTATGTAGGTGGATTATAGCGGTATGTACTGGGTACAGAGCACGCAGACAGCACGCACTATCTCCTAACACTACTGACTGCAAGCTCTATTATTAAAGATAGATCACTAGCTATATAGGTGAGGTGAATATAGTGGTGTATACTGCGGTCAGGGCACAGACAATAACCACTACACAACAGCAAGATAGGAAATCAGCCAAAAACGATCGGTGTGTACTGTGTTGAAGGTACACAGAACACCCACTGCTTCAGATGCCAACACACTACACGAGGCCGCCTCAATGGCGGCCTTATATAGTGTGGGGCGTGCACTACACAGCCTGAGCTATGATTGGCCACAGGCATCCTGCCTGTGGCCAATCATGGCTCTCCTCGCTGCTGGCGCTGCGATTGGCCAAGCATGCGGGGTCACAGTGCATGCTTGGCCAATCATGAGCCAGCAATGCACTGCGCCATCGCAGTGCATTTTGGGCCGTGAGCGCCACGCGAATTTTGACGCGAACGGACCAAGTGTTCGGATTTCGCCGAACGGACGAACAGCCAATGTTCGAGTCGAACGTACGTTCGACTCGAACACGAAGCTCATCCCTACTGACAAAATTATTGCTCATTTTCAGCACCATGACAGAAATGTGTGAAGTCATGAAAATGGCGTGATTGGGGCAAATTAAAAAGCGCGGTGGGTGTTATTTACTAACACCAAATGCACTATAAGTGCACTGCAAAAATGCACCTGAAACTGCACTTGGAGTGCAAAGTGGATTTGCTTTTAGTAAATAACACCCATTGTCACAGAAAATAACAACTTTACTACAAATACTGCTTTTGCGCGTTGAAAATGGAAGCCACACATTGTTCATAATTAAACTTTTTACTCAAAGCACATTCACATGTGCGTTTATAAAAGGGTTTTACAACAAACCAACATATTTGGTTAAAAATGAAAATGGATGCTAGCTAGTTTTGAGTGTTTCAGATTCTCCCTAAAACATCAATGATGTTGTTCATTTTTTGTTGAACATCATTGATGTTTTTCTTGAGATTATCTAAATCGTGATTGCACTCCATTATCTCCCCAATGAGGATCTGGGACTTTCACTGGTAAAATGCAATTCTTCTTCCACAACATCCACATCACCTAAAAATAAAACAAAAAAAAACACAGTGTATTATAAATATGCAGGCATACATCTAATACCTGAAGCTGTGATCTCAGACACTCACCTGTTGTGGTGCCAATTTCAACAACCTCTCCTCCTCCTCTGCTACTGGTATTTCCCCTTCTTTGGGAGGTGTGGGGTCCCTGGTGTCCTCAAACATCCCAAGTCTTCTCTCCCCTATGAGAATGTAAAAAAGGAATACTTAGCACACTGATATTTGAGGGCAGAAATAGGAATATGAAACATTGCTTGGAAGTGTCGTACAATTGTCTTTTTTGGCAGAGTTCAAAGCTGAAAACATTATTTTTGACACTTTCTAAAGCTGGAATACTTACCTGTTTTGTGCAAGTTTCACAGATGGAGACACCCACTGTCAGGAAATGTTCCATCCGCTGATAATATCTGTCTTTTTGGCATGCAGTACTGAGGTCCACCAGCAGGTGTCTCCTGACCGTTTGGAACTGTCAGGAGAGCTTTTCCCTGCTGATGTTATGTCATCTTTGGGCTGCAGTACTGGCGTCCACCAGCGGATGGATCCTGGCAGTGTGGAGCAGACAGCACCTCCTGCAATCAGATGTCACTTTAGGCCAATCACAGGCCTATAAATAGCCGGCAAGCACTCACATGTTGGCCTTGGTATTGTCCTTGTACCCTGACCTGCTGCTTGTGATTCTGATTCTGAACCTGTTCCTGTGCCCTGAACCTGTGACCCGTGTTTCTGATCCTGTTTCCCTGTCCTGTCCCTACCCTGTCCCACCTGTTACCGACATTCCTGTCCTGCAGTCTGATCCATCCATCCTTTCCCTGTCCTGTGTTACCCCATCTGCTGATCTTCGCATGTATGACCTTGGCCTGGCTTGTGACTCTGATTCTGTACTGCCTTTTGTTTATCTACCGATCCTCTGTGCATGACCCTGGCCTGGCTATCGTTTATGATCCTGGTATTTCCCATTTATTGTACATATCTGTCTGTTGTTATTTGGGGGTCTCTGTTTGGTTGGTTGCACTGTGTGGTTGTATTTATATTATTCACTTCCCTTAATAAATCTTCATATTTCACTTATACACGTTTGGGTTTCCTCTGTTGCAGTCCACACAGTTCTGGTCTTATCTGGTACATGACAGAATACCAAGGCCATCCCTGACCAGAAGTGGCTACACAGAGGAAGCATCTTGGTTCAGGTTGCTTACTGAAATGAATTTAAAGGTGATTCGTTATTATGCTCTGCTGGCGTCTGAGAGTAGTGAATATCTCCGCCAGACACTGAAAGAGTGGACAAGTGATCGGCTGTTAGAAACAATTTGTTTAGCTCACTCCTATGTTGATCAGGGCTGTATGCTGTTTGGGGATGTTCAGCCTTTAATTCAAATCTGCACAGAGCTTGCCCTGCATTCAGGGGGCCATGATGATTTTTCTCCCCCCTTCAGTATTAATCGGGTCACATCACTGGTATGGCTTCTGGAAGATGATTCCCCTTGCTTTTTTAAGCATTACACAGCCTGTTCCCAACAGATGATAATAGAATGTGCTGATTCTGTACAATCCCTTGTCAGACAGGCAGTATGTAACCCGCAATTTGTGCAACCACTACTTAGCATGGTCTGGTATTTTGCAATCAGCCACAGCCAGCCCACAACAAACCATCTCTGCTACCAAACACCTGCCTGCCCAAGAGTGTTTTCCTCCATCACCTATGGCAACCTCAGTTTCAGTCCAATATACTCTACTCCCCACCAAATATCAATACCATGTTTCTTCCTGCTGCACATACCCTGCCTTTAATCTACCTGCCTCTTTTCCGCTGCCTACTATCCCTCAAGAACTTCCCCCAGCCACTGTTACCTCTTCACTGCCATATTCCAACCCTTCTCTCCAGTCTGCTTCGTCCCCTACCTATAGTTCTGAAGCTACCTACAGGACTTCAGTAGCTAAACCTAAAAAGAAACTGAAGTTCTTTCCTACCCTGCCAGTAACGCAACCTGCCTCCACACCAACCAACCTGCTCCAGTCTGCTTGCATGCCAGCTGAACCTGATAAGCCACCCGATTCTGACAAACCTCTGCCTGCTTTCCAGCCAGTGTCTCCACCCGAAGTTCCTGTGCCCCAGTCTGATGTTTCTGTTGTGCCAGTGCCTGCTGTCCGGCCTGACATCCTGGTGCCTGCTGTCCGGCATGACGTACCGGTGCCTGCTGTCCGGCCTGACGTACTGGTGCCTGCTGTCTGGCCTGACGTCCCAGTGCCTGCTGTCCAGCCTGACATCCCAGTGCCTGCTGTCCAGTCTGACGTCCCAGCCTTCCAGCCTGATGTCCTGATGCCTGCCTTCCAGTCTGATGTCCCGGTGCCTACCTTCCAGTCTGATGTCCCGGTGCCTGCCTTCCAGTCTGATGTCCCCGTGCCTGCCTTCCAGTCTGATGTCCCGCTGCCTGCCTTCCAGTCTGATGTCCCGCTGCCTGCCTTCCAGTCTGATGTCCCGGTGCCTGCCTTCCAGTCTGATGTCCCCATGCCTGCCTTCCAGTCTGATGTCCCGCTGCCTGCCTTCCAGTCTGATGACCCGTTGCCTGCCTTCCAGTCTGATGTGCCTGCCTCCCAGTCTGATGTGCCTGCTTCCCAGTCTGATGTGTCTGCTTCCCAGTCTGAGGTGTTCCTGTCTGCTTCCCAGTGTGAGGTGTTCCTGTCTGCTGCCCAGCTTGAAGTGCCCGTGCCTGCTGCCCAGCTTGAAATGCCTGTGCCTGCTGCCCAGCCCGATGACCCGCAGCCTGCTGCCCAGCCCGATGACCCAGAGCCTGCTGTGCCACTGTCTGCTGCCCAGCCTGATGTGCCACTGTCTGCTGCCCAGCTTGAAGTGCCCGCTGCCCAGCGTGATGTACCTGCTGCCCAGCTTGAAGTTGCCCATGCCTGCTGCCCAGCTTGATGTGCCTGCTGCCCAGGTTGATGACCCCGCTGCTCAGCTTGAAGTGCCTGCTGCTCAGCTTGAAGTGCCTGTTGCCCAGCTTGATGTGCCCATGCCTGCTGCCCAGCTTGATGTGCCTGTGCCTTCTGCCCAGCTTGAAGTGCCCATGCCTGTTGACCAGCTTGATTGCCCCGCTTGAAGTGCCTGCTGGTACATGACACCCCTATAGTATCCACTGGAGCACGTGTGTAGAACACCCTAATAAAAAGGGTGTTCTGGTGTCCCACACTAGTGCACCTGAGTCCAGATGTGTAAACAGCTACTGAGTGTCCTCTCCTTTACATTGAATCAAGTTTGCATTTCATTCTATTACAAAGCCCTCTAGACAACAAACGTCCTTTGACTACAAATAGGCTTGAACAAATGTAGTTAAGTGCAACTTAACAAAACATTGTCTTTGAAGTGGGTGAACAAACGATGTTTACTATGAACGATTGAACCCATGAACATGAAAGTGGCCATTTTAAACTGTACAGCATTAAATAAAACACACGGAGCAGTATGCAAGCAATAATAATAATAATATGAACACACGAAAACTACTTACTTTTTTGAAGAACTCGCTTGATCTTTCTGTACTGATCGTGCTCCCTCAGTTTCAGGTCGGACCAGTGTTTCCTAAGTTGATCCTTGGATCGTTGTACCCCAAAATTCTTCTGAAGACAACTTTAATCATGATCTTGGCCTTTCTGACATTTGGGTTTGGGTAAGGTCTATACTTCCCATCATAGTCGTTCCTCTTCAGTATGTCCACCATCTCCAAAATCTCTCCAAAAGACATATTTGAGGCCTTAAATCTTCTCCTCCGGGATGGGGATGTTTCTGGCTCTGGGTTTTCCTCATCCTCCTCCTCGTTAGTGGAATAATTGGTGCGCACCTGCTGTGTCTCCGCCATGTGCTCTCCCCACTGCGCTGAAAGAGAAGGGGCGGGGAATAGACTAGAAAGAACGTCAGGGGCAGGCGGAGTTTCACGCATGCGAACTGTATATAAAACACAACACTCGTCCATTGTACGTATGATCTGTGAGCAGAGGAACTTAAGTGCCGATTGTTCAAACGAAGATACAATTTTAACTTGGTACATCACTAGCCTATACTGCTTCTAGATTGAGGCCTATATTGGGACAAGATTAGGAGAGTTTAGCCTGACATTAGGGTTTGTCTTGTGTTGTGTCTTGCAGAGAATATGGATGGGTTCAACGACCATAATTTCCTCCCCCTGTTCAAAGACAAGTACAGGGAGCTGCCCTGTCTGTTTAAATCAAAACACCCACATTACAGAAACAAATTAAAGACGCAGGCAGCGATGGAGAAACTGCTGGAGTTGGTGAAGCCGGTGGTCCCCAGGGCAGACATCAACTATTTAAAAGTGAAAATTGGTGGTCTGAGGAGTACATATCTGAGGGAGCGCAAGAAGGTGCAGGAGTCCATGAAATCTGGAGCTGCAGCAAATGAAGTTTATGTCCCCAGGCTGTGGTACTATGAGAGGCTGCATTTTCTGTCAGACCAGACTGAGATCTGGGAATCACTCTCCACTCTTCCTTCCATGCTTCCTTCTACGCTTAGTTCCACACCTGCTGAGGCTTCTGACGATCAACCTGGGCCTTCCAGTCAGGAAGGTGTGGAGGAGCCCAGCTTGAGCCAGGTATAGTATAGTTCTACATATTTTTGGAGTAAAAATGAATGATGTTAACTTGATTTTTGCTCACTAATTGCTGATTTTTTAAAGTGTTTTACATATCAATAGACAATAGTGGCCAAAATATTTGGGACAAGAATGAAAAATGCTGGGCTCAGAATGATAGTCTTTTCTATTTGTTAACAAATTGCAACAGTCAATATCTGAAAATTGTGTGTTTGATGAACCAAAAACTAAAACTATGTCCGTTTTTCATACACAGGAAGACCTCAGCCAGGAGGAGGGAGTGGAAAGTGGCAGCCAGGAAGTGGCTGTGGAATGTGGCAGCCAGGAGGAGGCAGGGGTAAGTGGCAGCCAAGATGTAGGCAGGCCTAGGAGCCTGAATGAATCACAGGTCCCTCCCCTCTGCCTTCCACCGAAAAGGGCCAGAAAGGGGGGGGGATGTGGAGGAGTCAGTGCTCAAGCTGATTGGGGAGGCTTCTGCGGCCCTCAAAGCCACACCCACTTATCAAGAGGCCTTTGCTGCCTTGGCTGCATGTAAACTGCACAAAATGGAGGAGGGGCAACACCTCATGTGTGAGGAAATCATTTTTGAAAACTTTAAATAAGGGATTGTTGGGCCAAATTACAGCAAAAACACACTTGTGTGATTTGGACCATGCTCCTTCTCCTCCTTCTGCCACACCTCCAACACCACAACCACAGCCTGGAAGAAAGCATGAAAGGAAGACCAGAGTGGGATGACCTGGGTTCAGCCTGGTCTGACAGAAGATGCAGGCTCTTGTATGACCACAGCCTGGGGACATAGATGTCATCTGCTGCTGTTCCTGATCTCTTGGACTTCTGGACCAGACTGTTCTCCCTTAGATATGGACTCCTCAGGCCACCAATTTTTGCCTTTAAATAATTGATGTCTGCCCTGGGGGGAAAAGGCTTCACCAATTTCCCCAGTTTCTCCAGCGTTGCCTCCCTCTTTATTTTGGTTAAAGAAATACTTGCCTATGTGTTTTACTTCAAAAAGGACAGTTTATTTTTGAGTAGGCAGGTACATTTCAAAAATACAAAGTCAAATTAACAAAGGGCACCAACACCAAACAACCTCCTCGAGATTAAAAAATAAAACAATAAAATAAAAAGATAATAATGGTGTTCTGGTAAGTTGACACACAAAACACACCAAAAAAATTACAAAAATTAGCAAAATGTAAAAAAAGGAGATCTTGTTTAAAAAATCAACCACAAAATTTGAACATAAAAAAAAAATGATTCGGGAGATCTGACGAATAAATATATATATATATATATATATATATATATATATATATTTTTTTTTTCATAATTCAAACTTTATTAAACATTTTTCCCCCTTATTACATTTGTCGTTTGCATGATATATCCATACAAGCAATATATATAATAAAAGAAGAAGACGAGATTATCAATTCACGTCATCGAACATATATCAATCTTGGGGATTGGAGACTGGCGCCCCCAGCCCCCCAGCTTTGCCTGTCTGTGCCCCCCCCCCCCCACCTCATCCCTTAAAATAAAAAACTTTAAAAAAAAATTGTCATTTACTCCTTTTCCAGTACTTCTTTTCCTCCGTATCTTCTTTTTCTTGTGCCTTTATTTATACTCTTATTTTTTTGTTGTGCCGTCTATGCGGATTTCTTCCTTTATGTGTTTGTGAACAAAATAAGTCTGTTAATTTAAAACTTCAATTATTTGTGCTTTATGTGTTATTTCATAAGTCTCCCCCTTTCTTTTTCTTTTCCTTTCCTCCCCTCCTTTTCTTCACCTCTCCTTACTGGGCTTTGTAACGTGTATGTGTCTTTATATAAATGTCTAAATGATGAGAAGAAAAAAAAGAAAAAATAATTATTTCCTCCCCCCTCCCTCTCCTTCTTCCCTTTACACAGCAAAAACGCCTTCAGTGTTGTGTTCTTATGTGTTATTGGTAGTGTTCCCTTTTCCGTCTCTTAAGGAGAAAAAAAAAAACAGATGGGGAGGAAAAGGTGATAACACTGACTGCTGCGGCGGGGGGAGCCTCCCTCTGTCACCACCATACATCATGTAATCTCACCTTTACCTTAATAATATTACAGGGGAAATAAAATTAAAAACACCAAAACTAATGTTGTGGTTCATTCCTTATTCTTTCTCTATATCAGATTTCTCTTTAGGGTCTAATCCTGTTTTTTGGCAATGATTTCTATTTCTATCTGTTGGGCGTAGTTTCCCCATTCTTCCCATATTTTCTCAAATTTATCCTGTTTGTCTCTGGTCTTATAGACCCACCTTTCTATAAAAATATTCTATTCATGAAATCAGGAAAAAGAATAAAGAAATACGTTTCGGAGAAGTCTGTGTGAATATGAGCAGCAAAATAATTTAATTCTTCTAGCATTATAAAGAAAAAGAGAATACGCTGCATTAAACAAGTTTTAACATTGCAGCGTGAGGAATGTGCTATATCGATTACGAACGCTAGTTTTACCTGACCGATCGCTTCCGTCTCAGAATTTATTCTGAGCATGCGTGGCACTTTGTCTGTCGGACTATGCTACAGACGTTCGGAATTGACGCGATCGGATCATGTTGTCGGAAAATTTGAGATGCAGCTCTAAAACTTTGTTGGTCGGAAATTCCGATGGAAAAAGTCAGATGGAGCCCACACACGGTCGGATTTTCTGACAACATGATCCGATCGCACATTTTTCGTCTGAAAATCCAACCGTGTGTACAAGGCATAAGAGTGGAAGGGACTCAGGGAGCGCTAAATGTCCATGGGTTAGGGGCGCAAATTACTTCATAGTTTGTAAGGTTGAATAAAGACACCAGTCCATCCAGTTCAACCTGAGTGAGTGTCTACAATTGTCCCTATCCCTGTACATTGCAAACTCACATTGGTCCCTACTCTCAAGGAGCCCACAATCCAAGGTCCCCATTCATATACTAGGGCCAATTTGGGACAGAAGCCAATTAACCTACCTGCATGTCTTTGGATTGTCTTGTCTTGCCTTGGGTGCTGACAACAAAATCATTTTACTGTTAGGGGTCCCCACAACTTGAGAAATTTTATCAAGGGGTTATGGCACTAGAAAGTTTGAGAACCACTGCGCTAGAGGCTACCTCAGTTTTATAAAGGTTCGGGACATTTGGTTTATTTCAACTTCTACTAACAGCTCCTCAGAGATGACCTCCCCAATGCAGACCTCCCTTGTTCAGGACTCTACTGCGGTCCCCTAGTTTTCTATTGCATTTGAGTGAGCCAGGGTATGCCCAACTGGCTCTGTTTTGTATCTACTTATTCATATGAAACTCAATAAAAAAGAAGTTGGGGAAAAAAATGTATATACTCTGCAGAACTACAAAAGATCTATTAACAAGTTTATTTTGTGTTTCATACAAATATGACAGTTAGCAATCCCCATATTCCAGGAATGCAACTGTTTTTTAAAACTGATAAATCGATGGGTTTAGTTCCATTTTATGATTTGCTGCTGTTCATGGGCTTTGGGCTTAAGCAAAATGGCAGCCTTCAGCAAGAAGAAACAAGAGCAATGCTGGAGGCAATTTACGGCACACACTAATTTTAGTAGCATAATTATTAATGTTGAATGTACGTTCCTTACTAAAGAACGTTATTTTTAATCAAGTTATTATGGGTAAAGTTCCGCTTTAAGCAGGAGCACTAAGGTGTTAGGAATTTTGACTATGGGGTTAATTAACTAAAGGTAAATAGTCTGTGCATCTCAAGTGCACTGAAAGTACAGTTGCTCTAGTTCTGAGGGGAACATGCAAGAAAAATAAAAAACTAGTTTTGCTTGCACGTTATTTCATGATAGAAATCAGTAGAGCCCCCTCATTTCAGAACTTCCCCTCATTTCAGAACCTCCACTTTGATCTAGAGCAACTGCAGTAAAGAAGTGACGTGAAATAAAGAAAGAGATGGATGAGGGTAAAGAATGCAAAGCAAAAAAAGGAGTAGGGGGAGTTTGTACCTTTATCAGAAACCATGAATCAGACCGAGACAGAAGTACAATTAAATCACACTTGTAAGGTAAATAGAAAAAGCGTAGTCAAAGCATAGCCAGAGTCCAGTAACCGGATTGAGTAGTCAGCCAGGCCAGAGTTCAATGACCAGATCAGGTAATCAGCCAGGCCAGAAGTCAGGGATCCAAGTAGAGCAACAGCAAGCAGGATAAGGAGCCAGAAGGGATGTCAGTAATCCAGTCTTTAAACAGAACTGCAGGAGATGGTTTCTTGTGATGTGACCAAGGCGAAGGCAGATCTGAAGTGAGCTGGACAGCTTTAAGTAGACAAGTCAGACGAGCTGGATAAGGAACAGCTGGTAACTGTGGAGAGAGATGAGAGCTGGCCATTAGCCGACAGCTGAGCAGCCAGCTCAGAGAAGGAAGGGCTAAGCCAGCCCTGACAACCTTCCAAGGTCAGAAAAGCCACAATATTGGGTGTTGTTAGTACTAAGCTTCCTTTCACACGGGGCAGACTCTGCTAGAAGTCCGCCTTCTCAGTGAGAAATCTGTCCACTCTCCTCTATGGGTGTTCGGATGTAGGCGGACTGCCTGTCCATTTACATCTGACTACAATCCGATCCGCTAGACTAGTGGTCTCCAAACTGTGGCCCTGGGGCCAGATGTGGCCCTTTGCTGGCTTTTTGTCCAGCCCTTGGGGCACTATTTTATTCACTGACACCAATGAAGGATACAATTTCTCCCAATGACATTAATGATGCTGCTCAATTTCTACAATGATGGGGCACAATTCCTCCCAATGACGGGGCTCAATTTCTCCCAATGACACCAGTGATGGGCCTCAATTTCTCCCAATGACACCAGTGATGGGGCTCAGTTTCTCCCAATGACACGACACAATTCCTCCCAATGACACCAATGATGTGGCTCAATTTCCTCCAATGACGGGGCACAATTCCTCCCAATGACACCAATGATGGGGTACAATTCCTCCCAATGATGGGACACAAGTCCTCCCAATGACACCAACAATGGGACACAAGTCATCTAAATGACACTAATAAGGGGGAATTGTTTACCATTGATGCAGGGACATTTTGTACTTCTGATGGTCCGGCCCCCCTAAAGTCTGAAGGACAGTGAGAAGATCAGGTTGTTCTAAGTTAGAGTTGTTCTTTACTTGTTTTTCAGAAATTGGTGTTTGATGCAATATGGGAGTAGTTACGGCATCCGCCCCCATCCGCCCCCCATGGGTCACATCACATGATCACTTGTGTAACCAAGTATTACCTTATATGGAAATCGTATGATAACTGTTATCTTGCTGACCTGTCTTTGGTTGTGTATAAATACCTCTAAATAAAAAACCTTAAATTTGGCACGGGACTTCATGCTCGGAGCTGATATACGGAGAACGGTCTCTGTGTCTTATTTCTAAGAGAAGAGCATAAAAATTGGGAAACAGCAATATAAACTCATTAATGTGACCACATTGATAGTCACACTTAACAATTTTTGGCGCCCTAGAACAGGGACTTGCCAATGAGACTACAAGAGGTGGATGAACGAGGCTGACGGAACAAAAGGAACAGGCATTCCGGGAACCACAGATAAAAACCTGCGCAGGTAAGAAAAAGCTTTATTTTTCTTATATATTCTGTGCTCCCCTGATTTGTGCCTATCCGTTCTGTCAGTTACGGTTCTCCAGGTAAAATACCAGCCTCTGTAGTGGTGAGTCTAGAATTACTGTATATTTGGTTTATATTGCTGGAATTATTTGTTGATTGTTGTTTGTCCGTCTTGTTGAGAAAGTGAATGAGCCTTGCAAAGGATGGTATGAATTAGAAGGGGATTGCCAAACTAAGCAATGAAATGTACCCTTTCGGGGAGGGTCTGACGTTTGTGCTTAACCTCACATCTAATTCATAAACCATAGACGGGTTGAGAGTATAAGCCCTGTCTGCTCCATAAAACAGGGATAAGAGTGCACGAGAGGGGTACCCCAGATACGGGGGGGAATAAGGTCTCCATAAAGTCCGGAGATCTAGTTGGATACCTGGCTACCTAAAGGAATGCTTGTATATGTTGTAGCCGTCAGTCTGGTCATAATATTTGTCAGTTGGCTAGCATATAAGGTAATTCGATTTCAGAAATCTCATCCAGGAGAGGTTTTTTAATATTCTAGCACCCTAGGGGGAAAACAACGAGGAGCTGTTGTAGGATCTTACATACCACAGTGTCCCACACGCTACCTAGGCACGGACTGTTAGAATGGGCCAGAAGTGCACAAAACCCCGTCAAGGAACTGTGGTACACTACACTGTACCACAGATAATTAAGAACATTTATGGGAAAGACGAAGCTCAAGATATAGGGAAGGTTCTCCGTAAATTTAAAGTAAAAGGAGCAGTGGGCTTAGACCCAGATGTATGGAGTGAAATAAGAAGGGACAGACAAGGAGAGGTGTTGGAGAAACAATGGATGTATCAGGTCCAATGTTTAATTAAGGCCTCAAATAGGGCAAAAGAAGAAGGATGGAAATATGATCCAGATTGTAATGGTTGGGAAATGAAAGATAGAAGAAAGGAAAATGATAAGACTCCGATCTCCCTTAAAGCGGGCATCCCACCCCCATATACGGATATGGGAAATAGGCCACAAAAAGTATATCCTACCCTTGAGGGAAGAGGGTGGGTTTGTCAGGTCTGTGGAGCACAAAACCCAGAATGGGCAATAGAATGTGTGCATTGTGGGGCACAAAAACCTCATTCAGAAACTGTAGCCCCCGTACGCACAGATACACACATTGTACAGGTAAACAATCCAGACTTCGGAGCAGCCCATCCAAACGCCCCACCTACTGTTACTCGTAGGATGCAGATAAGGACATGGGCACCATGGTCAGCAGACACCCTTATGGCATTAATACAGAGCGCCCCAGATCCTGTTGCAAAACCAACTGCTTTCTGTAGATTCGTGACGCAGCTGATGAATACGCATGAAGCAACCTGGCAGGATGGGGAGGATTTGTGTAGACACAAAATTACACTAACCCTATTTAACCAGTTTATGACCGAAATAGGTCCTCATCGGCCTCCAGATTGAGTAGGTGTGCGGATGGCAATCTGGAGGCAGGGCATGTCAGACACCTAGACTCCAGAGCCCCCTTTATTGCTAGACTAGAAGCATTTTGTCAGGCAAAACAACAGGAGAGGGGGTCCATATCACCCATGAAACAATCACCAGGACAGACTGTATCAGAATTTTACTTAAACATGGAAAGTATGATGGCAGATGAAGGACTAGATTTGGCTCTACCAGTCATGATCCAAGCTTTCAATAGACAATTTTTGGAAGGCTTAATTCCACAAATAAGTGAGAGGTTGAAGGCCTGTACCCCGGAATGGAGGGCAATCAGAGATAGAGGGGCGTTACTACAGAAGGCGCAAGGCATAGAGGCGGATTTGGCAAAAGTCAAAGGGAGAAGACAGCATGTAATTAATGTAGTTACAGGTCCACAAGAGCAAAATAGGAGCTCCTCCCGCAAGCCCCTCACTTGTTATTATTGTAACAAGATTGGTCACATTAAACGAAACTGTAGGAAGAGAATGAGGGATGAGGAGGAGGAAGGTGCCGGTAGGGATCAGACCAGGGACAGACGCAATGACGATAATAGGGGACAAAGAGATGGTCCGAGGGCATGACTCGCTCCTGTCCTAGGAAAATCGCATACAAAAATGTTACACATCCCAATACAAATAGACACTAAAATCATCTCATGTTTAGTGGACAGTGGAGCTTCGCGCAGCCTGCTCTCAGACTCGGTGATACGGCCCGGCCAGGAGTCCACTGAAACAGTATTAATAACTGGATATGATGGCATTTTAGCTGACGCCCCGCTGACAAAACCTCTAAAAGTTAAAGTAGGGAACCACATGTTCCTTTCACGCTTTCTGGTATCTAGAGGAGCCCCCACTAATTTGCTAGGAGCTGACATTTTGCAGAAAATAGGAGCTAACATTACCTATCACCCAGATGGCACTGTCACCTTAGCTATAGGGGATAATCAAGAACACATGGAGATGTGTAACCTGATACAATACCTAGAGGAGGAATCGGAACTATCCGGTCCATCTCCTTCAGACTTAGATCAGATTTTGTCGTCCCTTCCAGAAGGACTATGGGAGAAACATCCAGCTGATGTTGGACTTTTGCCCATACCTCCGGTTACCCTACAGCTGGTTCCAGGAGCAGTGCTTCCCCAACAAAAACAGTATCCACTCAGTGCACCCCAAGAAGCGGCCATAGAAATGCAGGTCCAATCCTTGTTAAAAAGTGGAGCGCTAAAAGAGGTAAAATCACCGGCGAATACTCCTTTGTACCCGGTTAAAAAGAAATCAGTAACCGGTAGTCCGGTTAAGTACAGAATGGTCCAAGACCTTAGAGCGGTCAACAAAATACTAGCGGCGATGACACCTTTAGTACCCAATCCACATACATTACTGTCACAAATACCATCAACCAGTATGTACTTTACGGTTATAGATTTGGCTAACGCTTTCTTTTCCGTCCCACTTGCGGAAGAGTGCCAACTATGGTTTGCATTTTCCCTCAAAAATCGACAACTACCTACCTCAGGGTATGGCGCATTCACCTACCTTGTATTCGCAGGCATTGCAAACGGTATTGGGGGAATGGATACCACCTGATTCCTGTGTATTGTTACAATATGTGGATGATTTATTGTTATGCTGCCCTGACACGGAAACTTGTTTGGCCACCACCCTTGCACTGTTGCAATTTTTGGCAGAAAAAGGTTGTAAGGTTAACAAGAAAAAGTTACAAGTATGTCAGAAAAAGGTTGTTTTCTTAGGACATTGTATATCACAAGGTATAAGACATCTCACTAAGGAAAGGGTTCAAGTGATAAAGGGAATGTTACCCCCACGGAATTTCAAACAATTGCGTATGTTTTTAGGTATAGTGTCATAATGTAGACAATGGATACCACACGCTAGCTAGAAAATCGTGCCATATATGCTTACGGAAGTAGCTTATGAGTCGTCTGTCGCTCTGAAAGAGTTGTTGATTTCTGCACCGGCTATCGGTATACCAGATTACACCAAGACATTTCATCTGTACATTTCTGAGATCACTGGACACGCCACAGGGGTTTTGACAAAGACCCGTTGCATACTTCTCAGCAGCACTAGATCCTGTGTCCAGAGGTTCACCGTCCTGTGTACGGGCGGTAGCTGCAGTGTCAATTATCATAGATAAGTCATCAGAAATTGTTCTAGACAATCCAGTTGTAGTACACACCACACACGATATACATGCAATCTTGTCTCAAGTACAGCCCAAACACATTTCCATGGCCCGACAACTAAGGTTACAGTGTACTTTACTCTTACCTCCAAATGTCACTTTTCAGCGCTGTACAACTTTAAATTTGGCCACCTTTTTGCCTCTTCTGTCACCAGATTTGGCAAGGGGGAATGATAGTGCTAATAGCGCTAATAAGGAAAGGAATGCGGAAACTGACACCCTTTTGTTTAAGGAGATAGATGAACACGATTGTTTTCAGCTCATGGAACAGGAGACAATGGGGTTCCCACATGTTACAGATACACCAATTTTAAATGCTGAGCACACCTTGTACATAGATGGCAGCAGGTTTGCTGATGATAAGGGGAGATATCACACAGGATATGCTGTAGAAACTGACACACAGGTAATTGAAGCACGGTCCTTACCAGTCCACATGTCAGCACAAGAAGCAGAATTAACAGCTTTGGAAAAAGCCCTAGAATACTTAAAAGGACGAGAAGGGAATATCTACACTGACTCTGCCTACGCTTATGGTGTAGCGCACGATTATGGCCAAATATGGAAAGCTAGAGGTTATCTGACAGCAGCAGGTACACCTGTAAAACATGGAGAAGGGATTAAGAGAGTCCTGAGCAATCTTCAAAAGGTTAAACGAGTGGTTATCATGAAGATAGCGGCACACACGAGCGCAAAAACAATTGAGGCAAAAGGAAATGCATTTGCAGATTTGACTGCAAAACAGGCAGCTCTAGGGGAAGGAGGCCCTGAGACCTTAGCAGCCATAGAGGTAAGTATCCCAGACCCAACATGGCAGCAGCTGAACAAATTACAGGAACAAGCAGGGGAGAGCGAGAAGGATAGGTGGGTCAGGATGGGAGCTGCACTAGACCTTGACAATGTATGGAGGGAAGGGGGCAAAGTATGCCTCTATGTATCCAGCAATGGCGGCGGCAGTTCACCTACCCACACACGTCAGTTCCAATTCCATGTATAGGATTGTGAACCAAGGATGGCTCGCCCCTGGATTCAGTAGTACTGCGAGAAACTACTGTGCAGCCTGCCAAATCTGTCTCCTGAATAACCCAGGGCAGAAAGTAAAAACCCCACGAAAACACCAGGTCCGGGCCCAATACCCCTTCCAGAGACTGCAAATTGATTATATACAAATGCCTAAGAGCGGCCCCTTTGAATTTGTTCTCGTGTGCATCGATTTATTTTCAGGCTGGCCCAAAAGTTACCCAGTGAAATCAGCTACAGCAAAAGCCACAGCCAAGAAACTGATCACTGAGCTAATACCTAGGTTTGGTCTTCCTGAAACCATAGAATCAGATAGGGGGACACACTTTACAGGAGAAATCATGCAGAATGTGATGGCTATGTTAGGGATTCAACAGAGTTTTCACACCCCTTACCACCCACAGAGTTCAGGATCAGTAGAAAGAGTAAATGGGACAATAAAGTTAAAAATACAAAAAGCCATGCAGGAGTTAAATAAACCATGGCCTGAGTGCCTACCCTTAGCTTTGTTCTCCATAAGATATACCCCAACAGGAAAAACAGGGCTATCTTCGTATGAAATACTTTTTGGGAGTGCACCCAGACTAGGTTTATACTTTCCCCAGAGTATGCAATTGCAATGTGATAGTTTGACTGCATATGTGATACAATTACAACAACGTCTAACTAAGATCCACAAAAGTGTGTATTCTTCTGTTACGGACCCTAACTCAATAGCAGGAACACACACACTGCAACCAGGAGATTATGTATATGTAAAGAAACACACCAGGAGAACCCTAGAACCCCGTTTTGAAGGACCATTCCAAGTATTGTTAACCACTCCTACTTCAGTGAAATTGGAGGGAAAACCCACCTGGATACATGCCTCACATTGCAAGAAGGAACCTGGGAAAACAACATTATGAGATACCTACTTGTCTACTGTTTGTGTAAGCTTGCTATTTTACAGTTATATGCCTGGACTCCTGGTATTAATGTGACTGAAGTTTACGACACAGCAGGGATACTTTGGGTTGTAGATGATCAAAAGGTAGCCAATGATTCAGGGTATGCCATGGATGAATATATCACGGTAGGGAATTTCACGGTTGAGGGACACAAAGGACCATTGCACATAGATCAAAACATAGTATGGATAAGGGCAGAACCACCGGCAGAAGTAAATATAACATTTCAACTAAACACAAGCATGGGATGGCCTTTTAGTAATACTAAGAAACATAAATGTCATCAATTAGGACCCTCTCAAACGTGGAAACAGGCACAGGAACAAATTTGGGAACAGATGTATAACGTTCTGGTAACAGTGGCAGGAGGAGAAAACATATCAGAAGACATGTTCACCCTAACAGATATTGTAGCAATTAATCGGTCCAGTACTTTTCTCTGTGCCTCCTGGTGGAGAGAGGAAAGAATAGATGGGTGGTATTGGAATGCACAGTCCTACGGGTTTAATATACAGATCAGGGAGGAAGTGGCCCCCGTATTTGAGTCGTCCATGCTATCACCAATACCTAGCACTTGTATCAATGTGTCAGTATCACAACAGAAAACCAAGATTAAGTTTAACATAACCTTTCCAGAAACACCAAAATGTAGATACAAACGTGCCTGGTATGACACTGTATTGGGATTAGTAGGCACTGGAATGGGGGTCTTGAATTCAGTAGAAAGAGAAGAGATGAATAACAGATGGAGACATGCAGGAGGACATGTGGCTGATAGCCTAATGATCACAAGCAAATGGTTACAAACCACCTTTGAGACTCAACTCCAGGAAATACCTCTTTTACGATACATAGGTGAATTAATAAATCATACGGTAATAACAGACAACATATTGTGGAATCAGAGTCAACAGTTCATACATTTCACTCAGTGTTCCCTAGATACCTTATCATACCACATACAGATAAACAGAGCTAGAGTGGAGTTGCAGTTAGGAAATTATCATACTTGGATGAAATATTTCAGGGGGTTGAACGATAATGGCATATGGTTTGAGGTAAAAGGGAATGAGATAGAATGTGAACAAAAGTGGTGTACGGGCAAGTTTGAGGCCTATAAAATAGAAGAGATAGTAAAAATGTGTAAAATGGTGGTAATGCCTCTTATTATAAAAAATGAATTTTAGTATCCTGAAATATATGGGAAATATGTGGACAATAAGAATGGAACACACGACCTTAGTTTATGTGAAAAGACAAATAAAGGAATAGTATGTGGGAGAAGTTCCCTTGTATGTGAACCTTGTCTGCTGAAACATCAAACTAGCATATGTAAGTTTCAGAGGTCATCTGTTAATGAAAGTAATAGATTCATCGAAATAGGACCTCAACATATATGTATAATCACAAATAATAGTAACACCTTTGATAGCATTGAATAGATCTGCCCCTTTTTCGGGATGTATTAAGGACATAAAAATATTAAAGTGGGGTAATGATACATATCTTTTTGAACCAGATGTAGAAAAGATATTTTCTTCTGTCTATCAAATATCTAATCTTACCGATACTACACCCTTCATAATTTCCCTAGACCCACTAAGGCAGATCCTGGAACAGTCAGAGCTGCTCAGACAATATATAGAAACACTAGAACACACTTTACAAAATAACCTTATATCTGCAGTAATAGACAAAGGCAGACTTGTGCATTTATCTTCACAGATACAACAGGATACTTCTCCACATTGGTATGATATTTTTAATGGTATGTCTTCCACGGCAACTAGCATATTCAATTGGTTATTTAGTCCTATGCTAATTGTAATTTCTTTACTAGTAGTACTCACTATTATAAATATATGTGTATATAGGAAAATTCAAAAGAAGGTAAAGCGGATGGAGAGAAGATATTAAACTGTTGGATTGACATCACCCTTCTCCCACAAACTCCTCTTCAGAATTTAAGATGTTGGTAATACCTGGGGGGATGGGAGCAATTCCCCTCTGGCAACCCGCGGTCAGGGAAAGTACCCTGGGGAAAGATTAACTAGAACTTGTTCATGAGGACCCAGGGGAGGGAGAGGGATGATGTCAAAGGGGGAAATTGAGAAGATCAGGTTGTTCTAAGTTAGAGTTGTTCTTTACTTGTTTTTCAGAAATTGGTGTTTGATGCAATATGGGAGTAGTTATGGCATCCGCCCCCATCCGCCCCCCATGGGTCACATCGCATGATCACTTGTGTAACCAAGTATTACCTTATATGGAAATCGTATGATAACTGTTATCTTGCTGACCTGTCTTTGGTTGTGTATAAATACCTCTAAATAAAAAACCTTAAATTTGGCACGGGACTTCATGCTCGGAGCTGATATACGGAGAACGGTCTCTGTGTCTTATTTCTAAGAGAAGAGCATAAAAATTGTGAAACAGCAATATAAACTCATTAATGTGACCACATTGATAGTCACACTTAACAACAGTAAACTGGCCCTTTGTTTAGAAAGTTTGAAGACCCCTGCGCTAGACGGATGGGGAATGGATCCCCATGTGTCTTTTTTTAGCAGATCGAATGGGATGTCGGTGGGTGTAAACTACATAGAGGACAATAGAGGCTCCAATTGTGTGCACCTGAAAAACTGACAGGCACTTGTGTGAAAAGGGGTCTAAGAATGCAAATTAAGATAATAAACATTACATTTGAGAATCTAGGAGATCCAGGTTTGTGAGGCCGCGTACACACGCGCGGACTGTTTGCCCAACCTTGTTCGTCAAACAGTTTCGGCAAACAGTCCGCTCAAAATTTGCATGAGCGGACTTGCCCACACACGAGCGGACTGTTTCAGCGAACTGTTTGCCAAACAGTTCGCTCAACTTTTGAAATGAACGGACTCGCCCACGTAAGGAGGAGGCAAATCCGCCCATTTCGAGCGCGTGTACAGGTAGGCGGGGCCCGCGAAGGAGACGTCGCGGGCTCCGCCGCCTGGAATGGGCTTAAAGGGGAACCCCAACGCCGAAAAAAATCGGCGTGGGGGTTCCCCCAAAGTCCACACCAGACCCTTGTCCGAGCACGCTACCCGGCCGGCCAGGAAAGGGGGGCGAGCGAGCGCGCCCCCCCTCCTGAGCCGTACCAGGCCGCGTGCGCTCAACATGGGGGGGGTGCCTTGGGGAAGGGGGGGCCGCGCGGCCCCCCACCCCAAAGCACCTTGTCCCCATGTCGATGAGGACAAGGGCCTCTTCCCGACAACCCTGGCCGTTGGTTGTCGGGGTCTGCGGGCGGGGGGCTTATCGGAATCCGGGAGCCCCCTTTAAGAAGGGGGCCCCCGGATACCGGCCCCCCACCCTATGTGAATGAGTATGGGGTACAATGTACCCCTACCCATTCACCTGTGAAATAAAGTACAAAAAAAAAACACAACACAGGGAAAAAATATTTTATTGCACAGCTCCGGGGGTCTTCCGTCTTCGGGGGTCTTCTCGCCGGACTCCTCCGCTATCTGTGTGTAGCTCTTTTACTAGCGGAGGAGTCCGGCTTTCTTCCTCCCCGCCGCCGGCCTCTTCTCCCGACTTCGGGGGTCTTGTCCCCCTCTTCGGTTCTTCTGCCGGGCCACCGCGCCTTCTTGTAGCTCTTTTGCAGGCGGTGGCCCGGTCTTCTGTCGCCGCTGCCTTCCGTTCTTCTGTCGCCGCCTTCGGTTCTTCTGCCGGGCCACCGCGCCTTCTTGTAGCTCTTTTACAGGCGGTGGCCCGGTCTTCTGTCGCCGCTGTCGTCGCCGCCGCCGCCGCCTTCCGTTCTTGTTCTTCTTCTTGTTCTTCTTCTTCTTCTCCTGGAGATGTTGACTCGACGAGCTCTCCGGGCGGAATGCCAGGGACACGCTCCGCTGCCACTTATATAGTGACAATGGGGCGGTGTCACATGGTATATGTCACATGGGTTGGTCACATGGGTTGATGTCACATGGGGACTATGACATCGTAAGGGGGCGGGGTCACCATGTGACCAACCCATGTGAAATATACCATGTGACACCGCCCCATTGTCACTATATAAGTGACCGCACAGCGCGGCTCTGGCATTCCGGCCGGAGAGCTCGTCGAGTCAACATCTCCAGGAGAAGAAGAAGAAGAACAAGAAGAAGAACAAGAACGGAAGGCGGCGGCGGCGGCGACGACGACAGCGGCGACAGAAGACCGGGCCACCGCCTGTAAAAGAGCTATAAGAAGGCGCGGTGGCCCGGCAGAAGAACCGAAGGCGGCGACAGAAGAACGGAAGGCAGCGGCGACAGAAGACCGGGCCACTGCCTGCAAAAGAGCTACAAGAAGGCGCGGTGGCCCGGCAGAAGAACCGAAGAGGGGGACAAGACCCCCGAAGTCGGGAGAAGAGGCCGGCGGCGGGGAGGAAGAAAGCCGGACTCCTCCGCTAGTAAAAGAGCTACACACAGATAGCGGAGGAGTCCGGCGAGAAGACCCCCGAAGACGGAAGACCCCCGGAGCTGTGCAATAAAATATTTTTTCCCTGTGTTGTGTTTTTTTTTGTACTTTATTTCACAGGTGAATGGGTAGGGGTACATTGTACCCCATACTCATTCACATAGGGTGGGGGGGCCGGTATTCCGATAAGCCCCCCGCCCGCAGACCCCGACAACCAACGGCCAGGGTTGTCGGGAAGAGGCCCTTGTCCTCATCAACATGGGGACAAGGTGCTTTGGGGTGGGGGGGCCGCGCGGCCCCCCTTCCCCAAGGCACCCCCCATGTTGAGGGCACGCGGCCTGGTACGGCTCAGGAGGGGGGGCGCGCTCGCTCGCCCCCCTTTCCTGGCCGGCCGGGTAGCGTGCTCGGACAAGGGTCTGGTGTGGACTTTGGGGGAACCCCCACGCCGATTTTTTTCGGCGTTGGGGTTCCCCTTTAAGCCCATTCCAGGCGGCGGAGCCTGCGACGTCTCCCTCGCGGGCCCCGCCTACCTGTACACGCGCTCGAAATGGGCGGACTTTCCGAGCGGGAACAGTTTGCTCATTTCGAAAGTAGCCTACACACGGGCGGGCTGTTCGCTCAAACACAGTTTCAGCGGACAGTTTTTCGGAATTTCCGAAAGACTTTGTCCGTCCAACTGTCCGCTGAAACTGTCCGCTGAAAGCCCACACACGGGCGGACTGTCCGCCCAAACACTGTTCAGCGGACAAGGTTGGGCGAACAGTCCGCCCGTGTGTACGCGGCCTGAGATTCTGTCCTGCGTATCTTTTTTAATTTTCAAGAGATCAGTTCCTCTGTTTTATTTATTCTTTTTTTTATTGAGGGCCTATTCAGTCAAAGAAGAAAATCCATTTTTTTTTCAGGTGAGGCAGATAGTAATGCAAGGTGTGGGGAGTTTGTGTATATTTTGCAGAATGTTTTCCCTAAATAGGAATAGAAGAGGGAAAGCCCAACAGATGTGGACCATATTCCTTATGTCTTTATTACACCTTCAACATGTGGAAGTCGTTTGAGGTTCATATTTGTAAATATCTGCTGGGCATCTGTACGTTCAAGTTAACATTTTGTAAATCTTATTTGGAAGTGCATGACAGATCTCAGTGTGAAGTAGGGATGAGCCCGATGTTTGAGTCGAACATCTGGTGTTCGCCTGTTTACCGAATAGTGAACAATTCGGGGTGTTCGCGGCAAATTTGAAAGCCACCGAACACCCTTTAAAAGTCTATTTGAGAAATCAAAAGTGCTAATTTTAAAGCCTTATATGCATGATATTGTCATAAAAAGTGTTTGGGGTCCTGGGTCCTGCCTCAGGGGACACTACGGGGAAGCCATAGGAATGTCCCCGTGCATCAGAGGGGGGCAGGGTAACCCGGGGACATCCCGAGTGGCCCTGCCCTCAGTTATAAAAGAACTGACACCTGAGAGGATGGTCATTACGGCGGGTGCCTCCTATGTAGGTGAATCGGTGGTGGCGTGAGCTTTTTTTTTCAGTCCGTTGGAGTGAGAGAAGATGAATGGACTTCGTGGGACATTTACATTTTTAATAAAGGACTTGGCCCAAGCCGTGTCATGTCATTTTTACCATTTTCACACTTTTTTGGTGAAATGGTAGGGGTACCAGAGGCCGGGATCTGGGGGTCCCCTTGTTAAAAGGGAATTTCCAGATTCCGATAGGTCTCCCGCCCGCAGAACCCCACAAGCACCGGGCAAGGGTGGTGGGGATGAGGTCCTTGTCCCCATCAACATGGGGGCAAGGTGCTTTGGGGGGCTACTCCAAAGCACCCCCCCATGTTAAGGGGAATGTGGCCTGGTACGGTTCAGGAGGGAGCGCTCTCCCACCTCCCCTCTTTTTTTATGACCTGCCAGGTTACGTGCTCAGATAAGGGTCTGCTATAGACCACACCATTTTTTTTTACATTTTGGTGCAGGGTTCCCCTTAATATCCATACCAGACCTGAAGGGCCTGACATGGAATTTTAAGGGACCCCCACGGAATTATTATTTTTTTCAATTTTGGTTCAGGGTCCCCCTTAATATTCATACCAGACCCAAAGGTCCTGGTAATGGACTGTGGGGGAATCCCATGCCGTTTTTTGCAATGACTTTTATGTATATTGCCAGGACTGACAAATCATTACAGCCGCGAGTAGTTTTAAATTACTTTTTTCCTTTAGAAATGTCATTTTGTGCAGGGACTGTTGTAAAAACAGGAAATATGCGCTTTACAGGCATACTATAGACACCCCCCCCCCCCGGTACGAAATTTAAAGGAATATTTCACTTTGATCGTTTCACTTTAAGCATTATTAAAATCCCCAAACACTTTTTTTGACAATAACTTGCATATAAGCCTTTAAAATGAGCACTTTTGATTATTCATGTTCATGTCCCTTAGACTTTAACTGTGTTTGAACACATTTTTTGCCTGTTCGCATTTTCTGCTGTAAACCGAATCGGGCGGTGTTCGGCTCATCCCTAGTGTGAATGCCCTGTTCCATTTCAATCCAGGGTCAAGAACTATGTGTGTACTGTGGTGTTGTACTGAAGTGTTGAGAAATGGGGGCACATTCCTGTAATAATAGGTTTTATATGGTAGATATCACCTGAGAGGGTTTAGTTTTGTTTCATAGGCTGTTAATGAGTTAATGTGGGTGTGAAAGTGGCCCAGGGAGTGGATGAAATATGTTAGTTGAGAGTGTTCCATCCATTATTAATTTTGTTTTCTGATTGGAATGTCTAAGCCCCCGTTCACACCGGTGCGACTTGTCATGTGATTTGCCTGTTCCAAATCACATGACAAACTTTACCCTATTGCCGGCAATAGAACTGTTAATGTCGCAGTGATTATGAAAAAGGTTCCTGCACTACTTTTTTTTTTCCAAAGGTTTTTATTCAGAGTTTTTAGAAGAACAAAGAGTAATGCATGCAAAAAAAAGTTTTACATTTTTCATACAACAGAGCATTTAATAAGCATGTTGTTTGTAAAGGTGCATAAGACCTATCTGGATGGAAACAGATATAAACATTTCAAACATTGAGCAATACTGGTAGTCATGAGGAAGGTCAGGGACGCAGTCCAGTATCCTCTAGACACCCCAATTGGGCTCAAATGTGTCGAAGATATAGACTAACCCCCGTCCCCCTCTCCTCTCTAAAGGTGCATTTTCTGGTTGTGAACTTTAATGGATAGTAAAATTTGTATATCCACCAAACAACAAATGTGAATCTGCATATTCTGTAACGTGCCGGTCTTCGTTTTGAGTGTAAGCTGGGAAGAAACGCTAAAGGAATAAAAGGGGAGGGGGTTTAGGGAATCCATTCTCATCTGCTAGGTGGTATTGGCGTTAGAGATTCAATTCTATTTTTTAGGCAGATATTCAAGCAAATTCATCCGATGTTACAAAGTGGTGCCAACAGGACCAAACCTAGGTGAATTTGGATTGTGTCTCTTTCGCTTAGTGTACAAGCTCCACCATCTCTGCGATTTTTGTTCAAAACCATTCTGCTATTGTGGGAGGGTTGGGGTTACATCAATGGCATTTATCAGGTGCATGGCTAGAGAGTGGCAGTACGTTTTTGGCGAAATGGATGAGTGATGTAGCAGGAATTGTGCTGGGGCAAAGTCTAAGGGGAATGTTGTAATCTGTTTGGTAAGGCGGTGGACTTCCTTCCAAAATGGTTGGATTAGTGGACATGTCCAGCATATTTATATTAGTGAACCTTCAGCGTTGTTGCATCACCAACAATTGGGTGAAATCTTATGCCGCGCACACATGACCGGACTTTTCAGCAGACTAGGTCCGACTGACTTTCGGCTGAGTTCCGACAGACTTTCTGAAGAAACGAACGTGGCCACACACGAACGGAGAAAGTCTGTTCATTTTGAACATCATGACGTAAACGGGACTAAACAAGGAAGTTCAATAGCCAGCAGCCAATAGCTTCCCTTGCATCGTTTTTGGTCCGTCATACCAGTACACAGACGAACGGTTTTCCCGATTTTAGTCCATCGGAATTAAGTCCGTCGGATAGATTTAAAACATGTTCTATTTCTAGGTCCGTCAAAATATTTTTTTTTTTAAACAATCGGGCTAGCCGACACACAATCGGATTGTCCAATGGACTAATCCCTTCGGACCTAGTCTACCAAAAAGTCCGGTCATGTATAGGCGGCATTCGAGTAAATCCTATGTAATAGTGAGGGAGTCCTATACCATCTTGAGAGAATTTTAAATCTGTTTTCCTGGGTAGAAACATTAACTGTTCCTTTGTGTATGCATGTGTATATATTTTCCCAATCCTCCCCTGTTAAGTCTAGGGAGAGTTCCTGTTCCCATCTGCTACTCACTTTATCGAACTTGGGGTTGTGATTGGAGAACAACATGGAGTATGTGTCGGAGATTAAATGTCTTTGTGGCTCCCGTTTGCTGCAGATCACTTCAAGTGGCTTTTTTTGGCGAGACTAGAGTGGCAAAAGTTTAGGGTCAGTTAACTAATGTCAGACTTGGACGTAGGACCAAAATGGAAATGTATGTGTTGTCATGCGTGAGGATAGTGAGTGAAGGGTTATGAACTGCCCTTTGTTGAAGAAATGTTCTGCACGGATATCAGTGTGTGGCCAAATGTCTATCAGAAATGTCAGACTGGGGGAGAATTGAGGATTATGGCGTATGAGAGTCATAGGGCCTGGTATTGAGGAGATCTTATGTGTTAAACACACTTCTTTAAAGATGTGTAAGGTGTTACTTATTATGGGGTGTGATTTGCATGATGGTGGTATGTGTTTCTGGGCCGTCCAAGAGAGCTGGTGTAGTGGTATGGAGGAGAAAGTATTCTAACTGAACCCAGTCTTTGACTTCAGAGTGTATATTCCAGTCTATTATCCTTGCAAGGTGACATGCTCGATGATATTTGGCTAAGTCAGGGAGGCCTATGCCATCTTTCAGTTTCGGCAAAGTCAGTCAGTTGTGAATTAGTCTAGGTCGTATTTTACCCCATAGGAAGGTGGTACAGGCTTTTTTTTAAATGAGAAGAATGTAGATGGGAGTTTTAATTGGCAAGGTTTGCATTAGGTACAGTAGTTTGGGGAGGAAAGTCATTTTAACGATTGCTGCACATCCAAACCAAGAAAAGAGGCCTGTTGACCATGACCTTAGGTCTTGAAGTAGATTTTGTAACGTCAGGAGATAGTTTTTGGTGTATAGGTCAGATATTTTGGAGGTTAGCTTAATGCCCAGATACGTTATTGCTTCCTGCTTCCAAGTAAACGGGAAGTTAGTTTCACATTGTTGCATTCCTGCATTACTTTTTACCAGTTTCATTGCATAGACTCCTGTTAAATGTAATTTGCAGTGCAATTAAAATCGCGCTGAAGTAGCACGATTTCAAAGCCACAACGGTTTGAACCAGGGCTAAATCTATTGGGACCTCGTGCTTTAACACTACTTCTATTATTTAAGGCCCATGATAGAAAGTATGTGGTGTTAAGTCTATAAGGAAAAATCTGTGTTTTCAAACAAGGGGTGTCATCTGCTTTTGTAGAAATGTTACCCTTTTTGGTTGATATCCAGGATAGTGCCTGACCATGACATTCCTGACCTTGAAACCAGTCTACAATCCCCCTATATTATAGGCAGCTTCATACGAAGTCCCATAGTGGTAGAATTACTAAAACTGGAGTGCTTAGAATCTGATGCAGCTGTGCATGGTAGCCAATGAGCTTCTAATTTCAGCTTGTTCAATTAAAGCAAAGTTCCGCCCCACCCAGCAAAAAATGTAAAGTCAGCAGCTACACATACTGTAGCTGCTGACTTTTAATATTAGGAAACTTACATGTCCTGGAATCCAGTGATATTGGCTCTCAGGTGCTGCTGCCGCCATTCGTGATAAGGAAAATCGGCTTCACAGCCGATTCCCTACTGCACATGTGCGAAGCACGCAGTGCTTTCTGAATTTCCCGGCGGAGGAGGAAGGAGGAGGGGAGGGCAAACTTCTGAGTGATCTCGCTTTGACAATAAAACCAGGAAGCTGATCGGTTTCTATCCATAGCTGCACCAGATTTTGCACTCTCCAGTTGGAGGCTGGGTTCACACTGCCGCACGGATTGGCTCACAGCAGGGGTCCAGTGCGTCCCTGTTCACCGTTTCAGGTCTGAATTTTTGGCTGAATTCGGACCTGAAATGGACCAGAAGACGCAAAGTACTCCTATGCAGTTCACTCTGCAGCCATCCCGGAGCTGTGTGAACCGGTTCCAATTGGAGCCTGTCATAGTCAATCTACAACCAACCAAATTCTCCTGTTCTAACAATCTGCATAAAAAACTGGGGTTTAGTTAGCACACATTTGAAAATAAATGCGTTAGTAGCTGCCAAGCCACTCCACGGCACCCCAGTATTATCTGCAGTCCCGAATCTGTAAATTTACGAGAGCTTTCATTGTAGAAGCACATGTATTCTAATGGACAGATAGAGAGCAGGTGAGCCTGGAGGAAGCCCACCCCTCCTTAAAGGCACAGAGGTGCACTGGACACCCAGTGAACAGACAGGAACATTTGGTTGGGTACAGGCTGGCTGGTGAGTTGAGCTGGGAATTTTCTTTGGTTTTGTGTGACATGCATCACCCTTTTATGTGCTCCTTGCTGAGAAAGTCAGTTATAGGTGGTGGCAGTGACCAGCTGATTGTACCTTGTTTAACTGTGCGGCAGCAGCTAATTTCTCAGACTGGGTGCAGTACACGCATGCCAAATGTTGGCTGGTTTCTATTGAACCGGCCAAGGCCATCCGACATTCAGCCAGTGTGTACTGGGCTTAAGTGCTGGATGCCAGGGGTCAGTGAAGTCATATGGCCTTGGTGACCAAATAAAGCACCCAATTGCATGAATTTGTAGACCTCCAGTGCTGTGTAGTGAAATGTTCAGGTGTGTAAAATGTTACACCAGCTTGCATGAAGGGAGAAAGTAATAATAGGGAAGTGCAGCTGGGACCAGGATGGGAGGGGGGTGCTAGTTTCACCTCTTTATTCCTTATGAACTGCATAAGGCTTTAGATTACCTCATCACTGCCTGTTTTAACACCTTAAACCCTGCACCAGCGCACTGCAACCGCATGCAGTTGTGGGGTACCCCTATTCAGTTGAATGGGTCATGTTTGGCGGGCCCACCGAACACGCTGGCGGGTATAATTATTGCCATTGCACAATGTAAAGCATCACAGCCTCGACATACACTATATTACCAAAAGTATTGGGACACCTTCATTTACATATGAACTTTAATGGCATCAAAGTCTTAGTCCGTAGGGTTCAGTATTGAGTTGGCCCACGCTTTGCAGCTATAACAGCTTCAACTCTTCTGGGAAGGCTGTCCACAAGGTTTAGGAGTATGTCTACGAGAATGTTTGACCATTCTTCCAGAAGCGCATTTGTGAGGTCAGGCACTGATGTGGACTGGTGAGGCCTGACTCTCAGTCTCCACACTAATTCAGAGGTGTTCTAGTGGGTTGAGGTCAGGACTCTGTGCAAGACAGTAAAGTTCTTCCACCCAAATTTGCTCATCCATATCTTTATGGACCGTGCTTCGTGCACTAGTCCAATTCATTTGGTGAAGGGGGATTATAGTGTGGAGTTGGGCTTGGTCCCTTAGTTCCAGTGAAAGGGCATTTTTAAGGTGTCAGAATACCAAGACATTTTGAACAATTTCATGCTCCCAACTTTGTGGGAACAGTTTGGATATGACCCCTTCCTTTTCCAACATGACTGTGGACCAGTGCACAAAGTAACATTCATAAAGACATGGATGATCGAGTTTGGGGTGGAGAAACTTGACTGGCCTGCACAGAGTCCAGACTGTAACCTGATAGAACACCTTTGGGATGAATTAGAGCGGAGACTGTGAGCCAAAAAAACTTGCCATGACTCTTATCAAATACCTTGGACTTCTATTTTTCAAAAAGGGGTAATTTGGGGGAAATCAGTACTGTTCTAACATTTTTGGGCCTCAAGAAATGAGAGCCAGTACATCAGGATTGATCAATTTTCTGATATACAGTGCCTTGCAAAAGTATTCACCCTCCTTGGCTTTTTAATCTGAATTATATGTGATGGATCAGAACACAAAAGTCTAAGTTGGCGAAGTAAAATTAGAAAAATATATACATAAAACTATTTTTCAGAACTAAAAACTGGTAATTGGCATGCATGTATGTATTCACCCTGTGGTCAGACTTAAAGATTGCTGTTCACAAGCGCAAACCATCCAATTTGAAGGAGCTGGAGCAGTTTTGCAAGAAGAAATGGGCAAAAATCTCAGTGGTAAGATGTGGCAAGCTCATAGAAACTTAACCAAAGTGACTTGGAGCTGTGATAGCTGCAAAAGGTGGCTCTAAAAAGTACTGACTTTAGGGGGTGAATCGTTTTTATTAGTATTAATTCCAGGTTGTGAGGCAACAAAACACGAAAAATGCCAAGGGGGTGAATACTTTTGCAAGGCACTGTACATATCATAGTTTGTGAACTCTATAACTTTCCTACAGACTCAAATAATATACACCGATTTGAGTTATTTTCACCAAAGAAATGTGGCAGAATACATTCTGGCCTAAAATTATAAAGAACAAATATTTATTTGCAAGATTTTATAACAGAAGTGAAAAGGCATATGTATTCAAAATTTGTTTGTTTTTTGTTTATTTAGCAAAAAATAAAAAACCCACTGGTGAATAAATACCACCAAAAGAATGCTCTATTTGTGTGAAGAAAATAGTAAAAAATGTTGTTTGGGTACAGTGTTGCATGATCGTGCAATTGTCATTCAAATTGCGTCAGCGGTGAAAGCTGAATATTGGCCTGGGCAGGAAAGGCGTAAAAGTGCCCTGTATTGAAGTGGTTAACAAGGATTTACCCACAAACATGCTGGCAACAAATGGAAGTACAGAGGGGATGTCACAGCAAAATAGACAGCAGAATACAAGCAGTACATGTTGGCATAGTAGGAATCACAGATGAAACCTTGCAAAGTTTAAAAATCAGTATTGCAACCAGAGAGTGTATTTAACGGAGTAAACACACACACATTACATTCACATTGTAGATACTAAGTAGGGCATCTTCAAAGGTATTATAGCTCTACATATGAACAGATACACGACTAGTCACTACTCCAAGAACCACCAGTTCCTTAGTGCTAAGCAGGAGTTATGGGGAAATATATAAATTGTAGGGTTGTGTGCCCTAACCCACACAGCGCAAATTCTATTAATTTTTTTGGGGGCAGTTGCAGCTGAGGTAATCTAATGGAAGGAAATTGTTAATTAGGGTGCGCCATTGAGTCAACAAAGGAGGATGCAGCATCTCTTCCACCTAAGCAGGATTAGAATGGCATAGTAGAATGCATTAAATAAAGAGTTTGGTATAGTGTGTAGTGTTAGGGGTATCACAAATAGCCAATAGAAATATAAGTGGATCCATAGGTATTGTCAATTCACTCACATTTCCCACTCCATAAGCTACCCCCTGCCAGAAATCCTGTAAATGAGGGAAAGACCAAACCATGTGACTGGATGTATCCACTGAGGCCCGGCATTTGGGACAGGTAAGATCAGTAGCAGCATATACAGATGACAATCTTTGGGCAGAGTAATAAGCCTTGCGTAGGAATTTCAGTTGGATGCATTTACCTCTAGCTGATATCATAAAAGGGAGATACTGCTGGATACTTTCCTACCAGTCCCCGTCAGTCAAAGTAGGTAGATCCCCATGCCAATTTTCATATAAGTGGAATACTTTGGGGTTATCAAGCTGAACAATTGTCAGGAACCATGAATATGACTAAGACAGAAGTGCAGTAAAAAATCACACTTAATATAATGGTAAAACGGTAACAATAGAAAATGTAGTCAAAACATAGCCAGGGTTCGTTAACCAATTCAGGTAGTCAGAACAAGCTAGGACATCAGGGAGACGGAGAGCAGTGTAATTCATAACAAGCCAGGAAATCAGGAAACCAGAGATCAGCGTAGTGGAACAGCAGACAGGATCAGGAACCAGAAGGGACGTAAAGCCAAGCAAGTCTTTAAACAGGAACACAGCAGAGAGTCTCTTGATATGTTGACCAAGGCGAAGGCACAGAGGATCTGAACTAAGCAGCTTAAATAGCCAGCAGGACTGACGAGCAGGATATCATCACCGGGAAGTCACTGTGGAAAGAATAGTGCTGGCAATTAACCAAATGCTGAGTGGCCTGCTCTGAGAAGGAAGGGCTGAGTCGAGCCCTGACAGTACCCCCTCTCAATGACCCCTCCCCCTAGGAGAACCACCAGGTTTGAGGGATAAACATCTATGGAATGAACAGAGGAGAACAGGGGCATGTATGTTCGAGGATGAGACCCAAGAGTGCTCCTCCGGACCATACTCTTTCCAATGAACCAGGTACTGTATGCGTCCATGGAACCTACGGGAGTCAACAATGGACTGTACTTCATACTCATCATGGTTCTCAACCTGTACTGGGTGAGGATGTGGCACCAAGGTGGTGAAGCGGTTACAGACCAAAGGTTTTAATAAAGAAACATGGAATACATTTGAGATATGCATATCGAAGGTCTAAAGCGTAAGCCACTGGGTTAATCCTGCCGAGAATACGGAAAGGCCTGATAAACCGAGGTGCCAATTTCAGTGAGGGAACACGGAATCTGAGGTTGCGAGATGACAGCCAGACCTTGTCCCCAACCTGGTAGGAAGGCGCCGGTAGGTGTCTGTGGTCAGTATGGAGTCTGTACCTATCATTGGCATGTCGCAAAAGGACTCCTGGACTTGTACCCAGGTGAAACGAAGACCATGGAGATGCTTCTCTAAACGCAGGAATGCTCTGAGGAGCAAATGAGTCAGACAACATGGATGGTTGGAAACCATAGTTCGTCATTAACAGGGACAATCAGGAAGCAGAATTAACGTCACTATTGTGAGTAAACTCCGCCCAAGGTAAAAGGTCTGACCAGTTGTTATGATGGTCAGAAATATAGCAACAAAGAAACTGCTCCAATGACTGGTTGGCTTGTTCTACGGCCCCATTAGATTGCGGGGGGTACGCAGAAGAGAAGGAAAGCTGAATTCGCAACTGTGCACAAAAGTCTCACCAAAACCTGGATACAAACTGGGCACCCCTGTCCGAGACGGTAACCTTAGGTAGCCCATGCAAACGGAAGATCTCCCGAGCAACAATGGAAGCAAGTTCTTTGGAAGTAGCCAGCTTCTTAATTGGGCATTTTTGAGAACTGGCCAAGCACCATAAGGATAACTGGGAGTTGGGTAACTCCACAATAAAATCCATAGACAGGTGGGTCCAAGGCCTCTCTCCATTGGGTATGGGTTGTAGAAGGCCCACTGGAAGGTGTTGTGGTGTCTTACTCATTCTTCCCTGGGTGGCTAGAAGCCTTGGGAGAAGGGTAAGTCTGGAGCACAGCTGTGCGAAGACTTTCAGGAACAAAACTGTGGTCACAAGGTTTCTCAGGAGGAGCATGGATCTGAGCGGCAAGAATTTTGTCACAAAGGGGAACTGAGACTCGTACGAACCATAGCCAGAATACAATCGGAAGGTATCATAGGAATATCATCAGACTCCATCTTGGAAGTGGAGGAAAACTGATGTGACAATGCATCAGACCTTAAATTCTTAGTACCGGGTAAGAATGAAACTAAAAAAAGAAAGAAAATATTGCGCTAACCAAAAAAAGTGAAAACAAGTAGCTACATATGAATAGGACCAAATTCATAAATAAACTAAACAATATAATGTAGCGCTAAAAAAGTGCTGTGAAAACACGTGTAACAAATACTTTGAAAAGAAAAACCAATAAAGTCCAAATATTAAGTGAATACAATAGTCCTTGAAGTCCACATAGGACGCAGAATGTGATGTTTCACACGATGTAAAAACTAGAAAGTGGTCTTGAAGACATCTCACACCAGTGACATCTAGGTAGGTAAAAAGAAGATGGGTACTCTTACCGAAACCACAAGGTCATACGTGCATATATAGATAGATGAATCCCCGCAGGTCTATCAGCCACTGGAATTGCTGTGGGTCCTCTGGTCAAAGAAGGAGTGGTCTGTATCATTCACGAAATTCCAATTACTCCAGAGTCCCAAAAAACGGGATAGCAAACGAGACCAAACTCATATAGGAGATCATATGAGACAAAAAAGAAAAAAACAGCTTCCCATAGTGTAGATGAAAATATAAAAGGTAGCTCTTTATTGACGTGAAATCAGCGAATACAAGATAAAAGAAATTAAATAAAAACGTGATCACATAAAAAAGGCAATACAGGGAACATGATTATCATGAGACTACATAATTGAAGCTTCTCAAGAAAAGAGCCCATCCCGCCCTTCTGGAAGAGAGAGATTTAGCCTCAGACAAAAATGTGAGATTCTTATGGTCAGTCAGAATGAGTATGGGCACAGTGTTACCTCCGAGGATATGCTTCTATTCTTTAAGGAATAAAGTGATCGCTAACAACTCTGTCCCCAATCTCGGATTTGCTTTCCACAAGTGACAATGTCTTGGAAAAGTAACCACAAGGATGCATAGCGCTCTCAGAGGTAGGACGTTGAGACAGAAGGGCGCCAACTCCAGTCTCATCCACCTCAAGGATAAATCGTAACGTAGGATCATGATGTGCCAACACAGGAGCAGAAAGGCAGCCTTGAGACTCTCAAAGGCCTTAATCGATTCTGGAGCCGCGCAGATCACTTTAATGCCACATACACACGAAAATCGGTTGTGTGTACGCTGAAACTGTCATGCGTACACGTGATCACACCAAAGTCCGATCATTAAGAACGGGGTGACGTACAGCAGGTGCGATAGAACTAGAAAAAGGAAGTTCAAGACCCAGTGCGCCACCCTTTGGGCTCCTTCTGCTGATCTCGTGTTGGTTAGAGGCGATTTGTTCTTTTTCAGACTCATGATTATTCCGAACGTTTTACTGCTCTTCGGTTTGTGCTTGTGGGTTTGTATCTGATTTTCAGTGCGTGCAGTCAGTTTGTATCTGTTTTTCAGTGCGTTCTGGTCTGCTCGTTACTGATTTTCAGCTCGCTCTTCACAAGCCTTGCTGTTCTTCAGTGCGTTCCGTTAAATTTGTTCTGAGCAGCCGACCATTTTGAAACCATGGTGTGGGTACGTACTCATTGTAGAGTTCGTGCTGTGTGGGGGCTTGGTGTTGGGGTTCATACTTTGACATGAGCCCAGTCCATGAACAGGGCGAGGAGGAGTTTATGGACCAAGAATTGGTTACTCCAGCGTGACCAATTCTCGCACATGCCTTTCCATGAGATCCAAGAGAATAATCCTGATGATTTCAGCAATTATCTCAGGATGACGGACCCCGTTTTTCACTGTCTGTTGGCTTTGCTCACCCCTTATATCAGCAGGTAGGATACCTGCTTGCGGCAAGCCATCACTCCTGAGCAGAGGCTAGTCGCCACCTTGCGGTACATGGGGACTGGGAGAAGTCTACAGGACCTCAAGTTCTCTACAGGCATCTCCCCCCAGGCTCTGGGGATCATTATTCTAGAGACCTGTTCTGCCATCATTCAGGTCCTGCAGAAGGATTATATTAGGAAAAGTTTTCTCCTTTAACATCACGTTATATGTATTTAATGTTTGCTAATGTATTGTATTTATTTCATCATTCCCTAATTACTATGATTGGAATATGCTGTGAATGTCCCCTCTATGCTCAAGCGTGCTGGAAGCTTTTAATGAACCTTTTTTGGCCTACATGCATATTTGCCTTCACTAACCTCCCCAGCATGCTATCCTGGGCCCATATACACCTATAACCTAGTCCCTTCACAATGTATGTTGTCAGCTCCATTGCAACGCTTTCCCTGAAACACCCCCTAAAATGTGCCCAAATGTTATGTGTGTCCATAAATTCAGGCAGAGTGCTGGATGCTTTTTTTTGGCTCCCAAAGTCACCTCAAACCCTCCCACCATACAATTTTATCAATGGGCCATCAGAGGGGGTGAGGAATCTGATAAGTGGGTCTTATATTTTTGTCTTTTTAAATACATTAAAATAAATGTTTTATATATTTTTTTCTTGTTTGACTCCACAGTTTCCTTCAACGCCACAGGAATGGCAGACTGTGGCCTCCTATTTTGCTGACTTTTCCAACTGTGGAGGGGCTATAGATGGGAAGCATGTCCACATTGTGCCACCACCCCATTCGGGGTCTTACTATTATAACTTTAAGGGGTGTAATAGTGTAGCGTTAATGGCGGTGGTGTCGGAACAGTATGAGTTCCTCTATGTGGAAGTGGGGAAGAATGGCCGGATGTCGGATGGAGGAGTCTTTGGCCAGATGGAGTTTTACCAGCATCTCCAGACTGGTGGCCTGGCACTGCCACGTGATGAGGATAATGTGGAAGGACTTCCCTTCGTCTTTATTGTAGATGAAGCCTTCGGTCTGGGAAAGCACCTTATGAGGCCATTCCCCCAAAGGACCCTCACCCCAGAGAGGGGGGGGGGGGGGGTTTAACTACCGGCTGGCCAAAGAGAGAACAGTCATTGAGAATACCTTCGGGATAATGGCCAGCCGGTTCTGCCTGTTTCTGACAGCAATCCATATGGTCGACTACAAAATCAACCATATCATCCTACATTGCACAGTTATTTAAAAAAAAAATTCCCTGAATTATCTAGCCTCAGTTGGGCCTGAGGCCAGACTTATTACAGACAATTCCCTGATGGGCATGGATACTGGCCGTACTGGCTTGGCACCCCAAAGTGCCTGTGAAGTTAGGGAGAAATATGTTAATTATTTTATGCGGGCGGCACAGTGGTGTAGTGGATAGCACTTTCACCTAGCAGTAAGAAGGGTCGCCTGTTCGAATCCCAACCACGACACCACCTGCCTGGAGTTTGCACGTTCTCCCTGTACCTGCGTGGGTTTCCTCCGGGTACTCCGGTTTCCTCCCATTCTCCAAAGACATACTGTTAGGTTAATTGGATCCTGTCTAAATTGTCCCTAGTATGTATGAATGTAAGTTAGGGACCTTAGATTGTAAGCTCCTTGAGGGTAGGGACTGATGTGAATGTACAATGTATATGTAAAGCGCTGCATAAATTGACGGCGCTATGAAATAATAATAATAATGTGTAGGGGGGCCATTGCACTGCCAGACAATTTCTAACATTTTTAGTAATAAAACTAAAATTTTCAGATAAAATCTAGAATTTTCTTTATTTCTTTTCTTTTTGGCTGGCTCCTAGGTTCTCCTAGTGCACTTGTTGTGCCAAGCGGATTTTCCTTTAGTAAATAAGCCCCATTGTCACTGTAAACACAAAATTACTTACAAAACTGGTATTGAGCATTGACAGAAGAAGCCATACATTGTTGTATGTCAAAATGTTTACTCTGTGCACATTCACACATGTGCGCTTAAAAAATTTGTTAAATTATTTTTTATTTTTTACAAACACGCATGTTTTAACCACTTTCAGACCGGACCAATTTGCTGGTCAAAGACCAGACCACTTTTTGCGATTCGGCACTGCGTCTTTTTAAACTGACAATTGCGCGGTCGTGCGACGTGGCTCCCAAACAAAATTGATGTCCTTTTTTTCCCACAAATAGAGCTTTCTTTTGGTGGTATTTGATCACCCCTGCGGTTTTCATTTTTTGCGCTATAAACAAAAATAGAGCGACAATTTTGAAAAAAACGCATTATTTTTTACTTTTTGTTACAATAAATATCCCCCAAAAATATATAAAAAACATTTTTTTCCCTCAGTTTAGGCCGATACGTATTCTTTTACATATTTTTGGTAAAAAAAAAATCGCAATAAGCGATTATTGATTGGTTTGCGCAAAAGTTATCGCGTTTACAAAATAGGGATAGTTTTATAGCATTTTTATTAATCATTTTTTATTATTTATTTTTTTACTAGTAATGGCGGCGATCAGCGATTTTTATTGTGACTGCGACATTGTGGGGGACCCATCGGACATTTTTGACACATTTTTGGGACCATTGTCATTTATACAGTAATCACTGCTATATAAATGCAGTGATTCCTGTGTAAATGACACTGGCAGTGAAGGGGTTAACCAGTGGGTGGCAGTGTAGGGGTTAAGTGTTCCTAGGGGTGTGTTACTAACTGTGAGGGGGTTGGTCTTTCATTTAGTGAACACTGATCTCTGCTCCAATCAGAGCAGAGATCAGCGTCACTAGTTGCTAGGCAGAATGGAGAAATGCTGTTTACAATGGCATTTCTTCATTTGGCCGCTCCGTGAGACGATCGCGGGTATGCCCGCGGCGATCGAGTCTGCGAGTCCCGCGACCGGACTCACGGGGGTCCCGACCAGCGCTGGCGGCGCGCTCCCAATGGCAGGGCGGCAAATTTAAAGGAACGTACATGTACGCCCATTTGCCTGCCCGTGCCATTCTGTTGACGTACATCATCGTGCGCTGGTCGGCAAGTGGTTAAAACAGAACATACACAACTCTGGAGCTTACAAAGTTCAACGTATAAAAACTGAAGGCAATATCAGACATTATAGTGTCAAATATGTCTTGAAATTTTGAAGATGCACTCAAATTGGGAGTCCAAATGGGGTAATGTCAACATATGCTATCTCCCATCATAGGAGATCAATGGACAAGTTTTGGGGGTACAACCCCTTCCTCTCACCTACTAGAGTTATGAGGAAGGGGTTGCACCCACAAAACACGTACATTGAGATCCCCTGATGGCAGATAGAACATATTGACACACCATGTGCATCTTCAAAATTTGGCTTTTAAAATGTTCAATAAAAAAATTTTTTGGGGAATATAAAAAAACAAAAAAAGATGTGATTAGGGAAATGTTGAATAATGTTGAGCCTATCTCTCATAGCATTGATTTCCCCATTCCAGGTCATTATTTGCTGGATCAGGCTTTGGGCGCTGGCCCTAGTAAGGTTCCGCCACTTCCTCTTCCACAACCAGCACATCACCTAAAAACTGTTTAAAAAACATGTATTTAGAAATATGCAGGCATACATAGATTACCTGAAGCTGGGGTGTCAGACACTCACCTGTTGGGGTGACCATCTCGCCCACTTCCTCCATCTCTCCTTCCTCAAGATCCTCAGGGGGGCTTGGGCTAATTTGCCAATCAGGTTGGCGATGTCAGAGGTCCCTGGTGTCCTCTGAGTGCTGTCTGAGTCTTTTCTCCCTTATGAGAATGAAACAAAAGGTATACTTAGCACACAGATATTTGAGTCCAGAAATAGGAATATGAAACATTGCTTTGTCCAGATGTATAAACAGCTGCTGAGTGTCCTCTCCTTACATTCCACTGAATCGAGTTTGCAATTCATTCAATTTTCAAAGACATCTAGACAACAGTATTCTAAACTTCTTTTAATAAGACAAATTCTCATGACCAAAATGTAGTTCAAACCCTGTATCAGCTAAATACATCGTATTTATTTGCAAACGATGTTTCCTTCGAACGATTACTGTGCCCACGAACATGAAAGTAGTCATTTAAAACTGTACAACAGTAAAGAAAAGCACATGGAGCAGCATGCAAGTTAATAATCATAATAGGAACTGAAATGGATATTTTATAGATAGGCAACTCCTATCCTCATATTGATTAGTGGTTCCAAATTAATAATAACTACTGCAGTAGGGAACATACACAAAAGATACGCTCATCGTCTTTCCAAATAACCGTTCTCCTTTATTATGACGCATTTGAAGGTTTTTATACACATGATTACGTAGGTATCACATTAATATTACAATTGTAAGTTTATGGTAACAAGGGGCGTTACATAGGCAGGCTAATTCTAATCAGGACTCGAAAGAATGCAAAACATGTACTGAAAACATTACTAACAATATTAGTGGTGTGTGCACAGTGAGGGCATTGTGCAATACATATAAAATAGAATACAATTATATACAGAACCTACAAATTTCCATTACAGTCTCCTCTCTTTTGATCAATATTTTGATCACTAACCATACCTGCTATCACCTTTAAACTGGAACCTCCACACGCTTAGGTGGAGGTAGTCCCGGCCAAAGAGGCAAAAACTCCATTGTGGAGAAAATAATAGCTGAGCAGCTTTTTGCATTACAAAATGACTTTTCATTGTGAAAAACAAAGACATATTTACAGAGTACTGGCTATACACTCCTGTGGCCAGAATGGCCTTCTAGCTTCATTGTTGGTATGCTGACTTATCAGCATATGTAAACACAGACAATTCTACATAAAATGGAAGAGATACAAAAGACAAATATGACTTTAACATGGCTAAACTACTTTTCAAAATATATATATCCCTTACAATTAAAGTAATTGAATCAAAAAGTACCCTAGACTGTGATCGCAAGAGGGAAACAAAACAAACACAGAGATTTCATTCATTTAGTAATTTTTTGCAGTGTCTGGTGTGGATTCAGGTGTTTTCCTTCAAGTTTTGCAAAACTGTACATGAAATAGATGCTGTATTGAGTCTCTAAACATTTTCTTATATATAAATGTATCTTAAAGCGGGAGTCCACCGGGACTCCGCGTTTTTTTTTTTTTTAAAAGCCAGCAGCTACAAATACTGCAGCTGCTGACTTTTAAAATAGTGACACTTACCTGTCCAGCGCGCCCGCGATGTCTGCACCCGAAGCCGATCTCTAGGTCGTCTATCGGGTCCTGCCGCCGCCATCTTGGGTATGGGAATCAGGAAATGGAGCCTTTCGGCTTCATTTCCCGGTTCCCTACTGCGCATGCACGAATCGTGCTGCGCAATAAGGACGCTCCCCGCTGCCTCTGGGATCTGGGGTCTGCACCCCCTCCCCCCTGAAAGGTGCCGATTGTGGCACCGGAGGGGGGGAGGGTTCCGATGAGCGGAAGGTCCACTTTAGGGTGGACCTCCGCTTTAACAATCCACGAGTCACCTGGCTTTAGTATTAGATCCTTCCAAACTTTTAGGATCTAGAATTGGGGAGAAAACACATAAATGAGTTTGTCAAAAACCTTAAAAGATCAGCAACATTCTCTGTGAGATCTGAATGGAGGACTTCAGCTGCTGAGACAAAATATAAGCAAGTGAGTAACACACTCCCAAACCAATTCCCATAGGGAGAAAGTCCAACATCCACTTAGGGGCCTGATAAAATATAATATAATAAAACAAGAAGTGGTATGTTATAAAACAAACTGTGGTGAACCCTGGCTCTATCCCATACTCATTTACTAAGGCAGCCATAACTGCTTGTGACTGATGACACAGTCCATGTGTCAAGCTGAAGGGAATAGAGTCGCTGGCAGACATAAAATGATCACCTTTTCCAAACTTTTGTTTTGTAAGAAGTTGACCTCTGTGGACCACTTGTTCTTCTCGTTCTGGGGTCCTTAAAGTTGAATTATTAATCCCAGCTATCCTGTACCAGAACTAGGGTGGAATCTGTGAGTTGCACAGACCCAGCAAGTGTCTGGGGCTGTAAATGTAGCATCCTTAGCCCCTGTACACACGGTCGGAAATTTCCACAACTAAATCCGTCAGATTTTACCTGTCGGATTTTGTCCGTCGGATCTTGTCCGAAACTGTTGCATACACACGGTCGGACAAAGTTGGCGAAAAATACGATCTTTCAGAACGTGATGGCGTAATTTCGTTACGATGGGACTACATTCAGGCTAGTAGCCAATAGCTTTGATGTAGGAATTTGATCTGAGCATGCGTGGCACTTGGTCCGATCAAAATTCTCAACACATGATCGGAGTATGTCCGATCGGCCCAGTTGGTCGGGAAATATTTCCAACATGTTGGAAAATTGGGTCCGACGGATATTCCGACGGAATCAGTCCGATGCATACCACACACAGTCGGATTATCCGACGACATGGTCCGATAGGACACATTCCGACGGATTCTCCGACCGTGTGTACAAGGGCTTAGGCCGCGTACACACGCACGGACTGTTTGCCCAACCTTGTTCGTCAAACAGTTTCGGCAAACAGTCCGCTCAAAATTTGCATGAGCGGACTTGCCCACACACGAGCGGACTGTTTGACGAACAAGGTTGGGCAAACAGTTCGCTCAACTTTTGAAATGAACGGACTCGCCCACGTAAGGAGGAGGCAAATCCGCCCATTTCGAGCGCGTGTACAGGTAGGCGGGGCCCGCGAAGGAGACGTCGCGGGCTCCGCCGCCTGGAATGGGCTTAAAGGGGAACCCCAACGCCGAAAAAAATCGGCGTGGGGGTTCCCCCAAAGTCCACACCAGACCCTTGTCCGAGCACGCTACCCGGCCGGCCAGGAAAGGGGGGCGAGCGAGCGCGCGCCCCCTCCTGAGCCGTACCAGGCCGCGTGCCCTCAACATGGGGGGTGCCTTGGGGAAGGGGGGGCCGCGCGGCCCCCCCACCCCAAAGCACCTTGTCCCCATGTTGATGAGGACAAGGGCCTCTTCCCGACAACCCTGGCCGTTGGTTGTCGGGGTCTGCGGGCGGAGGGCTTATCGGAATCCGGGAGCCCCCTTTAAGAAGGGGGCCCCCGGATACCGGCCCCCCACCCTATGTGAATGAGTATGGGGTACAATGTACCCCTACCCATTCACCTGTGAAATAAAGTACAAAAAAAAACACAACACAGGGGAAAAAATATTTTATTGCACAGCTCCGGGGGTCTTCCGTCTTCGGGGGTCTTCTCGCCGGACTCCTCCGCTATGTGTGTGTAGCTCTTTTACTAGCGGAGGAGTCCGGCTTTCTTCCTCCCCGCCGCCGGCCTCTTCTCCCGACTTCGGGGGTCTTGTCCCCCTCTTCGGTTCTTCTGCCGGGCCACCGCGCCTTCTTGTAGCTCTTTTACAGGCGGTGGCCCGGTCTTCTGTCGCCGCTGTCGTCGCCGCCGCCGCCGCCTTCCGTTCTTGTTCTTCTTCTTGTTCTTCTTCTTCTTCTCCTGGAGATGTTGACTCGACGAGCTCTCCGGCCGGAATGCCAGAGCCGCGCTGTGCGGTCACTTATATAGTGACAATGGGGCGGTGTCACATGGTATATGTCACATGGGTTGGTCACATGGGTTGATGTCACATGGGGACTATGACATCGTAAGGGGGCGGGGTCACCATGTGACCAACCCATGTGACATATACCATGTGACACCGCCCCATTGTCACTATATAAGTGGCAGCGGAGCGTGTCCCTGGCATTCCGGCCGGAGAGCTCGTCGAGTCAACATCTCCAGGAGAAGAAGAAGAAGAACAAGAAGAAGAACAAGAACGGAAGGCGGCGGCGGCGGCGACGACAGCGGCGACAGAAGACCGGGCCACCGCCTGTAAAAGAGCTACAAGAAGGCGCGGTGGCCCGGCAGAAGAACCGAAGGCGGCGACAGAAGAACGGAAGGCAGCGGCGACAGAAGACCGGGCCACCGCCTGTAAAAGAGCTACAAGAAGGCGCGGTGGCCCGGCAGAAGAACCGAAGAGGGGGACAAGACCCCCGAAGTCGGGAGAAGAGGCCGGCGGCGGGGAGGAAGAAAGCCGGACTCCTCCGCTAGTAAAAGAGCTACACACACATAGCGGAGGAGTCCGGCGAGAAGACCCCCGAAGACGGAAGACCCCCGGAGCTGTGCAATAAAATATTTTTTCCCCTGTGTTGTGTTTTTTTTTGTACTTTATTTCACAGGTGAATGGGTAGGGGTACATTGTACCCCATACTCATTCACATAGGGTGGGGGGCCGGTATCCGGGGGCCCCCTTCTTAAAGGGGGCTCCCGGATTCCGATAAGCCCTCCGCCCGCAGACCCCGACAACCAACGGCCAGGGTTGTCGGGAAGAGGCCCTTGTCCTCATCAACATGGGGACAAGGTGCTTTGGGGTGGGGGGGCCGCGCGGCCCCCCCTTCCCCAAGGCACCCCCCATGTTGAGGGCACGCGGCCTGGTACGGCTCAGGAGGGGGCGCGCGCTCGCTCGCCCCCCTTTCCTGGCCGGCCGGGTAGCGTGCTCGGACAAGGGTCTGGTGTGGACTTTGGGGGAACCCCCACGCCGATTTTTTTCGGCGTTGGGGTTCCCCTTTAAGCCCATTCCAGGCGGCGGAGCCCGCGACGTCTCCTTCGCGGGCCCCGCCTACCTGTACACGCGCTCGAAATGGGCGGACTTTCCGAGCGGGAACAGTCCGCTCATTTCGAAAGTACAGCGGACAGGCCCACACACGGGCGGACTGTTCGCTCAAACACAGTTTCAGCGGACAGTTTTTCGGAATTTCCGAAAGACTTTGTCCGTCCAACTGTCCGCTGAAACTGTCCGCTGAAAGCCCACACACGGGCGGACTGTCCGCCCAAACACTGTTCAGCGGACAAGGTTGGGCGAACAGTCCGCCCGTGTGTACGCGGCCTTAGAGTTGCCTGGTCTGCTTCCATGTGTGAGATTTACTGTTAGTATGGCTACCTCAGCAAGAACCTGAAAGTCTGAAAACAGTAGATCAAATTAACTTGGCGTGCTTGATTGGTTTACCTGCCGAAGTAAAAACAAACTTCTGGCCCTTCAAATGGAACCAAAAGCTCTCTCTATCTCAACTATCTATATAAATATATACTCTTTTTATAGCTCACAGGCTTTGCTAAAACATGGAGCTCTGCTTCTTGAGCTGGGGAAAAAGGATCCAATGACTCTGAATACAGAGAATCCTTCTGGGTGATAAACTTCATCCTCAGTATAAAACCGGGAATAACACTACAAAAAAGTAAATACTCGGGTCTTCAGGGAGTGTGTCCTGCACTGGGCTCACAGCAGCTGATTCCTACTTCATCAATTTAACACATATGTTTTTTCTTTGTCTCCAGCCTCCTCCAATAGAAGCAATAAGGTGGCTGGATTTAAATGTACACATTTTTCATTGTTAGATTTGTACATAAACACACAAAACATATTCATATTTTGAAACTTTCATTAGACAAACATTTAGTTAGCTATATATTTGCTGTGCAGAATGTCGGACCATTAAAAACTAAATATTCAACCAAAATAATGTCTGTAACTTTGTCTAATAGCACCTTTTGCATAAAAGCCAACAGCTCTGATATATCGGAGTGAACCCTTCATTACTGGGTAAAGCTTGCATAAATATAACAATGGCTTGTTTTCTATCATGCTGTTTGTGTAAGAACTCCAATTTCATGTTTCAAAAAGACAAGTTTTTCCTGGCAATATTATAATAAACAATAACAATACCCTGCAGTCATGCAGAGATGCCCATAAATCCAAAATATTCTTCTACTTATATCCACTGCACTTACAAAGAAAAGGGGCACATCATTTCACAATCCACACATTCTGCTTTGGATTTCAAAAATAAAAATACATAAAAACAAAAGGACCAACAATATGTATGATGGACCAGAAAGCACTCGGCCATCAAAAACTATAAACCAACTGGCTGCAGGCAGCATCTATCCTAACAGGGTATGTGGACTTGATGTGATGGGTCTGTTATATTTAAATGTTATTATTACTCTCACATCGTGGACCGCACATCAAGTTATTATCAGACTTTAAGATTTCATTTCTGTAGAAAAACATTTTATGTATCCCATCCATCTTGGCTTTGTTAAACATTATGGCAGCTGTATTCCAATTAACAACCTTCTTAATCTTTTTTCTTTCCACTCAATAAATGTAAAATTAGAAAATTGTTATCTTTATCTAAACGAATCCCATTTTTTAACAATTTCCCCATTAACCTGGATTTCATTTCCAGCCAAAGGTTGTCTAAACCAGTTTCAATATATCTATATTTATTAATACAATTGTTAAACTCATATTAGAAATTAATACTCATATGATAATTTCAATATCACACACTAATATATATGCACAGATAAATGTCCTTAAAGGGGGACATATTACTTAATTTTACTCAATTTCTCTTTTTTTTTTTAATGCACTGTTTCCACTATCACAGGATATTCAATTTGTGCAAGACACGGTTAAATGTAACCTTCATTTTACCATGTTTGGAAAACAGATTCAAAAATAATTGTGATCATATTGTTTATCGTTAGATTCGTTAACCCGGCACATTTTGTTATAAATGTTTTGTCTAAAAAACTGAAATTGGCATGGTGTCCTTCCAGCTTATCACCAACCTCTCTTCCCAGCTATATTCTTTCATGAGAGCACAAAGGAGGGGGCCACATCTGTGTACATGACACATACAAGCGATAGAACTAAAGGTTCCAGCATTCACAAACATACACCAATATCTCTCTAAAATTGCTTATATTATTCACATTTGTACACAACACATGCATATCATTCTCTCACTTTCTTTTAACTTTAATACTTCCTTGCTTAAACTGCTGCTTCCCTTATTTTGCTCTGATATCCTTTGCATCCATTGTATTGTAATACCATACTTCACATACTATACCATACTATACCTTCTATGATCAGACGGGCAGCCATAGTGCTCATCCCATCTTCCCTCTCTGACAACATTCTGTTTTAACTCTCATTACAGTTTCTTGACTTTACTAGTTGTAGTGCCCGACTCCAAATTCATCCCACAACTTAACATCAAAATGTCCCTTTCTGTCTAGTATTAATTGTCACCCTTGATCCATCCTGCTCACATAGATAGCTGTTTCTCTAGCTGTATACTCTGCATGATTCTTTGTCCCTGTGGACTTTGGTGGTAACCCAGTTACCCTTTGTGGATCCCTCTCCACTTTAACCATTAATCTAGGGGCTCAGTATAGGTGGAACCACACCTTCGGTTCATATATAGCGCTCCTCTTGCGCTGGGCATTTTTGAGGGTCTCTTACCCTTCATTCCCTTACTTAATTTAATGCCCATAATGACTGGCCAGTCTTCTCTACGTGTGCCTATACCCTCTTGCCTCTAAACTACTTTATCTAGCAGATGTACTACATATACCTGTGAACAGCACTATTCTTCCCTTTCTCTATAACACTCCGATGGACAGTAGACAGTGAAAACATAACATATAACCACCAATCAATACAGTTCAATTAAGGGGAGTAAAATAGGTACTCTTTGTCCCGAAAATGCCTTACCGATCAAGGAAGTCTGATAACTCAAATGTAAGCAAAAGGCTTACCTCAGCCGGCTGATTATCAGAAATGTCAGGATCATCTCCAGCTCCTCATTTCGGATACTCAGGGTCACCTGGTAACCCCTGCTGGCCAAGCTCGCCACCTGGAATGGATATTTTATAGATAGGCAACTCCTATCCTCATATTGATTAGTGGTTCCAAATTAATAATAGCTACTGCAGTAGGGAACAGACACAAAAGATACGCTCAGCATCTTTCCAAATAACCGTTCTCCTTTATTATGATGCATTTGACGGTTTTTATACACATGATTACGTAGGTATCACATTAATATTACAATTGTACGTTTATGGTAACAAGGGGCGTTACATAGGCAGGCTAATTCTAATCAGGACTCGCAAGAATGCAAAACATGTACTGAAAACATTATTAGTGCCGTGTGCACAGCGAGGGCATTGTGTAATACATATAAAATAGAATACAATTATATACAGAACCTACAAATTTTCATTACAGAACACACGACAAGTACTTACTTTTTTGAAGCACCTTCTTTATTTTTCGATACTGATCCGGCTCCCTCAGTTTAATGTCGGGCCAGCACTTCCTTAATTGGTCTTTGGACTGTCGTACCCCAAACTTATGCTCAAGAGTGTTCACAACTGTTGTTATGATTTGGTCCTTGTGCAAATTGGGATGGGTGTACGGCCCATGTTTCCAATCATAATCCTCCCTCCATGAGATGTCCACCATCTCCACCCATTTCCTCAAAGGCCATGTTAGTGGCCTTAAACCTCCTCCTCCTGAATCCGGACGTTTGGGGCTCCAGGCTTTCCTCCTCACTAGATCACAAATTGCTAACCACCTGTGTCTCCGGCATGCTGCTCCTACTGCACACCAAAGAGAGAAGGGGCGGGAAATATTTGTGAAAAAGAACATCAGGGGTGGGCGATGTGGATGGAGTTTGACACATGCTCAGTGTATATAAAGCCAACACGCATCTGTCATACATACAATCTGTGTGTGGAGGACGAACGAACGGAAGTGGCGAGCATGCTAAACGAAGGTAAAATTTGAACTTGGCCCATCACAGTGGCCTATACTGCTTCAAGACTGAGGCCTATATTGGGATAAGATAATAAGAGTTTAGGCTGACATTAGTGTTTTTCTCTTGTGTATTGACTTACATCAAAGATGAATCAGTTTAAGGACCTAGAATTCATGGGAAGTTTCATAGACAGATACAGGGAGATGAGGAATTTGTGGGAGGTGAAACACAGCTTATATTATAGTGAACAAGCTAGGAGGTCATCGCTAGAGAAACTTCTGGAATTTGTGAAGACTCGGTCCCCAAAGCCAATATGAAGTTTTTGGAAAATAAAATTGGGATCTTGAGGAACATGTATAAGAAGGAGCACAATAAGATCCAGAAATCACTCTGATCAGGAGCTTCAGCAGAGAAAGTTTATGTCCCCAGGCTGTGGTACTTCAACAAACTGCGGTTTCTGGATGATCAGACTGAAGCCAGGGAATCTCTTTCGACTCTTCCCTGCAGCCTTCCCTCCACCCTTCCCTCAACCCCAGCAGAGGCTGATGAGGAACAACCTGGGCCTTCCATCCTGGAAGAAGTGGATGCACCCAGCTGGAGCCAGGTATATTATTTTTTGACATATTTTTTGTCCTAATATTAATGATGTTAACTAGATGTTATAATTGATTACAAATCAATGATTTTATCCAAAAAATTAGGAATACATATCACTAGACAGTGGGCAAAAATGTTTGGGACCAGCTTGAAAAATGCTGGAGTCAGAATGATAGTCTTTTCTATTTATTAACATTCAATTTGCATGTAGGGTCTGGAAAGCGTCAACCAGGAGGAGGCCCTGCCCAGTGTCAGCCAGGAGGAGGCCATGCACAGTGTCAGCCAGGAGGAGGCCATGCCCCGTAGGAGCCTCACCCAATCCCAGGTGCCTCCCCTCTGCCTTACCACCAAAAGGCCCAGGAAGGGGACAATGATGGTGGAGGCAGCACTGGGCCTCATTAGGGAAGCCAACCATTTCCTCAAGAGCCCCCCCCCCCCAACGCTGAAGAGGCCTATGACTACTATCTAGCCACCAGGTTGCTGGAATTGGAAAAGGGCCAAGCCTCCTCTGTGAGGGATTTTTTTCTGATGCCCTTCAGAAGGGGTTGAGGGGCCAGCTGACTGAGAACAGACACATATGTGAGCTTGCCCATCCTCCTCCTCCTGCCACAAGTCCATCACCAGAGCCATAGCCTCCAAGGAAGGCTGCAGGGAAGGGAGGAAAGTGATGGCCTGGGTTCAGTCTGGTCTGACAGAAGACGCAGGCTGTTGTAGTACCACAAACTGGGGACAGATATGTCATCTGCTGATGGTCCTGATCTATGGAATTCCTGGACCAGATTGTGCTCCCTATTATATGGACTCCTCACGCTACCAAGTTTCTTTTCCACAGACTTGATGTGTGCCCTGGAGGCTTTGCAAATTCAAAAAATTTGTCCAGCGTTGACTTCCTCTTTATTTTGTTACCCAGAATAAATGGATATTTTATTTTCACAAAATACTTTCCCATGTGTTTTTCTTAACCTCCCTGGCAGTATGATTCAGTCTGGATTTAGGTGCTGAAAGCGGTAAAATTATTTTGCATGGAAATTTGGCGTTTTATATTGTAGTCCTGTAATTCTTAGGAATAACTCTCTTAAATATGTTCAAACCAGAGTCTAGCAGACATCCCAGGTATGATAAAGTTTATAATATAATAAATAATAATAAAAAATATTCAATAATGTAATCAAATCCTAAAACAATGAAAAAGGGACACTTTTTGGTTGCTATGGGCAATCTCCAAATTCCAGGCAGAAAAAACAGTATTTATAATATAAAAGTGCATGCAGGGCACTGCACAGACCACTAGGGACAAATGGGGTGTGTAATTTTGTAATACAGCACTGTAATCTGTAAGATTACAGTGCTGTGTGTGTTTTGTGTACTTTTACTTTTTTGAATTTGCCGCCGTTCTCCGCTCCCGTGCGCCGTAATGTCGCAGGGAACGGAGCACGGCAGCATTCGGCACTGTGAATCGAGCGGAGGACGGCTCGCTCACACAGCGCGGAGGACATCGCTGGATCCAGGTGACAAGGTAAGTAAAGCCGTCTGTCCGAAGTACTTAGGGGCGGTGTCACATGGGTTGATGTCACATGGGTTGGTCACATGGGTTGATGTCACATGGCGACAGTCCCAGCATCCTCCGGGACTGTGACATCGTAAGGGGGTCGGGTCACCATGTGACACCAACCCATGTGACATCAACCCATGTGACACCGCTCCTTGTCCCTATATAAGTCGCAGCGCAGCGCGTCCCTGGCATTGCGGCTGGAGAGAACGTCGAGTCAACATCTCCAGGAGAAGAAGAAGAACGGAAGGCGGCGGCGGCGACAGAAGACTGGGCCACCGCTTGTAAAAGAGCTATAAGAAGGCGCGGCGGCCCGGCAGAAGAACCGAAGAGGGGGACAAGACCCCCGAAGTCGGAAGAAGAGGCCGCGGCGATGAAGAAGAATGCCAGGCTCCTCCGCTAGTAAAAGAGCTACAAGAAGATAGCGGAGGAGTCCGGCGAGAAGACCCCCGAAGACGGAAGACCCCCGGAGCTGTGCAATAAATTATTTTATCTTGTGTGTTGTGTTTTTTTTTGTACTTTATTTTACAGGTGAATGGGTAGGGGTACATTGTACCCCATACTCATTCACATAGAGTGGGGGGCCGGTATCCGGGGGCCCCCTTATTAAAGGGGGCTCCCGGATTCCGATAAGCCCCCCGCCCGCAGACCCCCGACAACCAACCGCCAGGGTTGTCGGGAAGAGGCCCTTGTCCTCATCAACATGGGGACAAGGTGCTTTGGGGTGGGCCCCCCTTCCCCAAGGCACACCCCATGCTGAGGGCACGCGGCCTGGTACGGCTCAGGAGGGGGGGGCGCTCGCTCGCCCCTCCTTTCCTGGCCGGCCGGGTAGCGTGCTCGGACAAGGGTCTGTTGTGGACTTTGGGGGGACCCCCACGCCGATTTTTTTCGGCGTTGGGGTTCCCCTTTAAGTCCATACCAGGCGGCGGGGCCAGCGACGTCTCCTTCGCGGCCCCGCCTACCTGGAGACCCGCTCGAAATGAGCGGACTTTTCTCCGGGCGGGAAAAGTCCGTTCATTTCAAAAGTACGGCGGACTGGCTTACACATTGTCCGCCGAAATGCGAGTCCGGCGGGAAGATTGGAGTGTAAAACTACATTCTAAGTCCGCCGTACTTTCGGGTCAAAAAAGTATGCCGGAGGCTACACACGGGGGGATTGTTTGGCGGACTTGAGTTTGCCGGACTTTTCCACCCGCTTGTTTGATCGTGTGTACGCGGCATAAGTCTCACTGTTTTCTCCCCTGCATCCAGCGAAGTGATCCCGAGTCTGGCTCGGGGTTACCGCTCCTATCAGTAAATACCTAACCCGAGCCAGACTCGGGATTACCGCTAGGGGGGTTAAAAAAGGACAGTTTGTTTGTTTGTGAGTACATTTAAAAAAGACAATGTCAAATTAACAAGGGACACCAATCTTCTTGAGGTTAATAAAAAATATAAGATAATAATGCTATTGTGGTAACTTGATACTCCAAAAAAACAAATATGGAGATCACTATAAAATTATTTTTAAGTAATCGTAAAATAAATCTTGATGAAATGAAAAATTATAAAAGGAGGAGTATAAAAAATAATTGTAAACATTATTATGGAGATCGGGCTTTTAAAAAATAGAATATTAGTCATTAGATGAGAATAAATAATGAAGAAAGAAGTTTGTGAGAACTCTGTATGAATATGAGCAGCAAAACAACTTCATTCTTCCAGCATTCTAAAGAAGAAAAGAATGTGCTGCATTAAAATAATTAGCAGCGTGAGGAATGTGCTAGCTCCAATACGAACACTAGTTTTACCAAACCAAACGCGTCCATCTAATACTTGTGTAACACTTACCCCCGAAGGAGCTACTGAATTTTATTGGGCCTGCACTCTGCTAATACACCCCTATTAACTTGGCTCAATCCCCTTGACACAGCTGTGGTGCAGTGTTGGTGTGAAGCTAACAACAGAGGATGACCCCACAATGTACAATACAACAACAGTGTACCTTTACCTGTTGTCAGGGAAATGCCTGGGAACGGACGCGCTACCGAGGGCTCTGGGGTGTGCGCTAAAATGTGGATGAGTGCTTGTGTGCACAGGTGCCAATCGGCCTATTTAGGTTGTCCCCGCAGTGTGCTCAGTGCTGTCCGATCTGCAGCTCCCCGTGTTCTAGTACCTGTTACCTCGTTTGAAGCTATTGATTTCCTGACTACCCTGCTTGACCTTTCGATTGTCCCGTTTGCTGCCTGCCCTTGACCCAGGACTGTCTGTGACCTTGAACCTGCCTGCTCCACTGTACCACGCTGCCCGCCTGTTGCCAACCCTGCCTGTGACCCGTACTTTGAACTTGCCTGATCCCTTGTACTGCACTACCTGTCAGTTGCCGACTGTGCCTGTGACTGGACTTGCCTCCCCAGCTCCTGCTCTGCATCTGCTGCCAGTGTCCAGCTGTCTGGAGACTATTGACCCATCTGCATCAAGTTCTTTGGGCCTCTTCTCCTGCAACAACCCGCCAGGCTCTCATACCAATCTGTGCTCCCGTGCCTCCTGTCCATACTACCAGGGCCATGAACCAGACACGTAAGGGAAGCCTTCCCCTGCTATCTCGGGCTCAGTCAGGTACGTGAAGTCTGACACCTGTACTTGGGTATCCGCTGTAGGAAAAGTAACAACACTGCACACCAATTGTAATTAGCCAGAACGTGTTTTTAATGAACTTGATATAAAACAATAATTAGAATATGTACACTGTCACACAAGCGTTATGCAACAGTGCAATAGATGTTCACCACAATTTTAAAGGTATAAGGAATTATTGGGTAACCCTTGCACGCATGTCTCCAAGTGGGACCAATGATCAAAGTGACAATGCCTTAGCTCTGTGCACCTTCCCACTTCCAGCACGCTGTATTAAACACAGTTATGCAAAACCATCAACACCATACAGTGCAATTGCTTGGGAGCTCCCCCTGCTTTATAACGCAGTCCCTTATTATAGTGATTGAATGCAAGGCCTTGCAAAAAAGATGTAGTCTTTAGTCTTCTGCTAGCTATTGTGTTAAAGTAATTGTAATCCAAAGGGTTTAACAGCAAAGCATGTGTAGCACACTTATAACTGCCTCCGGTGTAGTTATCTCCAAATCACTTAGCATCAGTTCTCAGTGGAATGCAGGCTTGAGGCCTGCTTTAACTCAGTCTAAGTGTGAAACCTCCTCTGGAGGTCCCAGCAACACCATGGTCTGAGTTTAAGTGTGTAAAAGTGCGTTAAGAGTTATGGGCGGCAGCCCTCTCATCAAACTGGGTCCAAACAGATGGATGCCTCTTCTCCACAAGATCTCAGTCTATTTGCTGTGGCCACGCTGTTCCGTTTCACCAGGAGCTCTCAGCTACCTGTCAGGGTGCCTCTGCATCCTTCCCGATCCGACTACACTGCTGCTCCAGCATGCTGTGGTGTGAAGTCCTCCTCTGGCTCCAGATGTTGCTCCTCAATGAGCAGGCCACACACACACCCACAGCTCCTTACAGGCAGGCCATGCGTCCAGAAGAGAAAGGAAATGGCCATGCAGGCCCTTTTATATCCTACCCAGCATGCAATTCAGTATTAAGTGTTCATGGGTATGTCACTTGGCATTCTGGGTAGGCAGGTCATTGTATAATGTAAACAGTAATTTCCTGTAACATTTCTCCATGTTCATGAAAAGGAAAATAATTGAAGTCCATTTCACGTTTAGGCCACTAGATGGTGCCAAATACCAATTTATAACACTGCCATAGATTAACATTACATAACATTAACAGGCAAGAATACCAGCGTTTTTGGTCCGTTGGAACAGCGTACAGACAAACGGTTTTCCCCATAGGAATTGGTTCTGCCGTAAATATTTCAAACGTGTTCTATTTCTAGGTCTGTCAGAATTTTTGTAAAAAAAAATAAAAAATTCCGATGAGGCATACACACGATCGGAATATACAATGAAATGCTTCCATCTAACTTTTTCTGTAGGACATTCTGCTCGTGTGTACGCGGCATAAGAGTGACCAGGTGCCGGACACACGGCGGTCTATGAGAAGCCGATTGCAGGCTGGGAAGCTTATTTGCCCGCGTTTAGGGTATGGTTGGGGTGCTTGCGATGCCCCTGCCATCTCCCACTCTACTATCATTTGTCTGTGCCTCAGATTGTCGTACAGTAGCTGGTTATGGATAGGCGTGGCGGGGACTGGAGGAGAGGACAGTGGCGATTCTTTTTCCGTCACTTCGGTGTCACTTCCATTTTCCCGGCCATAGTGGGAGTGAAGTTGACTTGTGTTTGCATGCGTTGGATTCAGAGAGACCTGAGTGGCACCTTTGAAGGTAAGTGCTGGCGCTGCTGTTGTGAAGAAATACATTTAATATTCCCTGACAGAGATGAGAGATTTCAGTAGGCCTAAAAAAAAGTGGATGAACTATAATGTTGAAATTATTGAACTGTGACCCCCTTGGAGAACTTCAAAGCAAAATACAGGATCTCACATGTTTTTCCAAATGTTCAGGGGATTAGTTATTCTTGCAAGTTCTGCAAGCCTGTATTGAGACAAGATGTTGCCTGAATAAAGGGATGTTTTGTCACAGACACCAGAAAAACTCTTATCTATCTCCTTGAATGGACAAGGAAGGCTGTGCAAATATATATGGCAAGGTTTGGGCCATACTTAGGATGTACCTGTGACTAACAGTCATTAAACCTGAATGACCAGAACAAATATCCTATTGTCTCAGAAAGTGAGAGATCAACAAAATCGATTGTGTGAATTGTAGAGACTTGAAGGACACAGCTAAGATAGACATTTATTCATTTGTTCATTTGTTCATCTCAAAACATGGTGTGAGAGGAATATACGAGTCAGACATATTTCAAAAGTACTTCAAGTAATTCAAACTATATGTGATATGTGTAGGTCACCAAAGAGATATTATAATTTTAGTATCTAATGATCTAAAGAACTTTGTCATAAAGAAATTATATATGAAAGTGTGATTATAAATAGAAGTGTTTTAGCAACGAATTAGCATTATGAAAAACATATAATCGTGATTATAAATGTATAAGAATTTAACCTATGTTTAGATAAACAAATATTGATTGGATACTCGAATTATACATGTATCCATATAGATAATAATTGTATGTGATATTGTTTGATATATATCTAACCCGTGTCCTTTCTAAATGGACTAAAGATTTAATAGATATACATTGATATACATATATAACCATTTTAAACAATGGGGATTATTCAAAATTATGTTAAGCGTATTTTATATTATACTATCATTTCTGAACACTCGAGATATATTCGTTAGAACATATATAAAAAACGAACGCATATTATAGAAATAAAAATATTACCTTAAAGAGATAAAACACCAAAGACATGTGAGACACCTGGTGGTTGAAGGTGCTATTACCTTAAAATCACGAGGCTCCTGGGAAAGCTAACCATTACATGTTGCCTGCCAATGAGGAGGGAACACATACCCTCTGGGCATAACTTAGTATAATTTTATGATCTTTTTGTTTAAGAGGATATTTAAGAAACTAGAAAGATGCCATAAGGAAAAAAGGGAGCTCAGGGGGAAGCTTAGGGACCCCCCCTGAGAAGGGACACTGGAAGACTCCCAGACAAACTGATACTCATGCACCATGCATGAATACACATTTTTACATTCATGAAGATCCCTGCTCCTTGGAACTCCGAGGTCACACAAAGTAATTCCTCTGTAAGAGAATCTATGTTGAAAGCCACGGCAGCCATCTTAAAATTCCTGGTAACCAACAATCCACACTAATAGCCATATGGAAATGGGTAAATATATGTTTATCATCTCTTCTATGTTCTCTTAAAAAAATTGATGTTTTGAATATTCTGTTATTGAAAATCTTTCTCCCGAATCAATAACCGCCTTTTAGATTTTTCTCTAAATTCCATTTTTCATTATAAATTTCTTTTGCATAGATGCCAATTTTATTGACAAACTAATGTCTAATTTATTTCACATTGTTAACCACTTACTTACCTGCAGTATAGTAACGGTTGGACGTGTGAAATACAGACATTCTGTTTAATTGTCAATTATCAAAAGGTTATTGATTCTACCGAGAAGTGATAATGGTGATAATTAAGTCCAAGGTACTACTACGCCCAGTTTGAGGGTATTTCCATTAATTGTCAAATGATCGAGTAATGCAATCTGTATTTTAATTTCATGTAAATATTTGTCTTTTGTCAACCAATAAATGTAACTATTTTTATGATCACTTGTCTACGTGAATATGTTTCACATGTATAGACTGTGTCATATAGATTGATTCTGTATCTTAAAAATATCTTCGTTAAAAATTACTTAGTAAATATTGTGCGGGAAAATGTCCTTAAAAAGCACAACACTGCGGACCTCAGAGACACTCACTGTCTTCTCTCTGAGACCTTGCCGCCCGCAAGAAACACAATTTCTCATCATCATGAAGGAAAATGTGGTTTTATCATTGAAACAATTACCCTTCACAAGGCGTCCTGATGAAGAGAAAAAAAGGAAAAAGGGAGCTTGGACCAGATCGACCCAACCTACAGATTAATCAGCAGTCGAGTGATCGTTGTCAAGTTTTAACTCAGAGCTTTTCCCCCGCAAAATTATCAGACATGAAGTTGGTTAGCTGGATGTGATGTGAGTCATGCCTTTTTTAATCATTTTCCCTGTTTGCTATTTGAAAGTCCTGGCACCGACAAGTGAACAAAAACAGGGGTTTACGACTTAAAGCATCAGTAAAAAGTGGCATGAAAGTACCCAAAAGTACCCCAAGCCATCTTCACAATGCTCTGAAGCTCCAGTTTTTGGGAAGCATAGCATTGTTGAACAGCTAGTTGCAAGCTACGGAATTTAAATTAAAATGCATAATGAAGAGGTCACAAAAAAAAAATCAACACATGTCTAGAACAATAGACTGTGTAAAATTTTGTGGTGCATTCAAGCTGGCTTTGCATGGCCATGGTGAGAGTGATAGATCAGAGAATCCTCGGATATTCCGTGGCTTCGTCGATTTTGTTTTCTCTTGATGGAGTTTTGAAAGAGCACCTTGAGAATGCCACTGTGTTTAAGGGAACTTCGAAAATCATACAGAATGAGCTGTTGGAGTCTATGTTGTCTGTTTTGAAAGAGCGCATTATCCAAGAAGCAAGGAGCAGCAATTTTCTCTCAATACAGGCTGACGGGAGCTAACAGAGATGAAATTGACATTGGCCTTACTTCAAGCAGACAGGTTTCAATACTACACAGTGGCGTTTCCTGAGGATGCACTGAGTAATACTTTGCAGGCCTATCCAGTGCTCAATTGGAGTAAGTTAAAGACAGAGCTTAGTCTCATCAACAGTAAAGAAGATTTCAGAAAGTGTGATGGTGCTATGGACCTATTCCAGCTATTTATGGAAAACAATATTGAAGAAATCTTTGGAGAGACTATCCCTCTGCTAAAGATCCTCAATCACCACACCCATGACCACAACAGAGGATGAGAGGTGCTTCTCAACATTGAAGAGAATTAATACTTTTCTGAGAAATAGCATGACCCAGGAGAGGCTGACTGCATTGGCTATGCTGTCAATGAAAAAGAAAGTGGTGACCGAGATGACTGACTTCAGTCAGAAGGTCATTGAGAAATTTGCAAGCCAGAAAGAAAGGAGAGCTAAATGTATTTTCAAATAGTATTACTTCTGGCATGAATGGGATTGTGGCATGCATTTGTATTCTTCCACCTTTACTCTAATTCAGAGTTGTTTTTAGATGTTTGTTGTACAATAACGTTTGTTTACCGTTTTAAAAGAAATTACTAATTCATGGTACATTTATTGCATTCTTTAACAGTTGACTTAAACATTAACAATACTTTATCTAGCAGTAATGATACATAATCACCTGATAAATGGCTACTTACAGTTCTGCATTACTAACAGTTGAATTTTTCAGTTTGTTTGTGCCCCCCCCCCCCCCCAAAAAAAATTTGAGCACCAGCCGCCACCGCTGAAAGAGGAAGTTCCTCTTCATGTTTGGCTTTCTAGCAGAAGCCTGAAGATTTTGTGCCAATATTGTCCGGTATTTGTAACTGTTCAGAATTCCCTCTACCTACTAAGCACCCTGTTCCAGCTGAAGAACAGCCCCAAAGCATGATGCTGCCACCACCATGCTTCACTGTGGGTATGGTGTTCTTTTTGGTGATGTGCAGTGTTGTTTTTGCGCCAAACACATCTTTTGGTATTATGGTCAAAAAGTTCAACCTTGGTTTTATGAGAACATAGCACATTTTCCCACATGCTTTTGGGAAACTTCAGATGTGTTTTTGCAAAATTTAGCCAGCCTTGAATGTTTTTCTTCATAAGAAAAAGGATTCTGTCTTGCCACTCTACCCCATAGCGCAGACATATGAAGAATACGGGAGACTGTTGTCACGTGTACCACACAACCAGTACTTGCAAGATATTCCTGTAGCTCCTTTAACCACATCTGCTCCGGAAAGGTTTTACCCACTTCCTAACCAGGCAATTTTTTGCAATAAGGCACTGCGTAGCTTTAAAGAGGAAGTAAACCCTGATGGGTTTACTTCCTCTTTCATTCCCTGCAAAGGCAAAGCATAATGGACTACTATGCATCGCATAGTAGCCCATTATGTGTCACTTACCTGACACAGGAGCCAGCAATGTCACCGCTGTCCCCTGTAGTCCGGCGCATCCATCTTTTCGGTGGGGTCTCGCAGCTCTGCCGCTGTCATTCGGCGGAGCCGCGATGACGTCACTACCGCGCATGCGCACGGGAGCCGACACGCGCGGCAGCTCCATTGTTGGAAATGCCACGCTCAGTGCGCCTGTGCGGCGCTGTCTACGGCGCATGCGCCGTAGACAGCGGTGCCTGTCTTCGGGCAAATATCTCCTAAACCGTATAGGTTTAGGAGATATTTCTTGGACCTACAGGTAAGCCTTAATCTAGGCTTACCTGTAGGTCAAAGTGGTTTATAAGGGTTTACAACCACTTTAACTGACAATTGTGAGGCCGTGCAATGTTGTACCCACATAAATTTAATGTCCTTTTTTTCCTCACAAAAGCTTTTTGGTTGGTGGTATCTGATCGCCTCTGTGCTTTTTATTGTTTGCGCTATATACAAAAAAAAAAGACTGACAATTTTAAGAAAAAAAAACATTTTTACTTTCTACTATAATACATATCAAAAAAAAAAAAGTAAGGCGACCAGTTATACTTACCGATAACGGTGTTTCTGGGAAGTCTTCCAGGATGGCACCCTGAGAGATATGATATGAATATACCTAAAAAGAGCAGAAGGGAAGTAGGCCTGCTGTCCTGGAAGACTTCTCAGAAACACCGTTACCGGTAAGTGTAACTGGTCATTTTCTCAAGTCGTCTTCCAGGACAGCACCCTGAGAGAGGAGCAAGTAGCTCAGGCCTACCTTAGAGTGGGACAACCGCTTGTAGGACTTTCCTACCAAACGCCAAATCCTGAGGAGACAGCAACTATACTCTATAATGCCTCAGGAAGGTGTTCTGACTTGTCCATGTAGCGGCTTTACATATTTGCGGCACTGATACACCAGCCCTTTCTGCCCAAGAGATCGCCAGAGATCAGGTGGAATATGCCTTAAGGTCCCTCGGGACTGCCATACCAGAGTGCTTGTAGGCTAATGTAATAGTATGTTTCACCCACCTTGCTATGGATGCTCTAGATGCTTGGTGGCCCTTCTTTCCAAAAAAAATTAATTAATAAATGGCTGGACCTTCTAAACTCTTTAACTTTTTCTAAATAAATTAACAGACGTCTAGGATCTAGACAATGAAAATAAATTTTCCTCTTATTCTGGGGATTATTGCAAAAGGAAGGAAGCACAATCTCTTCAGTTCTATGGAACTTCAAGGCTACCTTCAGGAGGTGCAGTTGTAATCACCAGTAGGAAAGCCAACTTAAAAGTGAGGAATTTTAGGGGAATCTGATCTAACGGTTCAAATGGAGCTTTGGTTAGCCCCTCTAAAACCAAAGTAAGCTTCCATGGTGGAAATCTAGACATTTGAACTGGGGATAACCTGTCTCTGACCGACAAGAACCTCTTAATCAGGGGGTCTAGAGCCAATCTCCTGTCCAAAAAAACAGGACAGGGCTGCAACCTGCACCCTAAGCATCTTGGTTGCCAGTCCCTGATCCGCACCATCCTGGAGAAAATCCAGGATGGCAGGGATCTCTTTTTGGGAAGTCCCCCCCGCCTGAGAGTAGCGTGAGAAGACCCCCCCTCCCCCAGGCCTTAGCATAAATACGCCCTGTAACTGGCTTCCTACTTAGCAGGAGAGTATCAACTACTCTGTCAGAAAGGCCCAGAGTCAGGCCGTCAGCCTGAAGAAGCCGGGATCTGGGTTGCAGACTGGACCCTAAAGGAGAAGGTCCCGCCGGACAGGAAGATGCTGAGGCGGGGCTATGGACCAACTCCACAAGGTTGGAAACCAGGCCATCTTGTGCCATCATGGAGCGTTTAGGATCAGACTGCCCTCTGAGAGATACAACTTCTGTAGTACTCTTGGGATTAGACCCAAGGGGGGAAAGGCATAGGCTAATTGAACGTTCCAAACTTGGGCCAATGAATCCATCCCCTCCGAACCCCCTTTATGGGAGAGAGAGAAGAATCTCTTTACCCTTATGTTCTTCCTGCAAGCAAAGAGATCGATCTCTGGATTGCCGAAAAGCCTGCACACCAGAGAATATTTCGGGATTCAACTCACATTCTCCCTGGAAAATCGGCTGTCGACTGAGATAGTCTGTTTTTTTTTTTTTTTATATATAAATTCTTTATTTTTTCATCTTTTCTTTCCATAGATTCCACATTACATTTCGTTATATATCTACAACTTCTTTAACAGCTATATCTTATAATATTTCAATCTATACCTCAATTCCACATCATCCTCCCCCATCCCTCACCCTTCCCTCCCAAAAAAAATAATAATAATTTTCATAATATTCCCCCCCTTCACCCCCCCCCCCACGACCCGCCAGCTCTACCATATTTCAAATGTTTTACATCATACTTTCTCTATAATTTAGATATGGAGCCCAAATCTTCTGATATTTCTCATCTTGATCTCTCATTGTCATTGTTAAATTTTCCATTTGTTGGATTTCTGCAATTCTCTGAAACCACTGTGCTCTAGCTGGAGGGCTGCTCTTTTTCCACAGAGCCGGAATACATGCCTTTGCTGCTATCAATAAGTGAATAATTGAATCTTTCTATTGCCATTGGAATATCCAGCAACAAAAAAGTTGCCGTTTTATCTCCCAGGTCAATTCCTGTAATCGTTACAATAGTATCTGCTACCATCTCCCAGAACACTCTAATTTTTGGACATTCCCAAAAAATATGTAATAATGTTCCCTCCGCTCCACGACATCAACATGTCTCTGATATCTGGGGGTACATTTGATGTAGCACTTTTGGTGTTCTATACCACCTAGTAAGGATCTTGTATCCCCCTTCTTGATATCTACTTGCCATTGAGGCCTTTTGATTAAACAGCAACATCTTATCCTTTTGTTCTGGGGAGAACGTAGTCCCTAAGTCTCTTTCCCAGGCCTGCAGAAAAGGCAATTCTTATGGAGTCTCCTGTTCTATTAACATACTATAAAAATAAGACATCAAATGTCTCAGTTCATCTCCTTTCAAACAGATCTCTTCAAACTCAGTTAGTGCCCTTATTTCTACATATACTTTTGATTTAGATCTAATAAAGGCTTCTAATTGCCTCATTCTGAAGGGATCTAACTCTAATGTCTAATCTAATGTCATTCCTTTTTCAATATCTTTTTTTGTCATTAACCGATTACCTACCAAGAAATGACAAATTCTGCTCATAGCTCTGTCTCGTATTGTTTTGAATTTTGGACCAGTTATTCCCGGTAGAAATGCCGGGGTACCTAGGATGGGGGGGGGGGGCGAACTGGGAATTCTTGAAATAGATGTTTTTCTAAATACTCTTTTAGTTATTCGTAATGTCTCCCCTAGTATTGGATGCTTTCTCATTCCTGCTGGTATTTCTGTATCTGGCATCCACACTAATCCTTCCAATGAGATATCCATCGCTGCTTGTTCTGTCTGTATCAACGGTTTTTCGTTTTTAAGCCTACACCATTCCACTACTCTGGCTAAATGTGAAGCTTCCTGGTATTTTATTGGGTCTGGGAGTCCTATCCCTCCTTTTCCTTTGGGGAGTACTAAGATATCTCGACGTACTCTTGCTGGTTTCCCAGCCCAGATGAACTTCATAAACGAGATAATCTGTTTTGATGCTTTATGTTCCCTTTATATGCACTACTGAAATATAAAGGATCCGATGCTCTGCCCAGCCAAGAATCTCTAGTGCCAAGGTCAGAAGAGCGTGAGATTTTGTGACTCCCTGATGATTTAGGAATGCCACAGCTGAGCTGTAGCATTGTCAAAGAATCTGGACCTCTCAGGCCCTGATCCTTCCCTCGAAAGCCTTTAGGGCCTCCCCGACGGCCAAGAGCTCCCAAAAATTGGAGGAGGTGCTTCTCTGACCCCGGCCCCAGGAGCCCTGGGCTCGCAGTTCCTCTAGGTTGGCCTTCCAACCTCAGGAACTCCCATCCATTGTTATCCTGAGGGGCTGAAGGAGGCCTCCCTGAAGCGTCTGAGTATAAAGCCACCACTGTAGGGATTCCCTTACCATGCCTGGAATGGGAACTTTGTTGTCCAGCGTTCCTCACTCCCTGTCCCAGGAGGATAGGAAGTGCTGCAGAGTCCTGGAATGTAGTTGAGCCCACGGTACTGCTGGGATCCAAAATGTCATTAGACCCAGAACCCTCATGATCCCTCTGAAAGTGACCTTTTCTGCCTCCAACAGGCATGTAATTGCTGCAACGAGGCCCTCTACCTTGTCCTGAGGTAAGACTAGTTTCTGTTCTGAGAAATCCACCAGGAATCCCGGATAGACCTTTGGGAAGGTATCGAGGATTTTTCCTTGCCGATGATCCACTCCAGAGATTCCAAGTTACTCACTACACTGGCTAGGTCGGAGAGCAGGTAATCTCGACTCGTAAATCAGAATGTCATCTAGATAAGGGATCAATGCCACTCTCTGGAGATGCAGGAAGGCAACCACTTCTGCCAGGACCTTCGTAAACACCCTTGGACTGGATGCCAGTCCAAAAGGAAGGGCCGCAAACTGCCAGTGCTGTATTCCCTGCGCTGAGAAAATTGCGAACCTGAGGAAAACCTGATGTTCTGGAAAGATCGGGACATGGAGATAAGCATCTTTCAAATCTACTGTTACCATGAACACGTCCTTCAGAAGGTGTTTTTCGAGAGTATAAATGCTCTCCATGCAGAACTTCTTATACCGCAGGAAAATATTCAGACTCCTCAAATTTGAGGGCTTTGGAATAGTGAACATGTGAGAGTAGAAACCCTGACCCCCGCTCACCCTCTGGGATTGGCATATGACGCCCTGTTTTGCTAGTTCTCTGACATTGTGCAGAATACCTGTTTTGAGGGGGTCCCTGGGCAAGTGAGTTAAGAGAAACTTGGGGGGCATCTCAGTTTGGACTGTAAGAAAATCTTTCATAACTTGAGATGTTTCTTTCCCTGTTAGCTTCTGAATATATTTAAAGCAAAAGGGTTTTGAATGGTCCAGGGGTAATTTCTCATTGCAATTTCTGCATCTTTTAGAGCAGGCAGAGGATTTAACGGGACGGCTGCAAACCCCATGGGCAGTGGAGTCCTCCCCTGAAACAAAGGCTACACAGGCATAAGTTAAAAAATGGTACTGTGTCACGCAGAGGAAAGAGTCGGGGTACCTTCCCCCATCAAAACCTCTGGCGGCCGTTCTGACTCACCCTCTGTGGTCTCTTTAATGGGCGTGGACCCTGTGGGCCTCTCCTTGCGTTCCATTGCTGCTGGTGTCAGTATATAGTAGATATCCTCCGTCTGACATACACCCAGCTGGACAGAAGTGGGCGCCTGCTCCTCCTGGCCTCTGTCCTTTTATCTCTTTGAGAACAGCGTCCTCCTCCTCAGATGCCACCATTTTGCTGGGGAGAAAACAATGTCATTCCTCCACTAGACGCTGAGGAGATGGTGCAGAGCACCCTCAGCCTAAGCGGATGTCAGGGCTGGCTTAGCCCTTCCTCCTCTGGGCTGGCCGCTCAGCTGTCGGCTAATTGCCAGCTCTCTTCTCTCTCCACTGTTACCAGCTGTTTCCGATGATGCTCGTCTGGCCTGCCTATATAAAATCTTCCAGCTCATTTCTCCATTAGAAAAAGAATAGACCGCGCTAGGAGAAGCAATGTGAAATTAACAAACTAACAAAATAGGCAGCAGCAATAAATGCGATATAGCACCCAACAGCAACAAAATATATATAAGGCTGCGCCAATCCCTCTAGCATAAGATAAAATACTAAATTTCTCATTTCTCCATTGCCTTCACGTTTGGTCACATCACAAGGAACCATCTCCTGCTGTTGTTTCAAGACTGGCTTGCTACATACCTCCTTGGCTTCCATCCTGCTTGCAGTTGCTCACCTTGGATCCCTGATGTCTGGACTGGCTGACTACCCGATCTGGCTACTGGACTCTGGCTTGCTTGACTATGCTTTTTCCTATTTAACTTTTTATTTTTATTAATAAACAAGTGTGATTTGATTGCACTTCTGTCTCTGTTTCATGGTTCCTGACAGCGGATGACACCATCCTCAGCAAAAAGCCCATGTGAGCCACAGGAAGAGCAACCAGGTGGTCAGAAATGCTCACCGCCCCACACATTGAAGCACCAGCCACCCGACTCACTCCCCAGCACTCGCTGCCTTAGACTGAAAAGGTGGAGGGGAGAGCTAGCAGGTACTCACTACACCGCTCATTAGCCCTAAGAAGGGCAACATGCTGCATATACCAGAGGGCACCCAGGACTCCTTTTCTGCATGGCACCCGCACAGATAAGGAGGGGAGACAGGATAATGGCCCCTGAAGTTCTGGGTACACCACTGTACCCAGGATCCTTCAGTTCTTAGGGCAGCTCTTCCCAATGCTCACCCCCTAAGGAAGTGAATGGGGAAAAACCCCCAGGAAGGATACAGAAATCCTACCGGACTCAGAGGCTTCCCAAGCTTTGGTCCAGCACCCAAGGGGACACCACCAGCCCCAGCCCCAACTGTTTCACTGTGCGGAAACAATCAAAAACTGAGTATCACAGGGAGGGACGGGGGTTTTAACCTCTTTGCATTTCCTGTCAGGTGGACCAGTCATCTTCTCAGGGTGCCGTCCTGGAAGACGACTTGAGAAAAACGTCTATATCAATATAGAAGAGAGGGTGATACATTGGGACTTTATATAAGCCTACGGCTTTCACTTCTCAATATAAGGCATGCTATGTCTTACACTAGTCACTTCTCAGATTTGTTTTTTTTCCCCCATTTTTATTCTTTTTTAATTTTAATTTTCTTTTGGTGGCACTTTCCATCACTTTGCTCATTTCTTTCTTTTCCTCCCTTTTTTCTTTTCCCTCTTTCTTCCTATTTTCTGGTTGTTTTATCTTGGCCATCAGGTATGCGTCTGCTTTTTTTTTTTTTTCATCCCACTCACCTTTATGGGTCACACTGCCCATGTTAACCCCAACTCATGCATTCGTTTCACAGAGTCCCTACATAGTTTCGCCATCCCCATTACAAACCAGGATTACCTTTTCGAGTGCCTGTCCACCTGGATGCTATCTTTTTTTGATGGCTATCGCTATGCATGCCCCCACAGTTCTCGGAAATGATGTCCTCAGTTGACTTACGGTTTCCAGCACTATACCACCAACACAAATACGTTTTTGTAAGTGATGTGTGGTAGGGAGGGCCCCTGTTCTTATGCTGCTTTAATTCTATACCTTGACAGATCTAGACATGTATAATTCTCTTTATTGTAGATAGATACTGCGGGGCTCGTTGAGCTAACAGCTGTCATATTTTATACCAATCATGCATTGACAAGATTTTAATACCATTTGTTTACATAATACAAGTTTTTATGACTATACGTAAGAAAATTTTTGCCATCTTGTTCAATACTTTATCAACAATGATCGGGAGTAGCAAGGTTATAGGCTATATAGACAGTATGCAACATATGTACATATATGAATTTTATTGGATCATTAATTATGTGATGTTTTTGAATTTATGCGGATTATTGTTATGAAAAATAGCTCTAAAATTGAATATTAATATTATATACACATAAACACACACAAATTAATATTCTTATATCCATCAATTCATCTGTTACCACCACATGCTTCATATAAAGTCCCAATTTTTTGCCCTCTCTTCTATATTGATAGGGATGGAGGCAAAGGACCTAACAACAGGCCTTGCCTCATTTAACGTGCTTTTGTAATATTTCTTTATCAATTTAGGCCAATATGTATTCTTCTACATATTTTTGGTAAACAAAATCCCAATAAGCGTATAGTGATTGGTTTGCACAAAAGTTATAGTGTCTACAAGCTACAGGATAGATTTAGAGACTTTTATTTATTTATTTTTTACTGGTAATGGCGGTGATTTTTACCAGGACTGCAACATTGCGATGGACAAATCTGACACGGAGTGACACTCTTTGGTGACCAGTGACACGAATACAATGATCAGTGCGATAAAAATGCACTGAATACTGTATAAATGGCACTGGCAGGGAAGGGGGTTATCACCAGGGTTAATCAAAGGGTTAAATGTTCCCTAGGGGAGGAGCTTACTGTGTGGGGCAGTGTCACACTGAATGAAAAGAGAAATCCGCCATTCAGCTTGGATCTCAAATCTAAATCACAAGATCTCTTTCCCTTCCTGACAGATTCGCTGTTTGCCTATTTTTTTTGTCTCTCCTGTGAACGATCGGTGGCTGCCAGACCCTCCAATTGGCTCCCGCTCTGTCTAATCACAGCAGGAATGGCATGCCCACTAAACTGCATGCATGAAATCACATACAGGTACGCGATGTTGCGCAGCCAGGCCACCCTGTCCCAGTAAACGTATAAGTGGTCCAGAAGCGGTTAATGTTGCTGTAGGCCTCTTGGCAGCCTTCCTGACCAGTTTTCTTATCGTCTTTTCATCAATTTTGGAGAGACGTCCAGTTCTTGATAATGTCACTGTTGTGACATATTTTCTCAACTGGATGGATGACTGTCTTCACTGTGTTCCATGGTACTTCTAGTGCCCTGGAAATTATTTTGTACCCTTCTCGTGACATATCTTTTAACAATGAGATTCCTCTGATGCTTTGGAAGCTCTCTGCGGACCATGGCTTTTGCTGCAGAATCCGACTAAGAAAATGTCAAGAAAGACCTACAAGCTGAAATTTATTTGGGGTAAATCAGAAAAACTTTAAATGATGGCAGGTGGGTACTGACTCCCATTTAACATGAGTTAAAAACTTTGAATGCGATTGCTTCATGCTGAACACAGCTACATCCCAGTTATAAGAGGGTGTGCAACCACATTATTTTAATTCCCCCCCCCCCCCCCAAAATATTTAAGTTTGTTTTTCAATTGAGTTGTATAGTTTATAGTTCACATTAAGGTTGGGTTCACATATGAGCCGCATGCTGGCTCAATGTTTCAGGTCCAATTTCAGCCCAAATTTTGGGCTGAATTCGGACCTAAAACGGACCAGCGTTTTTGTTCCAAAAGCACTGGACGTGCTGAGGAGATATGTGAACTGGCTCCATAGAGAGCCGGTCAAAAGACCCTGCTATTGTGAATTGGATCCGGGGATTCCGCATCCAATTCACAATGGTGTGAACCCAGCCTTAAGGTGGAAAAAGTTCAGAAATTATTTATCTTTGTCTCATTTTTTATTTTTTTTGAATCACAGAAACTTGACATTTTAAAGAGGAAGTAAACCCTGATGGGGTTGCGATGCGAATCACATGCAGGGTTTGGAATCGCAGTTGAGCTGGTCATTTTTCTTTGTTTGACATGCGTCGCCCTTCCATGTGCTCCTGTTAAGGGTCAGTTGCCGTTTGTAAATAGTGTATGTGTATGAATTATTTTTGAAGACTAAGCATAATCATTTAGGGTCACTTTAACCACTGCAGCCCCAGAAGGTTTTACTCACTTCCCAACCAGGCCATTTTTTGCGATATGGCGCTGCACTGCTCAACTGACAATTGCACAGTTGTGCAACGCTGTACTCAAGCAAAATTTATGTCCTTTTCCCCCCCACAAAACAGAGCTTTCTTTTCATGGTATTTGATCACCTCTGTGGTTTTTATATTTTGCGCTATAAATAATAAAAAAAAGAGCCGACAATTTAATTTTTTTTTTTTTTTTTACTTTTTGCTATAATATCCCCCCCCCCAAAAAAAACCACAACAAATTCCTTCCTCAGTTCTTTCCACCCCGATCTGTATTCTGCTACATATGTTTGGTACAAAATAAATAAATCGGAATAAGCGTATATTGATTGGTTTGGGCAAAACTTATAGCGTCTACAAAATAGGGGGTTTATTGCATTTTTATTATAATTTTTTTTTAACTAGTAATGGCAGCGATCTGCGATTTTTAATCAGGATTGCTGTGGACAGATCGGACACTTTTGACACTATTTTGGGACCACTGACATTTATACAGCGATCAGTGCTATAAATAGCCCCCGATTACTGTGCAAATGTCACTGGCAGGGAAGGGGTTAACACTAGGGGCGATCAAGGGGTTAAATGTGTGTCCTAGGGAGTGTTTCTAACTGGGAGGGGACTACTGTCAGAAACCATGAAACAGACTGAGACAGAAGTACAATCAAATCACACTTGTTTATTAATAAAAATAAAAAAGGTAAATAGAAAAAAGCGTAGTCAAGCATAGCCAGAGTCCTGTAGCCAGATCGGGTAGTCAGCCAGTCCAAAGTTCATTAACCAGGCCGGAAGTCAGGGATCCAAGGAGAGCAACCGCAAGCAGGATAAGAAGCCAGGTGGGATGTCAGCAAGCCAGTCTTGAAACAAACAGCAGGAGATGGTTCCCTGTGATGTGACCAACGTGAAGGGAAATGGAAAAGTGAGCAGGAAGGCTTTAAATAGGCAGGTCAGATGAGCATCATCGGGAACAGCTGGTAACTGTGGAAAGAGAAGAGAGCTGGCAATTAGCCAACAGCTGAGCGGCCAGCCCAGAGGAGGAAAGGCTAAGCCAGCCCTGACAACTGCCTGGGGGAGGAGACCGATCGTTGTTCCTAATTAGTAGGAAGGGGTTAAAGATGATAAAAGTGTACAATATATACACCCCCCCCCCCCCCCCCATAGTCAGTGTACAAGTTCTAAAAAGAAGAATAGGATAGAAAAACCAGAGTTAGACTTACCGGTAACTCTTTTTCTAGGAGTCTTCCAGGACAGCCTCAGATATAGGGCTTCTCCCTCCGAGACAGGAAACACGTCAACCCAATCAGATAAAAAGGGTGGTCCTCCAGGCCCTCCTCAGTTTTACTCCAAGAACCACTGGAAGGCTCTGAAAGACATAACACACTAACAACCACGTTAGTACACATCCTCACCACTAGTCAATCTAAGCGACCTTGGGTGGGAAACCAGGCTGTCCTTGGAAGACTTCTAGAAAAAGAGTTACCGGTAAGTCTAACTTCGGTTTTCTCCTATCGTCTTCCAGGACAGCCTCTGAGACGATAAGCAAGGAACTCACCTTGTCAGGGCGGGACCACTGCCTGGAGGACCTTTACGTCAAAAAGTCTGTTCCTTATCAGACAGTAAATCCAGAGGGTAATGTCTTGCAAACGCAGAGTAGCTGGACCAAGTTGCTGCCTTGCAGATCTTCTCCGGAGAGGCTCCAGCCTTCTCTGCCCATGAAACAGAAACCTGGTAGAGTGTGCCTTAACTAAGGGAGCCTGCTTCCCCTCTAACTCATAGGCTTTAACTATCACCAATCTTATCCACCTGGCGATAGACAATTTGGACGCCTTGCAGCCCTTGCGAGAGCCCAAAAAATTAACAAAAAGTGAATTTGTCTTCCTGAAGTCCCTAGTGGCTTCCAGAAAAACTAAAAGGCTTCTTCTGATCCAACAAACTCAAAGATCCTACCTCATCCCTGTCTGAGGTTGAAACAAATGTTGGCAAAATAATGTCCTGTGTCCTATGAAAAGTAGACACAACCTTAGGGAGAAAACTAGGGTCAGTCCTAAGCACTACCCTGTCCTCTAAAATTAACAAAAACGGCTCCCTGATCGAGAGAGCTTGCAGATCACTCGCTATCAAAAAAAACAGTTTTCAGTACTATCCATTTAAGGGATTCCTTCTCTAAGGGTTCGTAGGGATCTCGGGTCAAAGACCTAAGGACCAAGTACAAATTCCAGGTATGGCAGGTCTTGATCTTTACTGGCCTGGATCTAGCCAGAGCTTTGAAGAAGTTCTTGACGAAAGGATTCTGCTGGAGAGAGGACTGAAGGAAAACACTTAAGGCCGCCACCTGTACCTTTAGGGTGCCGATAGAAAGACCCAGCTCTACCCCCGCCTGAAGAAAATCTAAAACTGCCGAGACCCCGGGATGCCTAACTCCCTGTTCCCGCAACCAGGAGTTAAACCTTTTCCCTATCTTGGCGTAAAAAACGCCCTAGCTACCGGCTTACGGCATTCCAACAGGGTTTTAACCACTCTCTCTGAGAAACCCTGCGATCTTAAGAGCTATTCCTCAGATACCAGGCCGCAAGCTTGAGTCTCTCTATTTGAAGATGTAGAATGGGCCCCTGGGAAACCAAATCCTCTCTGACTGGAAGTAACAACAGGGGTGAATGGCCAAACTCTTCAGACTGGCAAACCAGGGCTAAAAAGGCACCACTAAGATGAGGTCCGTAGCTTCTGTCAAGAGCTTCTGCAGAACCTCTGCAACCATCCTTACAGGATGTAAGGCATAACACAGACCGAATTGCCAAGGATTGCCAAAGGAGTCTATCCCCCTGGCCTGATCCTGCGGGTGAATGGAAAAAAAACGTGTCACCTTTCTGTTGCTTTCTGCTGCAAATAGGTCTATCTCCGGCCGCCCCCAGCATGACACAATCTCCTCGAACACCTCCCTGTTGAGGGACCACTCGTCCTGGCCTACCTTCTGCCCACTGAGAAAATCAGCCAGCGAATTCTGAGCGCCATTCAGATGAATCGCTGTTATCGAGGACAACTTCCTCTCGGCCCACAAAAAAAAATTCTGTCTGCAATAGCCTGAAGCGCTGGGGCTTCTGGTCCCCCCCTGCTTGTTCAGTTAAGCTACTGCTGCTATATTGTCTGACCAAACCTGCAGATCTCGCCCCTCTATCTGGGACTGGAAGGCTTGTATCGCTTTCAAAATCGCCAAAAGCTCCTTCTGGTTTGAGGAACGACCTGTCTCTACTTTCAACCAGGTCCCCTGGGCTAAGGTGCCCTCTAGGTGTGCACCCCAACAAAACGCACTGGCATCGGTCGTGACCACCACTGCGGCTTGTCAGGACCCGGGAAGACCCTTGTCCAGGTTGACCTGGGCCTAGAGCTGCACAATTCTGGCTAAAATGAGAATCACAATTTTTTTGCTTAGAAGATAGATCACGATACACTCACGATTCTCGCAGCGCAACATCATCTTTCACATTAAAAGAAAAAATTTTTGTTAACTTTACTGTTTTATTTATTTTTAATTATTGAAGTGTATTTTTTCCCAAACAATTGCATTTGAAAGACTGCTGGGCAAACACAGTGTGACATAAAATATTGCAGCAATTGCCATTTTATTCCCTAGGGTCTCTGCTAATATATATATATATATACACACACACACACACACACACACACACACACAGTGCCTTGCGAAAGTATTCGGCCCCCTTGAACTTTTCAACCTTTTGCCACATTTCAGGCTTCAAACAAAGATATAAAAATTTTATTTTTTGTGAAGAATCACCAACAAGTGGGACACAATTGTGAAGTGGAACGAAATCTATTGGATATTTTAAACTTTTTTAGCAAATAAACTGAAAAGTGGTGCGTGCAAAATTATTCGGCCCCTTTACTTTCAGTGCAGCAAACTCACTCCAGAAGTTCAGCAAGGATCTCTGAATGATCCAATGTTGTCCTAAATGACTGATGGTGATAAATAGAATCCACCTGTGTGTAATCAAGTCTCTGTATAAATGCACCTGCTCTGTGATAGTCTCAGGGTTCTGTTGAAAGCGCAGAGAGCATCATGAAGACCAAGGAACACACCAGGCAGGTCCGTAATACTGTTGTGGAGAAGTTTAAAGCCGGATTTGGATACAAAAAGATTTCCCAAGCTTTAAACATCCCAAGGAGCACTGTGCAAGCTATCATTTTGAAATGGAAGGAGTATAAGACCACTGCAAATCTACCAAGACCTAGCCGTCCCTCTAAACTTTCAGCTCAGACAAGGAGAAGACTGATCAGAAATGCAGCCAAGAGGCCCATGATCACTCTGGATGAACTGCAGAGAACTACAGCTGAGGTGGGAGAGTCTGTCCATAGGACAACAATCAGTCGTACACTGCACAAATCTGGCCTTTATGGAAGGGTGGCAAGAAGAAAGCAATTTCTCAAAGATATCCATAAAAAGTCTTGTCTAAAGTTTGCCACAAGCCACCTAGGAGACACACCAAACATGTGGAAGAAGGTGCTCTGGTCAGATGAAACCAAAATCAAACTTTTTGCCCACAATGCAAAACTATATGTTTGGCGTAAAAGCAACACAGCTCATCACCCTCAACACACCATCCCCACTGTCAAACATGGTGGTGGCAGCATCATGGTTTGGGCCTGCTTTTCTTCAGCAGGGACAGGGAAGATGGTTAAAATTGAGGGGAAGATGGATGCAGCCAAATACAGGACCATTCTGGATGAAAACCTGTTGGAGTCTGCAAAAGACCTGAAACTGGGACGGAGATTTATCTTCCAACAAGACAATGTTCCCAAACATACAGCAAAATCTACAAAGGAATGGTTCACAAATAAACATATCAAGGTGTTAGAATGGCAAAGTCAAAGTCCAGACCTGAATCCAATCGAGAATCTGTGGAAAGAGTTGAAAACTGCTGTTCACAAACGCTCTCCATCCAACCTCACTGAGCTTGAGCGGTTTTGCAAGGAAGAATGGGCAAGAATTTCAGTCATTCGATGTGCAAAACTGATAGAGACATACCCCAAGTGACTTGCAGCTGTAATCGCAGCAAAAGGTGGCTCTACAAAGTATTAACGCAAGGGGGCCGAATAATTTTGCACGCCCCACTTTTCATTTTTTTATTAGTTAAAAAAGTTTCAAAAATCCAATAGATTTCATTCCACTTCACAATTGTGTCCCACTTGTTGGTGATTCTTCACAAAAAATAAAAATGTTATATCTTTATGTTTGAAGCCTGAAATGTGGCAAAAGGTTGAAAAGTTCAAGGGGGCCGAATACTTTCGCAAGGCACTGTGTAATATATATATATATATACACACACACACACACACACATACATATACACATTATATATATATATATATAACATACACATAACGTGTGTGTGTGTGTGTGTGTGTGTGTGTGTGTGTGTGTGTGTGTGTGTGTGTGTGTGTGTGTGTGTGTGTGTGTGTGTGTGTGTGTGTGTGTGTGTGTGTGTATGTATGTATATATATATATATATATATATATATATATATATATATATATATAACATACATATACACTTTATAATTTTTTATTTATTAATGTTTGGGGGTTCCAAGTAATTTTCTAGCAAAAAATATTGATTTTAACTTAAGAAAGAAGTGTCAAAAAAAGATTTAGACTTTAAGTGGTTAAACTTCCTGCATTTGCAGACTGCCCAGATTATTTGTTTACACATGAAGTTCTATGCCTTTGATTGAAGAAGTTAGTTACAATGTTTCATGCAAGTTCTAAATTTGGCAGATTGCCCGGGATGCTTTATTTTGACAGCTGAGTGAGCAGATAATCTCTCCACTTGTTTATACGAAAGAATCGCCTATTCTCAGTGGGAGAGATCGTCAGAGGAGAGAATCGAGATTGCGTTTTTTTAACGATTAATCACGCAGCTCTACCTGGGCCCTCCACCACCACAGAGATCTCCTGACGGCGGAGGATAGGGGCATAACCTGATCCAGGCTCTGCTCCTTGCCGTCCCAATAACGTAACATAAGACTCTGCAACAGGCGCTGATGATGCCTTGCCGAAGTCACCGTTGGAAAACAGGATGTCATCAGTCCCAGGACTCTCATAACCTCTCTTATCTGGGCTTCCCGACCTGATTGAAGCAGGGCTACCGCCTGCTCTACCTTCCTGATCTTCTCCGCCGGGAGAAACACCCTCATTCCCACAGAAGAGATCCTGTACCCTAGATACAGGACCTCCTGTGAGGGGGTCAACTGGGATTTTTCCTGGTTGATCAGCCACCCCAGCGAACGCAGGAAAACCAATGCCTCCTGCAAGTCTTTCTCCAGCTGTTGGGCCGAATGGGCTATAAACAGTAGATCGTCCAAACATGGAATCACTGTTATAGCCCTGAGCCTTAACGGGGCCAGCGCCTCTGCCAGTACCTTCGTAAAGATCCTTGGTGAGGCCGAAAGGAAGAGCCCGGAACTGGATGTGTACCACTCCTGTGCTTTTTCTGGACCGCTAACCTGAGAAACCTCTGGGACTCCGGATTAATCGGGATGTGTAAATATGCATCCCTGAGGTCCATCATGGCCATGTGACAACCCCGAAACAGAAACTTGGTTACCGAAAAGATTGACTCCATCCGGAACCGTTTGTATTTTATGAACCTGTTCAAGGGCCGAGATTCAGGATCAGCCTGAATTTCCCTGAAGGCTTCTTTGCCACGAAGACGTGGGAGCAAACACACAAGCTTTGTTCCTCCTGGGGCACCTGTACCAATACCTCCTGGTCTACCAGGTCTCCCAAAAGAAGACCCAGTGCCTTCGCCTTCTCTTGGTAACCTGGTTACCTGAAAATTCGGGAGGGGAACTGAACCAAACTCCAACCTGTAGCCGTTCCTTATTACATCGCGTATGAATGGACTTTCGGTTGAAGCGACCCATTGTGGAAGGAACTTCCCCAGCCTTCCCTGCACCGAGACAAAGGAGTCACTGGGTTTTAGAGGTGGATTGAGGAGGCTTGAATAAGATTCCTCCTCTGCCCCTCCCCTTGTGAGCCGACCAATGTTTTTTGGGGCGAACCTTCCTTTGCTGCACGTTCTGCTGCCTGGCGCCTCGAAAAAACACACTTTCCTTCAGCCTTCCTTTTCTTCTCTGGGAAAGCTTTCTTCTTATCCTGCGTGCGCTCTAACGCCTCTTGCAGGCCAGGCACGAACAAGTGGTCCCCTGAAAAGGGTAATCCACACAGCTTTAACTTTGAAGCTGCGTCACCCGTCCAGGTCTTAAGCCATACGGCCCTTCTGGCTGCATTCACTAACGCAGCAGACCTAGCGGCTAATTTAACTGACCCGGCAGAGCCGTCAGCCAAAAACCCTACTGCCTTAAACAGCAACGGGAAGGACGTCAACAGTTGTTGTCTGGAAGTACCCGCTGAAATATATGACTGCAACTGGGTAAGCCAACCCTCTAGATTCCTGGCCACACAGGTAGCTGCTAGGGCTGGTTGAAGCCCAATCGAAGAGGCATCCCAAGCCCTCTTAAGCAGTACATCTCCCCTCTTATCCATGGGGTCCCTGAGTGAACCCATGTCATCAAAGGCCAAATCTGTCTTCTTAGAGACTTTAGCCAAGGGGGCATCAAGCTTGGGGACCTTGTTCCAGGGATGCACCGCATCAGTCTCAAAAGGGAACCTCCGTTTAAGGCTGCCTGAAAAAGGTACCAGTTACTTACCAGTAGCTGTCTTTCTGGGAAATCTTCCAGGACGGCACACCTGAGAGAGGAGAGGCTCCTCCCTACAGGAAACACAATCAATCGACAGCTGTTTTAAGTCCCCACCCTTCCCCTTGATCCTCAGTTTGTAGAGAAGTAACTCCTGAACCCGGTTCACAAGGGAAATCATTCCTCATAGGCACTCACCTTCTAGTGTTCTACAATTTTCCCTCCTCCAACGGGCGGGAAGTAGGCCTGCTGTCCTGGAAGATTTCCCAGAAAGACAGCTACCGGTAAGTAACTGGTACCTTTCTCAAGTCATCTTCCAGGATGGCACACCTGAGAGGATAAACAAGCACCTCAGGCCTACCTTAGGGTGGGGCCACTGCAAGACCCTCTTGGCGAACCTTGGTTCTGCAGTGAGCTTTACCTCCACTCCATATGCTCATATGCTTGATGAAGGTATCTTAGCTGGATCATGCGGCTGATCTGCAGGTCTGCTCCACCGATGTCCCTGCCTTTTCCTCTTCGGATGCAGTATCTAGGTGAAATGGGCTCTTAAAGATGGAATCAGAAAACATGTTAAACTTGTAGGTTAGCAATGTTGCCTATCTCATACTTCTAACAACCATGGTCTATTGTGCCTGTAGGTGCTACTTAGAACCACTAAAAAGATAAATTGGAGACCTGTAAGACAAGGACACTACATTAATCAATAAGAGGGCCTGTCTTAACAGTACCCCGTTCAGGGAAATAAAACTGCAAAAAAGGGGGGGGGCCCTGACAGACCACCTTTTTTGTTCCTTTTTATCTTTATGTCAGCAAAGACTAAAGGGAAGCCTACTTAAGGGTAATAGATTAACAGAAGCTTGATCCCTGGATTTAAGGCATGCTCAATCTATGGCTTTACTTACGCCTAAGAGCCTACTTCAGGAGATTAAAGTCCCTAGCAGGAGTAGACTACCCATATTGCTACGTCTAGTTTTGCTAAAAGGGCGAAATGAAGGCCATGCACCGAGCCGAAACCTATTTGATCGGGTATACATCTTTATACTTCAGCCTCAGGCCCTAATACTCCTCTGAACAGAACTCTCCAAGTTCTTACTAAACAGGGCGATTCATTATCCCCTTCCTCCAGTGTCCCATAACCCTACAGGGCTTCAACCCTAGGAAATGGTTCTGGCATCCCTGAATGTAAGGGGTCGAGGTTTTCTGACATCTGGAGCCTGAACTCCTGGCCCCTCCATGGAAAAGAAGGCTGAAATACAAAAGGTGATACATGTATTATTAATATCACAAATAAAATGATCATAGATTGTGGGCACAGTACAATAGATTTAGACAGAAAGGACACAAGCATAGACAACAATGTTGTGTGCCCGAGTGCGACTAGCTAAACCCATATATCAAATATGGGAAGAGACCCAAATCTGAACCTCAATGTAGACAAACAGTCCTCACAGTATGGTTTTCTGATGTGCTGCCAAGACGTAAAAACATTAAGACACAAGCAAACCCTAAATGCTGCGTATTTCTGAACTGCAGCTAGCTAGGTCATAACTGATATATAAATACAGAAAGGACAGGAACCTTTACTGTTGTGTTTTACTGATGTACAGCAAAACAAGGCTATAAATATAAAGAGAGAAAGAACCAAACTTCTATGTTGTGTATTTCTGACAAACCACCAAATACAGTTATAAGATCAATATGAACACCAACTCCCGTGTTGTGCATTTCTGCTATGCCACAGGGTAAAATATGGAACACAAGACAATCCTTTCTGTCATGCACTTCTGTAGTGTAGTTCAGATAGAACCAACACTGAGAAAGGACACAAGCAACCTGCAGCATTGTGTTTTTCTGAAACAGAAAGCACCAACAAGCTTCAGTCTTGAGTATTTCTGCTTTGCAACAACATAAAAGCAGACACTGAGGAAAATGACAGACAGCCTTTACAGCTGCAATCTTTCTGGTCTGCTGCAAAATAAAACAATAACGTCATGATGAGTATTCCTGCTGTGTAGCAAAACCTCAACCAGAAGGGACAGATAAGCTTAGGGCTTCCACACCCGTGCGACCCAACCTGCGACTTGGGACTGCAAGACGCATGAGAAGTCATACACTATGGCTTCCAATGGGTACCATTTGTGTCTGTGCGACTCCAGCAGACCCCGATACCTGGATCCACAGACCTCAAGATTACACAGGTCGCAGGGAAAAAGTACCAGTTACTTACCGGTAACTGTCTTTCTGGGAAATCTTCCAGGACGGCACACCTGAGAGATGAGAGGCTCCTCCCTACAGGAAACACAATCGACAGCTGTTTTAAGTCCCCACCCTTCCCCTTGATCCTCAGTTTGTAGAGAAGTAACTCCTGAACCAGGTTCACAAGGGAAATCATTCCTCATAGGTACTCACCTTCTAGTGTTCTAGAATTTTCCCTCCTCCAACGGGCGGGAAGTAGGCCTGCCGTCCTGGAAGATTTCCCAGAAAGACAGTTACCGGTAAGTAACTGGTACTTTTCTCAAGTCATCTTCCAGGACGGCACACCTGAGAGGATAAACAAGTACCTCAGGCCTACCTTAGGGTGGGGCCACTGCAAAACCCTCTTGGCGAACCTTGGCTCTGCAGTGAGCTTTACCTCCATTCCATACACTCATATGCTTGATGAAGGCTTCTTAGCTGGATCATGCGGCTGATCTGCAGGTCTGCTCCACAGATGTTCCTGCCTTTTCCGCTTCAGATGCAGTATCTAGGTGAAATGGGCTCTTAAAAATGGAATCAGAAAACATGTTAAACTTGTAGGTTAGCAATGTTGCCTATCTCACACATCTAACAACCATGGCCTATTATGCCTGTAGGTGCTACTTAGAACCACTAAAAAGATAAATAAGAGACCTGTGTAAGACAAGGACACTACATTAATCAATAAGAGGGCCTGTCTTAACACTATCCTGTTGAGGGAAATAAAACTGCTTCCTTTTTATCTTTATGTCAGCAAAAGACTAAAGGGAAGCCTACTTAAGGGAAATAGATTAACAGAAGCTTGAACCCTGGGTTTAAGGCACGCCCAATCTATGTCCTTACTTACGCCTGAGAGCCTTCTTCAGGAGATTAAAGTCCCTAGCAGGAGTAGACTACCCATACTGCTATGTCTAGTTTTGCTAAAAGGGCAAAATGAAGGCCATGCACCGAGCCGAAACCTATTCGATCGGGTATACATCTTTATACTTCATCCTTAGGCCCTAATACTCCTCTGAACAGAACTCTCCAAGTTCTTACTAAACAGGGCGATTCATTATCCCCTTCCTCCAGTGTCCCATAACCCTACAGGGCTTCAACCCTAGGAAATGGTTCTGGCATCCCTGAATGCAAGTGGTCAAGGTTTTCTGACATGTGACAGCTGCAGCCCGAACTCCTGGCCCCTCCATGGAAAAGAAGGCTGAAATACAAAAATGTGATACATGCATTATTAATATCACAAATAAAATGATCATAGATTGTGGGCACGGCACAATAGATTTAGACAGAAAGGACACAAGCATAGACAACAATGTTGTGTGCCTGAGTGTGACTAGCTAAACCAATATATCAAATATGGGAAGAGACCCAAATCTGAACCTCAACGTAGACAAACAGTCCTCATAGTCTGGTTTTCTGATGTGCTGCCAAGACGTAAAAACATTAAGACTCAAGCAAACCCTAAATGCTGCGTATTTCTTTAGTGCAGCTAGCTAGGTCATAACTGATATATAAATACGGAAAGGACAGGAACCCCCTTTACTGTTGTGCTTTACCTATGTACAGCAAAACAAGGCTATAAAGACAGAAAGAACCAAACTTCTATGTTGTGTATTTCTGACAAACCACCACAGTTATAAGATTAATATGAACACCAACTCCCGTGTTGTGCATTTTTGCTATGCCACAGGGAAAAATATGGAACACAAGACAATCCTTTCTGTCATGCACTTCTGTAGTGTAGTTCAGATAGAACCAACACTGAGAAAGGACACAAGCAACCTGCAGCATTGTGTTTTTCTGAAACAGAAAGCACCAACAAGCTTCAATCTTGAGTATTTCTGCTGTGCAACAACATAAAAGCAGACACTGAGGAAAAAGACAGAAAGCCTTTACAGCTGCAATCTTTCTGGTCTGCTGCAAAATAAAACAATAACGTCATGATGAGTATTCCTGCTGTGTAGCAAAACCTCAATCAGAAGGGACAGATAAGTTTAGGGTTCCCACACCCGTGCGACCCAACCTGCGACTTGGGACTGCAAGACGCATGAGAAGTCATATACTATGGCTTCCAATGGGTACCATTTGTGTCTGTGCGACACCAGCAGTCCCTGATTCCTGGATCCACAGACCTCAAGATTACACAGGTCGCAGGGAAAAAAAACAAATAGCAATTTTCAGGTCGAACAAGTAAGGGGTCCCCAATGCTGTGACTCCCTGGAGGATTGCAGCCAACAAACCCCTGCTGTGTATCCCTAAGATGCAGAAAGGTAGATCCATGAGAAACACTGCTTAGCCTGATATACAAACGATAAGGCAGTAAATATAGGACATACAGGACACAAACATTCAATCTTTGTGTATGTCTGATGTGTAGTAATATACCAATACTGAGCAGAGAGGCCACCATCCTCAATGTGTCTCTCAGCTGAGCAGCAAAAACAAAATCAGAAAAAGACAAGCAACCTTCACTGCTGTGTCCTTTCTGATATGCAGCCAATAAGGCAGTATATGCAAGACATAAAAGGACAGACAACCTTCAATCTTGTATATGTCTGATGTGCAACAATATAACAATTCTGAATAGAGATAGCACATCCATATTGAAGCGATTTGGCCTTGCGACTCAACATGTCAAATCGCATGGCTAAAATCAGCACAACACCACTTTGTGGTGCTACATGGATTACCAAAGGCAGTATATGTACTACACCTGGCAGGGGTTCAATTTGTATTTCTACTAAGTAGCCCAACAAATTCGAACCATCAATTTTCACTGCTGCCTTTCTGATAAGGCAGTAATACAGGACACCAAACCTCACAGACCTTAATGCTGTATAAATCTGATGTGCAACAATAAAACACTATGAATAGAGATAGCACATCCATATTGAAATGATTTGTCATGCGACTCAACATGTCAAATCGCATGTTTAAACTCGGCAGCCATTGCTGTTAATAGCACTGTCTGAATCAGCACAGTGCCACGCAAATCAGGACCATCAGACTTCACTGCTGCCTTTCTGATAAGTAACCAACAAGGCAGTAAAACAGGACACAAAGACCCACAGACAGACCTCAATCTTGTGTATGTCTGATGTGCAGCAATATAACCATTATGAGCAGAGATGTCACCAGACTCAATGATGTGCATTTCTGCTGTGCAACACAAAACCAGAAAGTACAGACCACCTTCACTGTTGTATTCTTCTGATCTGTAGCCAAACAAAGCAGTACCTTTAGTATATAAAGGACAGAAAACAAGCTTCAGTGCAGTGCATTTCTGATGTACAGCAATATAGTCCTTATTAAGCAGAGATGTCACAAATCTCAATGTGTATTTCTGCTGTGCCACAAAAACATCCCAGCAAGCACAAACCTTCACTACTGAGGTCTACTGGTGTGCAGCCAATGAGGAGTCATGGTCTATCCCTTTATGAAATAACCAACAGGCAATTTATTTCATAGGCATAGCCTGGGCTGTAGATACTAAACCTTCACCACCAGAGAAGGAACAGATCCTAAAATGGTTGGACCCTCTACTATTAGTAGTAGTTGTTGTCCTACCTTACCTCCATAGACTGAGCAAACGCTAGCCAGCACATATCCAGGTGGTGCTGATTAGCAACTAAAGTCTCAATGAGCCCAGCCCTAGAGACCAATTTAAGACCTCTCTAGAAGAGGTGGTTACCAGTTTAGCCTGGGAGGTAAATGGCTATTTGCAGGCTTCAAGCAATCAATTATGTAGCTCTTGCATAGGTTTGCACAGAAAATCCTCAATTAAAAGGATGTAGGGAGCGATCTATGGTGAATCGCCTTTAGATCTGCCACTGAGTGGATTGTAGCCCAAACCAATAAAAAAAGTTTCTTCTTACCTCCTACACTATAATATAAACACAGTGTAAAGGTGGAGTGGGAGGTTGGAGCTTATGAAAGTTAACTATAGCAGGCAACCCCCAAAAGGAGGATCTGTGACAAGGGAACCCCTACTGTGCCACACAGTAGCTTGGTCTCTGCCCATCCTTGAATGTTAGGTCAGCTTTTAAACATTGTGAAGCAACTTCAGATTCCTAGCAGCTGGGCTAATAGGGCCGGTAACCTAGTGCACCTGCTGACCAGGGGAGCTTCTGAATCCACCAACCACTGCCCAATTAATAACTTGTTCAGTGGTATACCTGGCCTGTAAGTAACTTTGTATCTACCAGGTCCCCTCTGTACGCTATATTCATCCCTACTAAATGTACCACAACTGGGCATGTAGGGAGAGGCTGGCAACCTACTGCTGCGATAACCACAGTGTCTCTGCTGTAAGAGGGAGCTGTGGCTGGTGGTTTTAGCAGTGGCGTCTGCGCTATTTGTATCCCGACCCCAAGTTCTGCACTGCACCAGTCAGTATATACACGGGGAAGGGGGAGCAATGGCCTACCTACCTCTTTCTCATCTGAGGTGGTTTAGGCACACTCGTTCCTCTGCACCACCTGTCCACCATACAGCTTCTCTGATGTAAGAGGGGCTGCAGCTGGTGTTTTTAGCAGAAGCTTAAGGGCTATTTGAATCCAGACCCCAGGTGAGATCTCAAATGCCCAGGAACCCTCTGGCTGGAATTGGGGATTTTGCAGCTAATTTCCCACGGCAAAAGGAAAGTAAAGTACTCACCGTTGTCGTCTTCCTCTTTTTGCCACAGCCAGCGGGCTTGCTTTTCCATCCTTATGGTCCACACGCAAGGAGGATAGCCGCCAAAGTGCTCCCCCCCCCCCCCCCCCAACTGCTGTCCCCATAGGGAGGTGCTAGGTTAGGCTGTGTCCTGCACTGTACCAGTCAGTCAGTCTATATACATGGGGGGGGGGCAATGCCTTCCATTCCTCATTCCCATCTTCATATCTGAGGTGGTTAAGGCAGACATACACCGTAGTAAACTGGTGCCTCCTCGCTCTAGAGAAAGGAGGATGTGGGCGCCTGCTCCTACTGACTCTCAGCCTTCCCTCCTGGGTAAGAACGCCGCTGCCATTTTCCCGAAGTTTGAAAATGACGCGGGTGCTTGTTGCCACGCCCTCTCCGGCAGCCCACGCGAGCTACCGGGGACCCAGGAGTCGGGGACAAGATCCCCTTGGAAAGAACCGATGGCCAGCACCCCCGTCTGAACAGCCACCTGTACAGGTAAGGAGGGGGAGACAGGATAATGGCCCCTGAAGTTCTGGGTACACCACTGTACCCAGGGTCCTTCAGCTCTCAGGGGGGCTCTTCCAATTTCTGCTGCCCGCCCTGAGGAAAAGATAGGGGAACCCCCCAGGAAGGACAAGAATATCCTACCAGACCCAGAGGCTTCCCAGGCTTGTGGTCCGGCTCCCAGGGGGAGACCACCAGCCCCAGGCTTCGGGTCATTTGGAAAAAAACAAACAGTTTCGCTGTGTAGGGAGAAACACAATCAAAAACTGAGGATCAAGGGGAAGGGTGGGGACTTAAAACAGCTGTCGATTGTGTTTCCTGTAGGGAGGAGCCTCTCATCTCTCAGGTGTGCCGTCCTGGAAGATGACTTGAGAAAAATAGCAATTTTCAGGTCGAACAAGTAAGGGGTGCCCAATGCTGTGACTCCCTGGAGGAGTGCAGCCAACAACCCCCTGCTGTGTATCCCTAAGATGCAGAAAGGTAGATCAATGAGAAACACTGCTCACTGCTGTGCCTGATAGACAAACGATAAGGCAGTAAATATAGGACATACAGGACAAAAAAATGCAATCTTTGTGTATGTCTGATGTGTAGCAATATACCAATAATGAGCAGAGATACCACCATCCTCAATGTGTCTCAGCTGAGCAGCAAAAACAAAATCAGAAAAAGACAAGCAACCTTCACTGCTGTGTCCTTTCTGATATGCAGCCAATAAGGCAGTATATGCAAGACATAAAAAAGGACAGACAACCTTCGATCTTGTATATGTCTGATGTGCAACAATATAACAATTCTGAATAGAGATAGCACATCCATATTGAAGTGATTTGGCCTTGCGACTCAACATGTCAAATCACATGGCTAAAATCAGCACGACACCACTTTGTGGTGCTACACGGATTACCAAAGGCAGTATATGTACTACACCTGGCAGGGGTTCAATTTGTATTTCTACTATGTAGCCCAACAAATTCGAACCATCAATTTTCACTGCTGCCTTTCTGATAAGGCAGTATTACAGGACACAAAACCCCACAGACCTTAATCCTGTATATGTCTGATGTGCAACAATAAAACACTCTGAATAGAGATAGCACATCCATATTGAAATGATTTGTCATGCGACTCAACATGTCAAATCGCATGTTTAAACTCGGCAGCCATTTCCGTTAATAGCACTGTCTGAATCAGCACAACGCCACTCAAATCAGGACCATCAGACTTCACTGCTACAGGACACAAAGCCCCACAGACAGACCTCAAAATCTTGTGTATGTCTGATGTGCAGCAATATAACCATTATGAGCAGAGATGTCACCAGACTCAATGATGTGCATTTCTGCTGTGCAGCACAAAACCAGAAAGTACAGACCACCTTCACTGTTGTATTTTTCTGATCTGTAACCAAACAAAGCAGTACCTTTAGGATATAAAGGACAGCAAACAAGCTTCAGTGCAGCACATTTCTGATGTACAGCAATATAGCCCTTATGGGCAGAGATCTCACAAATCTCAATGTGTATTTCTGCTGTGCCACAAAAACATCCCAGCAAGGACAAACCTTCACTACTGAGGTCTACTGGTGTGCAGCCAATTAGGAGCCATGTTCTATCCCTTTATGAAATAACCAACAGGCAAGTTATTTCATAGGCATAGCCTGGGCTGTAGATACCAAACCTTCACCACCAGTGAAGGAACAAATCCTAAAATGGTTGGACACCCTACTATAGTAGTAGTTGTCCTACCTTACCTCCATAGACTGAGCAAACACTAGCCAGCTCATACCCAGGTGGTGCTGATTAGCAACTAAAGTCTCAATGAGCCCAGCCCTAGAGACCAATTTAAGACTACCAATTTAGTCTGGGGGGTAAATAGCTACTTGCAGGCTTCAAACAAGCAATTATGTAGCTCTTGCATAGGTTTGCACAAAAAAAATCCTCAATTAAAAGGATGTAGGAAGCGATCTATGGTGAATCGCCTTTAGATCTGCCACTGAGTGGATTGTAGCCCAAACCAACAAAAAAAGTTTCTTCTTACCTCCTACACTATAATATAAACACAGTGTAAAGGTGGAGTGGGAGGTTGAAGCTTATGAAAGTTAACTATAGCACAAGGGAACCCCTACTGTGCCACACAGAAGCTTGGTCCCTGCCCATCCTTGAATGTTAGATCAGCTTTTAAGCATCATGGTATACCTGGCCTGTAAGTAACTTTGAATCTACCTGGTCCCCTCTGTATGCAATATTCATCCCTACTAATGTACCACAACTGGGCATGTAGGAAGAGGCTGGCAACCTACTGCTGCGATAACCACAGTGTCTCTGCTTTAAGAGGGAGCCGTTTCTGGTGGTTTTAGCAGTGGCGTCTGGGCTATTTGTATCCCGACCCCAGGTTCTGCACTGCACCAGTCAGTATATACACGGGGAAGGGGGAGCAATGGCCTACCTACCTCTTTCCCATCTGAGGTGGTTTAGGCACACTCGTTCCTCTGCACCACCTGTCCACCATACAGCATCTCTGATGTAAGAGGGAGCTGCGGCCGGTGTTTTTAGCAGGAGCTTCAGGGCTATTTGAATCCAGACCCCAGGGGAGATTATCTCAAATGCTCAGAAACCCTCTGGCTGGAATTGGGGATTTTTCATCTAAATTCCCAAGGCAAAGGAAAGTACTCACCGTTGTCGTCTTCCCCTTTTTGCCACAGCCAGCGGGCTTGCTTTTCCATCCTTATGGTCCACATGCAAGGAGGATAGCCGCCAAAGTGCCCCCCCCCCCCCCAACTGCTGTCCCCATAGGGAGGTGCAAGGTTAGGCTGTGTCCTGCACTGTACCAGTCAGTATATACACATGGGGGGGGGGGCAATGCCTTCCGTTCCTCATTCCCATCTGAGGTGGTTAAGGCAGACATCCACCGTAGTAAACTGGTGCCTCCTCGCTCTAGCGAAAGGAGGATGTGGGCCCTACTCCTACTGACTCCTTACTGACTCTCAGCCTTCCCTCCTGGGTAAGAACGCCGCCGCCATTTTCCCAAAGTTTGAAAATGACGCGGGTGCTTGTTGCCACGCCCTCTCCGGCAGCCCGCGCGAGCTACCGGGGACCCAGGAGTCAGGGACACGATCCCCCTGGAAAGAACCGATGGCCAGCACCCCCGTCTGAACAGCCACCTGTACAGGTAAGGAGGGGAGACAGGATAATGGCCCCTGAAGTTCTGGGTACACCACTGTACCCAGAGTCCTTCAGCTCTCAGGGGGGGCTCTTCCAATTTCTGCTGCCCCCCCTGAGGAAAAGATAGGGGAACCCCCCAGGAAGGACAAGAATATCCTACCAGACCCAGAGGCTTCCCATGCTTGTGGTCCGGCTCCCAGGGGGGAGACCACCAGCCCCAGGCTTCGGGTCATTTGGAAAAAAACAAACAGTTTCGCTGTGTAGGAAGAAACACAATCAAAAACTGAGGATCAAGGGGAAGGGTGGGGACTTAAAACAGCTGTCGATTGATTGTGTTTCCTGTAGGGAGGAGCCTCTCATCTCTCAGGTGTGCCGTCCTGGAAGATGACTTGAGAAAAACTGCCTCTTTTCCGGCTGCTCCCACTCCATCAAAATCGCCTCAATGACTTCTGAACGGGGAATACCCTGTCTTTCTGTGCACTTAACACTTGCTCTCGCCCGCCATCCGACCGGTCAGGTACGAGCGGTTAGTGAGATAGTGGGGAGATTGCGGCACATCGAGGGCCCCGTTCTCTCCGAATATTTCATGGCAGCGGAGAGCGTTAGCTGCCCTCTTCTCCCTCTCATCGGGCCGAGGGGTGCTATGGGCAAGGTCCACCAGGTGCTCCCCAAGGACACACCCTGAGATAAGGAGCTCACCTGCTAGTTCCGATATGCGCCTTCCCATCTGGCAGGAAACACAAAAACTGAGGAGGGCCTGGGAGGACCACCCTTTTTATCTGATTGGGTTGACGTGTTTCCTGTCCCGGAGGGAGGAGCCCTATGTCTCAGAGGCTGTCCTGGAAGACGATAGGAGAAAAAAAGGGCAAGTTGTGTTTCAACAAAAAGAGGCAAAGTGTCTACCAAAAAAAAAAATTAAATAAAATGTAATAATATTCTGTGGTCATTTTTTTTTTTTTTTTTTTATTATAACCGATGAAAGAAACCTTTATTGAGCTATAATTGGTGACCTCTCTTTTTAAGATGCTAACAAATATACAGGAATGCATAGATTGACTGAAGTTTGGATTTCACTTGCACAGTGGTTTGGAAAATATTAAATGCAGACAGCTACTCTAGCAGAAAATTGGTAGTAAACCCTTGTTTTTACATGTGTACCTACAGGTAATTTAATAATGGGTCTTATCTGTAAGTACTGTGTATATACGCTCACTGACTGGTCACTTTATTAGGTACATCTGTTCAATTGCTAATTAGCCAAATCCCATAGCAGCAACTCAATGCATTTAGGCATCTAGATGGAGAAGACAACTTGCTGACATTCAAACCGAACAACAGAAGGGGGATTTAAGTGGCTTTGAAAATGGCATGGTTGTTGGTGCCACATGTGCTGGTCTGACTATTTCAAAAACTTCTGATCTACTGCGATTTCCACGCACAACCATTTCAAAGGTTTACAGAGAATGCTCCGAAAAATGGAGAATATCCAGTGAGCGGCAGTTGTGTGGACAAAAATGTCTTGTTGATGTCAGAGGAGAATGGGTTTGAGACGATAGAAAGGCACCAGTAACTCAAATAATCACTCGTTACAACCAAGGTATGCAGAATACCATCTCTGAACACACAATACATGAGACCTTGAAGCAGATGGGTTACAGCAGCAGAAGACCACATCGGGTGCCACTCCTGCCAGCTAAGAACAGGAAACTGAGGTTACAATTCGCACAGGGTCACCAAAATTAGACAACAGAAGATTGGAAAAATGTTGCCTGGCGCATCTTGATTCAGCTGCGACATTCAGATGTTAGGGTCAGAATTTGGCATAAACAACATGAAAGCATGGATCCATCCTGCCTTGTATCAATGGTTCAGTCTGGTGATGTAATGGTAATTTTCTTGGCACAGTTTGGGCCCCTTATACTATTGTAAAAACTTATTGTTGCTGACCATGTCCATCCCTTTATGACTACTGTGTACCCATCTTCTGAAGGCTACTTCCAGCAGGATAATGCACCACGTCACAAAGCTCAGATCATCTCAAACTGGTTTCTTGAACATGACAATGAATTAACTGTACTCCAATGGCCTCCACAATCACCAGATCTCAATCCAATAGAGCACCTTTGAGATGTGATGGAACAAGATATTTACATCATGGATGTGCAGCTGACAAATCTGCAGCAACTGCGTCATACCATGTAAATATGGACCAAAATCTCTGAGGAATGTTTCCAACATCTTGCTGAATCTATGCCACAAAGAATTAGGGCAGTTCTGAAGACAAAAGGGGTTCCAACCTGGTAATAGCAAGATGTACTTAACCGCTTCAGCCCACAGAAGATTTTACCCCCTTACTGATCAGAGCACTTTTTGCGATTCGGCACTGCATCACTTTAACTCACAATTGCGCAGTCGTGCGACGTTGCACACAAACAAAATTGACATCCATTTTTTTCCCCACAAATAGAGCTTTCTTTTGGTGGTATTTGATCATCTCTGCAGTTTTTATTTTTTGCGCTATAAACAAAAAAACGCGTCAATTTTGAAAAAACATTATTTTTTACTTTTTACTATAATAAAAAAATATATAAAAAAAAAAAATTTTGCCCTTAGTTATGTATTCTTCTACAAGGAAAGTAAACACCCCTTGCAATATGAATATGGCATGATCAGTCCTCTTTACAGTGAGATATGGGGTAAATAAGACCCCACATCTCCCCTTTAGGCTGGGAAGCCTGAAATAAAAAAATAAAAAATAAAAAAAACAATCTCGGCTTCCCAGCCGAGGCAGCGCCATCTGCTTGAATGCAGAGGCCGGGAGTGAAGTCATAACATATCGCACTCGACCTCCGAACGATCATAGAGACTCCAGCGACCATCTGATCCTCTGAAAATCTCTATGGTAAACATGATAGGCCGGCAGATCCGTTCTCCGACTCACCGATGGAAGCGGCAAATCGGTAGAATCACCAGAGGGCGGCGGGGGGGGGGGGACAACATCCCCTCTCGCCGCCCATAAGAAAGATCAAGCAGTGGAACAGCCACTATGATTTTTCTTATGGTGTAGGGATTCACCAGCTGAAAAAGACTATATCTGAATGATACCTGTAGCTGCAGGCATCATACAGATATACCTGCACAAAATCAATGACGTCATATGAGGTACCTTTGGTGGAAAGAGGTTAATTACACAGGTCCTGAAGCTAATTTAATTCAGATAAGGCAGTACGTGAGTTTAACTCGTATTTTTTTTTTTTTTTTTGGGGTAAACAAATGCATGTTATATGATACAGTGCTTGTGCTATGTCATTTGGACCCCTGTAATACCTAAAAAACCTGACTGATCCTACCAGTTTCTCTCCTCCCCCATGTAAACTCACCACGGCTATAATGGCTGCTGAGCCCTCACGCTGTGGCCAGTTTGCATGCCTCCGTTATCCGCAGCCCTGCTGTCTCTCTTCTCTGCTTTTGTGCCCCCCCCCCCCCGCCTGTCGGCTCCTGTGTCAGGGTCCAACCCCCTGCTGCTGCTTTAATAATAGGGGTGCTGAAATGTATCGATGCATCGTGATTCGGGTGTCCCTGATGCGGCATCGACGTGTGCAACCATAAAAAATAGATTGCTGGTGACGTCATTGCCCTGCTCCTCCCAGGAGAGCGCTCTGATTGTATCCCGTTGTGTACAATGCCCGCCTCTCTCCTCTCACGCCTCTCCTGATGTCAGCGGAGAATTCTCCGCTGACTGTAGCCATCAAATCAGAAGAGAGGCAGGCGGGGCTGAGAATTCTCCGCTGACATCAGGAGACACGTGAGGGCAGAGAGGCGGGCCAAGCAGCCACATCAGAGGTGCCTATGCTCGTGGCCGATGGTTGCGATGATCGCCGACCATGAGCGATCGCGGGCACGAGAGGCAGAACAGGGACGAATGTGTGTAAACACACAAATCCATGTTCTGTGAGGAGCGACAGATCGTGACGGACGATCTTTCATTTCCTCTAGGTCAGTTCCCTCCCCCTACAGTTAGAAAGACCTCCCTACGGAACACAGTTAACCCTTTGATCGCCCTCCTAGTGTAAACCCCCTTCCCTGCCAGTGACCTTTTTACAGTAATCAATGCATTTTTATAGCACTGATCGCTGTATAAATGGCAATGGTCTCAAAAATGTGTCAAAAGTGTCCGCCATAATGTTGCAATCACGATAAAAATCGCAGACCGCCATCATTACTAGTAAAACAAAACATTTTTTTAAAAAATAAATAAAATGCTATATAGCTATCCCCTATTTTGTAGACCAATGTTTCTTGCGGCGAACCTCCCTCTCCTGCAGGTTCTGCTGCCTGGAACCTTGAAAAAAGCGCTTTCCTTCAACCTTCTTCTTCCTTTCAGGGAAAGCTTTCTTCCTGTCATGCGTGTGTTCTAATGCCTGCTGTAGGCCTGGCCGGAACAAGTGGTCCCCCGAGAATGGTAACCCATAGTTTTAACTTTGAGGCCGCGTCACCCGTCCAGGCTTTAACCCATACAGCCCTTCTGGCTGCATTCACTAATGCAGCAGACCTAGGCGCTAATTTAACAGATTCCACCGAAAACCCTACCGCCTTGAGCAGCAACGGGAAAGACTTCAACAGCTGTTGCCTGGAAGTGCCTGCCGAAATATGCGACTGCAACTGGGTAAGCCAACACTCTAGGTTTCTGGCCTCACAGGTAGCTGCAAGGGCTGGCTTGAGCCCAATTGAAGAGGCACCCCAAGCCCTCTTAAGCAGCGTGTCCCCCCTCTCATCCATGGGATCCCTGAGTGAACCCATGTCATCAAAAGCCAAATCTGTCTTCTTGGAGACCTTGGCTAAAGGGGCATCAAGTTTGGGGACCTTGTTTCAGGGATGCGCCGTATCCGTTTCAAAAGGGAACCTCCGTTTAAGGCTGCATGAAAAAAAATGGCTTCTTTTCCAGCTGCTCCCACTCCAGCAAAATCGCTTCAATTAACGATTTATGTATGGGGAATACCCTGTTTTTCTGAGCACTAGACCCCTGATACATGAGGTCGTGCTTGGAAAGTTGGACCTGCTCTTCCTTAATTTCCAGAGTGTCATATATCACTTTAAGAAGGTCTCCCACGTCGTCCAAAGATAACTTGTACCTGGACTGCCGCAAAGACTCTTCCTCTCCCTCAGACTTGGAAGCTGACACTGTCTGAGAGGAGGCTAGCGACCTTGGTACCCTCTTCTTAATCCCCCTCCTTCTCCTGACTTGGCTCAGATAAGGAGGGCATGCTAACTGCCCTGGGTAAGGAAAAAGAGGGACCCTACATCTTCTCCATCATACTTTTAAAAGACTGGAAAGTGGATGCGATCTTGTCCTTCACAGATGTCAGGACTTTGTGACAAGCGGCCAGAGTCGTCCTTGACCAGACTAACACACGCGGGGCAAAGCGGCTTCTCCCAACTGGTGCCTAACGTAGCCCCACACACGGCACATTTCTTTCTAGGCAACGGTATCTGGGCTCTATCCTGTTTGACCTGAAAAAAGATTCCCATTAGAATACCACCCCTGACCCACACCACTGTGCTGAGAGTATGCCTAGGAAGTGCCCACCCCTCACCAGAGGTTTCCCACCCAAGGAGGGATACTATGGTCAAAATGACCCCCCAGTGTAAGTCCTGGTCTGCCCTCACCAAGCTTACCTGGGAGGTGCTGGAGCCTGCCGAACCTGAGTCCACCTGCACCACTGTGCCCTCCATAGTTCCTGTGTCCGCTCAGTCTCTCTGAGCCTTTACACCGCTCCAGAAATCCCTACGGCCACACCGCTGCGCCCTGGGGACTGGAACAGGTCCCACGGTGCCCCCTGATGACGCAATTCCGGCGGAAATGTGTCCCTCGCACTTCCGGACGCTGGAACGCAGATGCTCCACCCACTTATGCCGCATCATTCCTATGGCCACACCGCTCCCAGTACCCGGAAACACGACAGCCAGTGGATCTGAACGTCTCCTGCCCGCCATCCGACCGGCCACAGGTATGAGCGGTGGTGAGATAGTGGAGAGCTTGCCACGCACCGGGGTCCCGTTCTCACCGAACGTGACACACTCTGAGATAAGGAGCTCCCCTATCAGTTCTGATGTGCTCCTTCCCATCTGGCAGGAAACACAAAAAAACTGAGAAGGGCCTGGAGGACCACCCTTTTTATCTGATTGGGTAGACGTGTTTCCTGTCCCGGAGGGTGGAGCACTATATCTCAGAGGCTGTCCTGGAAGATGAAAGGAGAAAGTGTATCTTCTGACTTTTAATAAAAAAAAAAAAAACTCACCTGTCCCACAATCCAGCGACGTGGCCACCCAAACCCTTCCTTCTCTCCCCCAGCACCTGTCCACAGCGCTAGCAATACTACTGTGGGCATCCGGCTGTGACAGCTTGTAGCTTCACAGCCGGGTGCGCATGTCTCACTGCGCTGTCCTGAATGGCTGGGCAATCTTTTGGGACCTGTGATGTGTCCCAGAAGATTACAGGGAGGAAGGGCTACCTAGGCAGCTCATGCGGACGTGGGAGTTTGACGTAATCGTGATGCATTGCGGAATAGCATACCAGATAATCCTAATCGAATTGTGAGACCAGTGAAGATGTGCACCTCTATTTAATAACAGGTCTTACGTTATGTAATCCACTCTGTAGCCCAACGATATGTCCGTGTGTGTTGTATATAAATAAAAAAGCTGTATATACCTTCTGTGAGTGCTGATCAGCGGTCACTTGGCGCACCGGATCTCTCCTCCAGACTCAATGGGGGAATCTCGGCCCCTCCCGCTGCAACTGTTAGACAGGGAGAGGAGAGATGCAGTGCATCATGCGACTGCTGATCAGCACTTACAGATAAGGTTTATACAGCTTTTGTTTTTTATACAACACACACATGGGGACATATCTTTAGGAGACCGAGCGTATTATAAATAAATAATAGTAAATAATGTGGGTTAACAAACCCTTTCATTACCACCTTAATCAGCCACAGAACCTGCGAGATCAATCCCGCCGTCAGTGTGAACCTCGGCTTAAAATTGCGTAAGTTCAGCTGAACTCGTACGATTTCATACCCACATGTCAGTCCCAACTTCAGGAAGCGATTTCAGAGACATCTGTGCGGGTTGCTGCACAGACGTGTATACAAATCGCACCCCAAAGTCACCAAAAGTAGTGTCGTATCAATTCAGATGGTGCCATTGTCGGCAATAGCCGCTGATTTGGCATGTGATTTGACATGTCAAATCGCATCAACATGAATCTAGGCCAATATGTTTTTGGCTTTAAAGGGCTGAGGTGGAAACCTTAGTGTCGGAGTGACGCCATTGTGGCCTGGCAATTCAAACGACCAGCGAGAACAAACCTGGAAGAAAGAATAGACAAAGATGGAAGCAGTGACAGCTCTTCACTCTAGGGCTCTCTATGAATGTGATAGTATGTGGTGGCTGTCTAATATCGATTGGACCCCGGGAAATATTTTCTTGGAGGCCCCCCCCCCCCCATGCAAAATTTTCTCTCCACCCCAACATTACAAAAACACACATGTAAACTTATATATTGAATTGTATTGTCTGCCCTCATCTTGTAAAGGGCTGCACAAACTGTCGGCACTATATAAATCCTGTATAATAATAATGATTATGGACAGGATAGAGGGGTCCGTCCAGGATGATTGTGGGGGGGGGGGGGTGATAGGGAAGTTCAGGATGATGGGGGGGATAGGAGAGTCCAGGATAATAGGGGGGGTAAGGTAGTCCGGGGGGGGGGGGGGGGGAGAGGTGGGGGAGTTCAAGATGTGGGGGGAAATAGGGGAGTCCAGGATCATTGTGGGGGGGGGGGCACGAGGGAGACAGGAGTCCAGGATGACACACAAGGATTATTGGTCACCTCTGCACACCACTTTGCTTACCTCTGCACCCTCATCCACAGTTCCCCTCTGTACCCTCCTCCATCCACAGGTCACCTCTGTATTGCACGTTCAGGTCTGTACCCCTCCATCCACAGCTCACTTTTGTATCCCCTGTCTACCTCCCCCCATCCACAGTTCACCTGTCCCCCCCCCCATCTGCATCCCCTGACCATCTCTGTACCCCCCCGTATCCTTCTGTCCCCCCCATCCACCTCTGTATCCTTCCATCAACCTCTGTACCCCCCCATCCACGTTCACCTTTGTATCCTTCCATCCACGTTCCCTTCTGTACTCCGTGCTCCACCACACCTCTATACGCCAAATTCTCTGCACATGTGAATCCCCTTTCCTCCACAGTGATCTTTCTCATCTGCCCCTATGCACGGTTGCAGGGATCAGGCAATGTCTCACTGCCTGTGATTAGAACAGCGCCGACTTCCTGGCAGGCTCTGCACGTGGAGCATGCAAACATGCCTGAGCTCATCCCTACTGATGACACGGTGGTGCAACAGTCTCCGCCTATCAGACCCGTAGCACACAGCCAGAACACTTCACTTGGCCGTGTGCTACACAGGTCTGTCAGACAGGGGTGGGGGGGAACGCAGAGCGCTGCACTGTCATTCCCTGTCACTCCAGTCCGCAGCTCTAAGGATGAGCTTAAGCGTGTTTGCACAGCCCACCTAGAAGTCGGCACTGCGTTGCCCTAATCACAGGCAGCGAGACATTTCCTGATCTCTGCAGCCATGCATCGGGACGTCTCACTGCCTGTGATTAGCGCAGCGTCGACTTCTTGGCAGGCTATGTGAACATGCCAAAGCTCAGCCTTACTCCTGACAGAGGGAGAAGCGAGTGGGCTCAAGCACGCAGCTGTCCCGCTCTCTTTTCATATTGTGGCTGTCGCTTGGGACAGCAGGAGGGAGAATCGGCTGCACCCACTATTCAGGTAAAACTGTGGTCAGTACAGGGCTTAAGCGGTAGCTGCTTTGTGCCCCACAGCAAATTTCAGGACCCAGGGCAGCTTCCCCTTTTGCCCTGCATTACAGACTGCTCTGTATGTGGTGACCACTAGCACATTACAGCATAAATATGTATACAGCATATTATTGCTGTAGTGAATAGTCAGCATATCTATCTACATATTTACCTCACAGCATATCCATTCCAAAACTGAACCTCAGATAACACTGTAGTGTATATAAAACGGCACAGTCTAAACCGTCAGACACGCTGGTGGCTAAAACTACGTAGCTATTGTATTAATTAAAAAAAACTCCATTACACGAATGAATCAGAGAACAAAGAGAAGAGCAAAGCGCGCTAAAACCAAGGCAGGAGGGGGGGGCGGGTTTCCGTTTTCAAAGACTAGCCCAGCCAATCGGTGAAGGAGAAGTACTCTTCTCCGATGACATCAGCGCAACCCCATAGCGCCCCGACCAATCTGTGTGAGAGACAGAAGGGAAGCTCGGCTTTCCCGCATAAATAATCTCCTCACGGGGCACTGCCTCCTTAGTAGGTTCTAGTATCGCTGCGTGTCTCCTCCTCCACAGAGCGCCGTGTACGCGGAAGGTTACATCCTCTCACATCTGCTGTATCCGTGCGCGAGGCGGTGCAAAGAAAGGAAGAGCGCTCTTGTAGTCGCCATTTTAGGTTGCCCCGTTGGCTGCAGCTGATAAGCGCCATTGGCTTTTGCCATTTCCTTATTTTCCCCAAGCCTCCTCTCTGAACTCGTTCCTTTACGATGGATTTGTCAGGGGGTGGTGTGATAAGGGGGCCGGCGGGTAATAACGACTGTCGGATCTACGTGGGGAACTTGCCGCCAGACATCCGCACCAAGGACATAGAGGACGTGTTCTATAAGTACGGCGCCATCCGAGACATCGACCTGAAGAACCGGCGCGGAGGTCCGCCATTTGCTTTCGTGGAGTTCGAGGACCCCAGGTAATTAGTCGGCTCTCTGGTGCCAGATCCCCGTACCCGCGCCGCGCTGGGCCTGCCGCCTCGGGGAGTAAACGGGCACGTTTGGCGGCTGTGCAGCCATGAGCACATGCGGCGATCGTGCAGTGTTTTGTAGCGCCCCTGGCGGTGGAGGCGGTGTAGACCGCGTGGCAATAACGGTGCAGCCTTTGTTCGCTGGGCTGATTTATGGCTGATGTACACTACACATGGCGTCCGTGTCTGTACCGTGCTTTCCTATTGACGGCTTCAGCCTCAGTTCATAAAGCTTTAGCACAAAGACGAGGATCGTTATTTAGACACGTGATTTTAATTGGGCCCATTATGGGGGGGCGACCCTTTAAGATCCCTATCCTGGTGTTGAGATTGATGAATTAGTACTGTGCAGCTAGCCAGGATTTATTCTGGTGGTCTGTGAAATGCCAAAACAATTTAGTGTGAGACTACGCAACTATGATGAAACAAATGACTTTGCTCGCTGGTGGCCAACTATGATGGGTGCCCCCCTTGGACCTCAGCCTTCTGTAGTGGGAAACATCACTTAGCGCAAGCATTCTCAACCTGTGGCCCCCCAGCTGTTGCAGAACTGCAAGGCTGGGGCAGGGGAGCGGTAACAGTAAAGCTGCACTTTTTTGGGGTGCTTTTAAACCCCGTTAGCCATTAAACAAAGGGTTAAAAGTGCCTGTGTTGGGGCACTGCCCAGTCATTTCAATGGACAGGGCGATCAGCGTATACACTGCTCCCAATGATGCTGCTTGCAGGACCTCCCCCCCTTTTCTTCCTTCCCCATCCTGCAAGCATGCTGCCCCAGTGTGAAAGCACTTGGGCTTTCACACTAGGGAGGCATGAGAGGCGCTATTTTTAGCGCTAAAGCAACTCGGTCTGACATACATGATGGGTCTTGTAATTCCATAACAGCTGGAGGATCACAGGTTGAGCAGTGGTTCTCAACTCCTGTCCTCAGAACCCACTAACAGGCCATATTTTAAAGCAGTCCAGCCTGAGATCTTTTGGCTGGGCCCTTCTATGGGCCACACAAAAGCAATTTGTTTTGCACTCCTGTGTCCTGTTTTCAGCAGAGAGTGGTTTGAAGTCCGCTCTCTGATGTCACAGGAATCAGTCCAGGCACTGCAACAATGGAAGTCAGGATTTGGCAGGTGCCTGGACTGACACCCCTCTTGGCGAGCCTCTGAGATGGTCGCTTAGCATTCCAGTGAGTGTGGTGGAGCAATGTTGATTGACGGTCTGCAACTCTTTGCTTTGGGGAGGTGGAACAGAGACATTGGTGATGTTCGATTTCTCAGTGCAGAAACGCCGGCGGTCAAATGCAGCATTACCTTGATGTCCAATGATATCACCTGTGATGTACTTCAGTTATCTTGCAAACCTGGCCTGTTAGTGGGTCCCGAGGACAGGAGTTGAGAACCGCTGATCCATGGATTAGTGGTGGCATAGATCTCTACTAGCGTCATGTAAGATGTTCCTAGTTTCATATTGTTTTCTGCAGAAAATTACCAACCAAAAATGTAGCACGTCTACACTGACGATAATTTCCTATATTAGGTTTGCAGTTTCTGATAGTCCTCAAGTAATTACATATATTGAACATTACGTCTGGCCCTTTGATATCAGGGGCTGCATTTGGGACCCCACTTCAGCTCATAAGATGACAACCACTGGCTAAGGCTGGCCATATAATATACAATTTTCTTAATTTTCCTTTAGATTTACCTTCAATCATGTAGTGCAAGGGCCTGCCTGATTGCATACAAATTGAAAGTGTTTAGATTTACCACAACCATATATCAAACCTAAAGGAAAATTGTGTAATGTATGACCAGTGTTGAATTAAAGACGAAGTAAACCCTGATGAGTTTACTTCCTCTTTCATTCCCTGCAAAGGTAAAGCATAATGGACTACTATGCATCGCATAGTAGCCCATTATGTGTCACTTTCCTGACACAGGCGCCAGCGAAGTCGCCGCTGTCCCCTGTAGTCAGCCGCATCCATCTTGTTGGTGGGGTCTCGCAGCTCCGCCGCTGTCATTCGGCGAAGCCGCGATGACGTCACTCCCGCGCATGCGCACAGGAGCCGACACGCGTGGCAGCTCCGCCGCTGAGAATGCCGCGCTCAGTGCGCCTACGTGCCGTAGACAGCGGTGCCTGTTTTTCGGGCAAATATCTCCTAAACCATAAAGTTTTAGGAAATATTGCTTGGACCTACAGATAAGCCTAGATTAAGCCTTAATCTAGGCTTATCTGTAGGTCAAAGTGGTTTGTAAGGGTTTACAACCACTTTAAGGCCTAACGCTGGGCTTCTGCAAAAAATCTACAAGTGGAGCCCCTTCCCCCTTACTAGATGTTAAAGTGGAGGGCCACCCTGAAAAAAAAATAATAAAAAATTTGAAAAAAAAAAAAGATTTTTTTTATTTTAATTTATCAGAAATGCCTGTTGCTAGGCACATCATCCTAATCTGCCTCTTCCTCCTCCGCGGAGATCTTCTGTCTTCTCTCCTCCGTGCGACGTCTTCTGGGTAATGGGTCACGCTGTGTTCTGGGAACTGTGTCCCAGAACACAGCACGCCCCATTCACAAAGCGCTGCGCGACTCGCGAATGTGCAGTAGGAAACGGGCAGTGAAGCCGCAAAGCTCCACTGCCTGTTTCCCTTAGCTAAAATGGCGGCGCTGGAGACCGCGGGTCGGGCGGCCGACATTGCGGGCACCCTGGACAGGTAAGTGTGCTTATTAAAAGTCAGCAGCTACAGTGTTTGCAGCTGCTGACTTTTACTTTTTTTTCTTTTTTTTTTTTTTTTTAAACCGGCCCTCCTCTTTAAGTGCTTGTTTAGGTAGGGGGAGGGACAAATGCTTGCCTTAGGCATCATTTACACAGGGTGATTATATAAGTGTGGTTGAATTGAGGAGCACCGCCCGCATTGCAGAACACCATAAAGCAGCCTGCAAGGAAAAACTATGTTCACACAGGATAATTACATGTGTGCCCCATGCATGGCTGTGTTTTCCTGGCACAGGAATGCACAGGTGTTGTGCTGCTCACCCCTGTGTTGGCAGTCCCATTGTGTATTTGGTCACAGCTGCTGTTCCTAATGACATCTGTGAGGTGGTACATTCCCACATATAAGCAATGTTGGGACACAGTGGCTGTGTCCCAATAGATAATGCTGACATGGATGCATGTAACATTTGTGCTTCCCTTGTACAAGCAGAACATTGCCCTGCATGGGGCTCATGTGTATTTTCCTAGAGTGAATGAGGCCTTATTCACAGCAAGGTGCTTTCTGCTGTTTTTGGAATCTGAGTAGACCTCCACAGTACAGGTGTACTTTGCTACCTGGCCAATCGCAGCTTTCCATCGCATATAATGCAGGTCCAGCAGTCTTGCAAAGTAAAGCAGCTATGGGAACAAGTTTCACAAACTCGCAACATGTGTAATTAGTGTGTGCTAGCAGTGCTTTTATAAGAAAATGCATGCTCTTAATCTGCTTTTAAAGTTTTGTGTTTTTATTATGTTGATAACTTTGCATGGCCTGTACTCTACACAAGTGTGCCAATTTTTTATTTTATATATTAAAAAAAATAACCTTTTTAAGAGGCACTTCACTCCCCTTTAGCTTTTGCCTCCTCTCGAGGGCCACCATCTTTTGTGCATAAAAAGGCCATGAAGTTTAAAAAAAAAATCCAAATGTGGGAGACGGTAGGGAAAAATGTTTATTTGGGGTGAAACCCACTTTATTATAAAAATACCGCTAATTTTTTTTTTTTTTCTTTCAGGGATGCAGAAGATGCAGTTTATGGAAGAGATGGCTATGATTATGATGGCTATCGTCTACGCGTAGAGTTTCCAAGAAGTGGCAGAGGAGCTGGTGGAAGGGGTGGTGGTGGCGGAGGCGGCGGTGGTGGTGGTGGCGGCGGTGGAGGTGGTGGTGGTGGAGGAGGAGGAGGAGCTCCTCGTGGAAGATATGGGCCTCCATCCAGGCGTTCAGAATACAGAGTAGTAGTATCAGGTAAATCTATGGGATGCATGCCATAACATTCTTTGCCAACTCAAAAACTAGTTAAGTTTTTGAATTGGGTATGCAAATACTGACTTTTGTATGCTGTAGTGTAAAATAGGACACTTAGGATATGTTAAGCCACAGTGTGTGTTGTCCGTCCCTCCGTCCCCCCCCCCCCCCCCCTCAGGGAAAAGTGCTAATTTTTTCATTTACTGATACAGGATGGCCGTTCTACGCAAATCGCATATAGATGTGTGATCCTGCACTTCTAGGTTGCAGGCTAGCGCCATCACCGGTTCAGTGGGTCCTGCGAACCCTGATGATCATTTGGTACTGTAAACAAGGCAGCCTGTCATTCTGCAAGTACATTGGACATGGATCTTGTGAAGCAGGAACACTGATCCATGTCTTCAAGCAGTCAAAGCTCCTCCCCTCAGTCGGTAACCACAACCTAGGCACACACCTTTTTGATTGCCCCTGATGTTGACCCTTTTTCTGCCAGTGGCTGCATATTTTTAGGACCGATCACTAATAATGTCATGGGTCCTGAAAGTGTCTGATTTGTCAGCCGCAATATTGCAGTCCAGCTATGTCACCGATCACCGCCATTTACTACTAAAGTAAAAAAATGAAAATATCCCATAGTTTGTAGATGCTATAACTTTTGCGCAAACGAGTCAATATACATTTATTGGGGCTTTTTTTTTTTTTTTTTTTTTTAGCAGAATACATATTGGCCTAAATTTTTTTGGGATATGTTTTATGGCAGAAAGTAAGAAAATATATATATTCACAGGCTTTTATACTACTCCCATGTTATCCAAAACCAAGAAAAGTTTCACAAGGTTTTTTGTTTTAACCAGCGTTGACCTCATCTTGACTTTAATTTCAGGACTTCCTCCAAGTGGAAGCTGGCAGGACTTGAAGGATCACATGCGTGAAGCAGGTGATGTATGTTACGCTGATGTTTACCGAGATGGTACTGGTGTCGTGGAGTTTGTGCGAAAAGAAGATATGACCTATGCAGTGCGGAAACTGGATAACACTAAATTTAGGTCACATGAGGTAAATATAATTGTGTTTTGTTTGTTTTTTCTGCCATTGCTGCATGGATGTTAATGGGGTTATTTAATCTTGTGGGTTTAAAGGTAAGATTGTCTAGGCTTCTTCAATAACAATGGATTTCCATCACCTTCAGAGTATTTCATCTTGCCTGAAATGCATAGCTGTTTAAGCTTGGCTTGTTCAATCCCAGGTTCTATCTGTTTAATAGGGAGAAACTGCCTACATTCGTGTAAAAGTCGATGGTCCAAGAAGCCCAAGCTATGGAAGATCGCGTTCTCGCAGTCGTAGTCGTAGCAGAAGCCGTAGTAGAAGCAACAGTCGCAGCCGCAGCTACTCTCCAAGAAGAAGCCGAGGATCCCCTCGCTACTCTCCCCGTCACAGCAGATCTCGTTCCCGTACATAGATAAAAGTGATGCGTTTTTTTTGTAGCCCCTCATGTTGTATACAGTTACTTTATTCAGTACTTTTTTAATTCACTGTTTTATTAAAGTTTTGAAGTGCTAAGCCTTCTGCTTAGAATAGTAAGGCTAATGCTTACACCAGTATCTTCCTTTTCCATTCCTTCATGCCCAAAAAGCGTATTTAGCAGTTTTAGGTATATTCTCACATTTCGACCAGCCTCTCTTCAGAAGCACCAGTGTTGTGGTGTGTTGTCTGCAATGTGTGGTGGCGGTGGGGATTTGGGGTGGTTGTGGTATAAATATTAACTTTTTTTTTTTCTCCTTTCATTTGTGGGGAAGTCTTGTTTTACCTTGCTTTCCATGTGTCTTTCTGTAGACATATCTGAAGAGATGGATTATGGAGGACATTTCAATCATTTTAGGATTTTCAGATGGAGGCTTGAGGAGGATCAGATCAAAAATGGAGGCCATGGTATGACTCCAAGTGCTATTGTGAGACAAATTGGCAGTATTGAATTTATGCTATAAGTATTATAAAAGCAAGATCTTGGATTGCTCTTTAAACTAATAAAGTGCTTGTAGGATAAAGTCTGCCACGATACTTGTTTTGTGGGTCTCTCAACTTGTTTACAGTATAATATCAATACTGCTAACTGCATGTCCTCTCTGTGACTGGTAAACATTTCTATTGTTTATTTTTTTTTTATTTTTTTTTTGTTTTTGTCAGAATTAAATAGATTTCAAAATCAGATGTTTGTAGACTATTGATCAAGGGCAGTTTTCTTTTTTTTTTTTTTTTTTTTTTTTTGTACTTAAAACAAGTCATTATAGGGGTTGCAGCGCTTCCTTCTCCCACTCATTACTTTTTTCTTTTTTTAAGATTTTGGTTGTTTATTCTCTTACAGTAAAATCTTTGCCATATTATAATACCTCAAGTTGATATTTAAGGGTTGGAACAGCAGAGAAAAGCAACCTGTGAGTTGAGGGAGGTACATGCTACTTGAGCTTCTTTTAGGTAGTATTGTAAGCCTTCTACTTGGGTGATGCCTGACTTGTTTCCCCTCTTGTGGCCACTTTGCGTAATTGTCTGTCTATTAGGATAGCTCCATCAAAAATAAGATCAAGTGCGTACACAACAGGTTAAAACTTTCTTTTCAATTAAGCACCTCGCTGTGGCCCCTTGATGTCTTGGGGCTTCTTCATACAAATGTGTTTTTTCCTGTGCTCTTTAAATCCTGTCTGGTGTACCCTTTTTTTGGGGTGGGGAAAAAGTGGCTACAGATGTTTTTAATGGCAATGCATGGAAAACATGTAAAAAAAAGAGTTCCACTTAGTGCATTTTACAAGTCCATAGACCACTGAATGCTCGGTTCTCCCCTTTGCTCTGCCCCTCCAGCGTTTACTGGAGTGGTGGGCCTGGGGAGGGGTCAGGAGTGGCTGGTTCAGTCTCAGTGCTTTGCTGAGAGGCTTGGCCAGCTACTGCTCTGAGCATCTGGGTGGATCCTGACTAAAGTAGGCATCCATCAAGAGTCTGGACCGGCTGAGTATCAGTTGCCAGCAGGCTTTAGCCTGCTGTCAAACCGGTCCCAGGAGTGCAAAACTAACTGCACTCCTGGGATCCATAGGAGTTGGGGTCAAAATGACTTTTGCCATATGTCTCCTTTTTAATTGCTAATAGCTCTCTACTCCTGCCAGTGGGTGTGCGTGTGCTCTAGTTCTGTGTTCCTGGCCCTATAGTACATCAATCAAGGAACATGCTGTGTGTGGAGTCTAAAACTTTTAATAAACCTCATAGGTGAAATTAGTATCTAGGCAGACTAATAAAAGACAGTTTAATTGGCTGCCAAAGTGTTTTGTCATTCTGGTTGGCTTCAAGGTTCATATACCTGGGACGCTACTTGGCTGGGCAACATTATATATTTCCATCTTTGCAGCATCTGGTGCCACCTGCTTAGATATGCAGTGTTGCTGTTATGTACAAATGACTCCAAATACAGCTATAAATTTTGGCTGATGTAGTAGTGTATGTAAAATATATATACACACACTTCCACTGTACATTTTATCAGTTTGCTGCAAGTTAAATAATTTCTTTGTGCTTTAAGATTAATTTACATGTATGGGGATATTGTGCCTTTAGTTCACAGGTTAAGGGACCAGGTAGAATGTTTTTATGTAAGACAAAACTGCATCACTCTTAACTTTAGCTGCTTGAAGTGAAACTTAGTCCCAAGTTAGGACTTTTATTACAAAAGATATGCTTGGTCTGTTCTGCAATGAAGGCTTCTTTATGTTGCTCTTCAAAAGATGCTTTAGAATGTACACATGTGCTCGGCTCACTGTACAATCTCTGCACCTCTTGGTGCAGCAATGAATGAACTACTGTGCATATGCCCAGGAGTTTTTATCATCCCAGTCAATGCGATTACAATGGCTGAAGACCCAGGATTAAAAAAAAAATACACTGGGCGCTGACTATACCAGCAGGGGAGCTTGCTGGTGTTTCATCACAGGAGGCAAGTATTGATGCGTTTAGTTCTGCTTTTAGGTTTGATGGAGTTATCCTTGCTCAGGAAAAAGACTTAAAGGGCAACTTGATAGGCCACCTGGTTTTTTGCTTACAGTACATTTATTTTAATTGTAGTACACAGCTGGACCTACTAGTAGTTTTTGTGATCTTTTCACCACTCGTTTTGGATGGATAGTGAATAATTTCTAACTGTGGCCAGTTCATTAGCATTCGATTTTACATCAGATTACTGGGTAAAAGTCTTAAGGCATTCTTCTTTTAAAATGGGGGTAATGCAGTCACGTCGCATAACCTTTTTGAAAGTGGTGTGTATGTCAGTACTGCACAACCTTTGGAACTTTCCACTCATGTAGAATATGCAAATAGACCAGAATAAAACATTGGCCAAGAAAGCACTAGTGATGGGCTTTATAGCAGGCAGTAATAGTTTAATAAGCAATGTATGGCTTATTTTAAAGGTGGTGTGTGTAACCAAGCTTTTGCAAAAGGCCCACCAATGCTAAACATGTTTTGCAGTGAATTCCTGCTGAATATGTTCTAGTACTATTGCAATTTGAGGTAATGCATGTGTTAATGGCTGAAGCATTAAATATTAAATTACGCCAGTTTATTGAAGTAGCTCAATAAAATAGCTTGATGTGCAACTTTCTCTTGACATCTGCTCACTGCTTTGAGTTCAGGTGCTTGACACATCTGGAATGCCAGCAGCATAATCTGTCCTAAACTGTTAGCATTGTTGCTGTTAAAGTGCTTCCTTGATATGTGGGCATAACGAAAATTTTGTTTAAAGAAAATTTAAATCACCCCTTCCCCCCTGGGTTGGTGTCAGATGGGTGCTTTTTGCGATCAGTTGTCAGAAATTTACAACTGATGCTTCTCCTGTCCGTGGTGGGGGCCTATTGGGAAGCACTTTATCATACAAGCAGGTGTTTAGTCAGGAATACAGTCTGTATTTACAGCAAATCACCTGTTGACACTTAGGTGGCATGCTGGTTTTTCTCTATATGTTCCCACTATAGTGAATTGGGGGAAGCACACACACTGGATGTACATTTCAATGTGAAAAGCACTTCTGTGACACCAGCCTGTATCAGTCATGAGTTGAACTAATAAGATTTATTTTCTTTAGTATTTTAATGATATAACCATTCAATTAGACTTTTTTGGGAAATGTAATCGTTATATGTGCATACACTTTTTTTTTCTTCTTTGTTTTGTTACAAGTCTGCACACATAACTGATCAGTTCCCAGAAACCTGTTTTGATAATATCTAACTCTGCCTCTTTTTTTTGTTTGTTTTTTTTTTGATTTTGCTGGTTATAAAGGTTTGGATTGGAGAGGGCTCACTGGATCCCAATCCTGGAGCTGTGGATCATTGGATTCAAATCATAGGAAGGAGTGAATAGGATAGGGATGAATTGCCAAGATTCATGGAGCGGGATCAGATAACAAGAACATAGGAGTGGATTCCTGCCCCATCTAAACACCATTCGTGTGGAATTTTTTTTTTTTTTCCTAATCATCCAATTGGCTATTCTATAGAAATATTTTTTTTTTTTTTTTTTTTTTTATACAAGTGGAGCGCTTAGGATGCCAGAAGGAGTTGCACGTTTTTTTTTTTTTTTTTTCTCTTTTTGTTAAAAAGCAAAGAGGAGACCAGAGGCACGCTGGAGCCATCCCCTGGGACGGATACAGCACCAATAGATGGTAATTAAAAGGGATAATGGGAGGGCTGAATTGAAATTAGTAAATTTATATCAAATTTGAAGGGGTTGGGTTTTAAAAAAAATTATCTAGGATTTCAATTGGCGTTTGAGGATTTTGCTGCTAAATAATAAATGAATAAAAAGTTAATTGGTTTCTGTGTGGCTTCTTGGTTAAAATGGCAATCAAATCTCTGTAAAGGTAAGGCTCTTCCTCTGCTGCTGACACAATATCCTTTTGATCTGTATTTATGTAACATGATCATCTTAATCTGGTCAGTAATACTATTGCACAACACTGGTAAGTTTTCCAAAGTAGCCGAACTAAAAACCAATACTACATAACATTTTAACGCTAAACTTGAGTTGGCTGAAAAAAACTAAGCACAATGCAGTAATTCCCCCTGGACGCCCCCACTTTTTTTTTTTTGTTCCTCTGCTGTACATCCAGTCCCCTGAAGCCATGCAACTAGTCATCACTCCTTATTGCTATCGTGTAGTGAACCGTTGGTGGCCTTCCACTGTATTAGGATGTTGGGGGCCTGCCCACATACTGGGAAGTTGAGAATACTGGGGGAGGGGGGGGGATGCACCTGAGGAATAAGCCCATATTTCACCTTGTTCTCGTAGAACTTGATCTAGTAACTCAGTGTGGGTGCATTCCCCCCCCCCCAGCTGACTGTAGTTCAGCTTTAAAGGGTTACTAAACCCACAACAGTCTATATATGCAGTAAAGCATGCTTTTTATACTCACTGGAACCTAAGGGGTTAATCTTCTGTCTTTTAAAAGGGCTGTTTGATCCTGTCTTCTCTGATCCCCTTCCACTGACCCTAATCCATCTGCTGATAGAACAGAGCCTTGGGGCCAAAGCTGCACATGCTCAGTTTGGTGTGTCTTGCTAGGGTTTTTATTTTTTTTCCTTGGGAGGGGCAAAGCAACACTGTCCAGACAAAAGGTCGGGTCCTGCAGCCTCAGGAAAAGCAAGAGAATGAACTCTTCCTACAAACTTTAACCACGCACTGATAGAAGTCACAAGACTGCTCTAACTGCTGATGAGAAAAAGGTATTTGGCAGTTTATATTTACTAAAATAATTGAATGTTCCGTGGGATACCAAATATAGTGAATGCAGGGTCCTAGGGTTTAGTAACACTTTAAGTGAACTTTCTCTAAAGTTCACTTCATCATGTTTGCACATTTTGGGGTGGACTAACATATATTGCACATTTTGGGGTGGACTAACATATATATTTGTCTTCTCTGGAGATGCGTACATGGCTCAATCCAATGGCAGTGGCCTCAGGGGATTGTTTACAGCTCGGTCCTGTGTCAGTGCAGTCGAGCACCTGTAATTTGCTTGATCTTTACTGTGCAAATGCAGTACAAGACCCTTTTCGTGCAAAAAAAAGACTCAAAAGCTCCTAAAAAACTTTCAATGAATGCTTTCACAATGGGGCAGGGTAGTGAAAAAAATGCCCCTCTCCATTGAAATGAATAGAAAGCTCTTTAAAAGTGCTCAGTGTTTTACTGCCAGTTTAGAAGCGCCTTAGTGTGAAAGTGGCCTTAGGCTCCTTTCAAACTGGGGTGTTGGCGGTAAAGTGCCACTATTTTTAGCTGCGTTTTTGCAGGGGTTTTCAGCCCCTAGCGGCCAAAAATAGGGTTAAAACGACCCTGCAAAGCACACACTTCTCAGTTCGGCAGCGATGCCCATTCATTTTCAATGGGCAGGAGGGGTGTATACACCACTCCAAAGATGCAGGAGTTTTTTTAATGTCTTGCCAGTTCATCGCCTCGGTGTGAAAGCCCTCCGGCCTTCACCCTGAGACTGCAGGAGAACCGTTTTACAGGTCCTATTTTTAGCCTAAAAGCGCCTGGGGAAAAAAAGCCTCTGTGTGAAAGGGGTCTTGGAGAAGACTTGCGTGCTGGATGTAAATTGTCCCTGGGACCAGTAGCTATGGAATTGATGCCCCCCCCCCCCCCATGTGCATATTTAAATAGAATCTCGTGTTTCATCTCTTTTGCACTAATCTCTAATTTCCTGCACATTGGCATTCAAATTGGGACAGAAAGGGGCAGAACTTTCGGCTTATACAAAGAGATTACTGATTGCAAGCATGCAACGATGACCTCCATCTGGAGGTTGCCCTTTTTATCAGTGTCAGCCCAGCTTTAACTGCAATTGGTAATCCAGTTCACACTTTCTTGTATTTAGAGCTCCAGAATTCTTCATAATATGCCTACATTTACATTCCTCACACTCATCATCAATTATGTGTTCCACGACTGATTGGGTATTTGTCAAGCAATTTGAAATGAGGAGAATATTTCTATTTTATTTACTGATGAAATGTAAGAATTATAAAGCATCACCTGTGGGCAGTTTTGAATATAAAAATTCTTTCAGGTTCATGCAGTTTTAAGGCTAGATATATATTTTGATATTTAGTCAGTGCAACCTTGCCTTGTGTTGAGTGCACACTGCACCATGCAGGGGTAGCTCAAAGCAGGAGTGTGAGCATTGAAAAAAAAAAAACGCTAATGCATATGTTAATATCTTGTTTTTTTTACAATTATTTTTAAGCCCCATTCAGCTGGTTCCAAAATGTATAGCAGGACTTGTACTTCCAGCTGCATTGGAACAGTGCTTCAGTTCTGCTATTCTGACTTTACTCCCTCCCTCTCCTTTGCCATTCACAAAGCATAGCAGTTGTGCTCTGTAAATGGCAAAGCAGGGGGAGGGGTGAAGGCACAAATCCAGAAGGCTGTAGGCCTAGCAAAATCTAGCCAAGTCTAATGTATTGATATGTATATCTCCAGTTCTATTTTATTTGTTGTAAGTAAATGTGTATTACTTGTATAGTTATTTTTGGATCGTATTCTGTTTGTGGATCAAAAAATAGCATGCAAATTTCACAAAGTTACAGTGTTGTATCTGATGTCCTTTCTAGCAAGGTTGGTTCTGGGGCATACAGTGGCATTTCAGAAATTCTGCCATGGCAACAGTCCAGAAAGAAATATGTGATTTGGCCAACTGCTAAAGCCCCTTGGACCATTAACCTTGCACAAAATTAGAATGAGAATCCAAGTAGAAATGTACAGAAGTAACACGTCTGCTTGTTTTCCAGGTGTTGCATTTCTAACAGGAACCTCCCTAAATTGTGGTACCTTGTTTGTTTCTGAATTTGAAGCAGTACCTAAGGGTTCATGCAGAGTGACATAAACCATGAGAATCCAATGTATTTCTGCACCTGTTTGTCACAGGTGTTAGCATACAGCTGCTGCCAGCACCCTGTAAAAGTCAATGATGGAGAGCCATGCCTGTACAGCTGTAACCACATGTCCCAGTGATTATGTGGAAAGTTGAGTGATCCAGGACATGGTTTGTGTCCAGGGCCAAATATCTATCCCTGTATGCGTGCAACTGCTCAGATGTGCAGCCTGTCATTTATTGGTGCTGACTGCTGCTATATGCTGCATTCAGAAATGCACTGAGTTCTGGTGATGCATGCTCATCTGCATGAGCCTTTAAAGTTTTATTAAATTCAAAATGTAAACATTACAAGATCATATGCCTCCCTTTTAATTCTATGTTTTTGTATCCATGTTGCTTCTAATCATTTGAAAATGACAGAACTCGTTTTTAATTGTCACTGCATTCACTTTGTTTCCTCTCTCACTAGTGCTGTCTTTTCGAACATACCACAGCGTTTGTGCTCCTGACCAAAGGACTATACCTGTAGGTCCCTACCCTGTGCTCAACACGTAAAGGCAGCATACAGAGAGTACAGATGAAAAGGGCTATAGGTCTGCCCACCTGCAAATGATGGACATCACATGCCTTGCTGTAAAATTCCAAAAGTGTTCATGGGAATTATTTACAGATTTAGAGCTAATGTAACCAGAAAAGTTTTTACCCTGTTATTCCATCATTGTAGCATACTTACATTAATGCCCTCGTGAGCTTTGATCTGTTGGCTGCATGAAATGCATATTGGCTAAACTGATAGAAGAACATGTAAACAACATCATTAATAGTAAAAAGAATCGTGTTCCAGAACATTTTTGTAAATCCTACCTAAATTTTCCAACAGGCTAATTGTACTGTAGTAAATCAGTAGATTGACGTGTGTACAACCAGCCTGCCTATTCATGAATCGACATTCATCCACTTGCTGATGAACCCGGCAGATTTTCAATGCAGCATACAGTGGATATAAAAAGTCTACACACCCCTGTTAAAATGTTAGGTTCCTATGATGTAAAACAATGGGACAAAGCTAAACCCTTTCAGAACTTTTTCCACCTTTAATGTGACATATAAATTGTACAACTCAGTTGAACAACAAACTGAAATCATTTAGGTAGAGGGAAGTAAAAATAAAACAATATGGTTGCATAAGGGTGCACACTCTTAAACTAATACTTTGTTGAAGCACCTTTTGATTTTATTACAGCAGTTAGTCTTTTTGGGTATGAGTGTAGCAGCATGGCACATCTTGACTTGGCAATATTTCTCCATTCTTCTTTAACAGAATTAGTGTTTTTGCAGATTGTGAGGGCATCTCCTGTGCACAGCCCTCTTCAGATCACCCCACAGATTTTCAATCGGAATCAGGTCTGGGCTATTCCAAAACTTTAGTCTTCTGTGAAACCATTCTTTTGTTGATTTGGATGTATGCTTTGGGTTGTTGTCGTGCTGAAAGATGGAGTTCCTCTTCGTGTTCAGGTTTCTAGCAGAAGCCTAACGGTTTTGTGCCAATATTGACTGGTATTTGGAACTGTTCAAAATTCCCTCTACCTTGACTAAGGCCCCTTTTCCAGCTGAAGAAAAATAGCCCCAAAGCATGATGATGCCACCACCATGCTTCACTGTGGGTATGGTGTTCTTTTTGGTGATGTGCAGTGTTTTTTTTTTTGCACCAAACATATCTTTTGGAATTATGGTCAAAAAGTTCAACCTTGGTTTTATCAGACCATAACACATTTTCCCACATGGTTTTGTGAGAATTCAGATGTGTTTTTGCTAAATTTAGCCGGGCTTGGATGTTTTTCTTCGTAATAAAAGGCTTCCGTCTTGCCACTCTACCCCATAGTCCAGACATGTGAAGAATACGGGAGATTGTTGTCACATGTACCCCACAGCCTGTACTTGCCAGATATTTATGCAGCTCCTTTAATATTGCTGTAGGCCTCTTGGCAGCCTTCCTGACCAGTTTTCTTCTCTTTTCATAAATTTTGAAGGGACATCCAGTTCTCGGTAATGTCACTGTTGTATGATGACTGTGTATCATGACTATGTCTTATGGTTTCCCGTTAGGTTTTTTCTCTTGAAGATCAAGTTAGGGTTTTCCCTTTGAAGAACAACTTTAGGGTTATGGTAATTGTTATGGTTTCCTGTTAGGGTTTCTGGTTAGGGGTTTTTACCTTGAAGAACAAGTTAGGGGGTTATGATTAGGGTTTTCCCCCTGAAAAACAGGTTGGGGTTAATTAAAAATTATTTTAAAATTTGCATTAAAAATACAAAATAAATGAATAAAAAAAATGAAATTACACATACAATCTTCATGGCAGCACACACTGGGTTGTGACTCCGCTCCCCACAACCTGACAGGATTGGATTAACTATAAATTTGAAGGGGAGACCCCCCTGCTGCATTCTCTTTTTTATCCTCACCAGACAGGTTGGACGGACTGAGTTTTCCTGTTACAGATGAATAAGCCTCTACTGCATTCGCCCCAGCAGATTCAAGCCTCTCCTGTTTGGAAGTCCCTCCTGTACAGTCTCTAAAGGAGCTTCTATGGAGGGAACCCCCATTCTGGTGGTCTCAGGGGGCTATGGGATTTCTGGCATTACCAAAGCTTTAAAGAAGCTTTTTTACCTTTGCAGTGGACTCCCCTTCTTCTTTTGCCTATTAATTCCTCTTATTTAAATATTAATATCCATCTTTTATTTCTATAGTAAGTGGTGGTTTATATTCCCTTTTTTTCTCTATCTTTGAGATTGCTGTCTCTTGTAGTCCCATGTCATGGCTGCCGTTTGTTTCTCCTTCAGTGGTGTTTTCTCTATGCTACAATTCCAGCCTAGATGGCGCTGTTTGGCCGCTCTGAGCATGTGCAGTGCCAGTTTCTTTCCTCTATGTTTTTTAATGTGTGTTCCCTTATCCAAAATGGCGCCGGAACACTCAGGACGCTTCTGTGCCATTTTCAAATACAGAGATGTATTTCTCTGTGATTCTGCTGTGCACTCTGCAAGACTTAAGGAAGGTTGCTGCCTCTGCATGTAGATCACTCTGCAGTCTCAAGGTAAGTCCTGTGGGACTCCTATATTATTATTATATTGTTTCTTGCAGATAAACTTTGTTATGAATAATAAAAAAATTAATAAATAAATAACATATATAATATGTACACATTATTTCTCTCTATTTCTCAGACTGTCCTTTCCCTCCCCCCCTTTTTTTTCTATGGAGTCCACTGCCCATGCAGACCACCATCAGCAAGTTAGGTAAGAGGCTTTACCGGGCAAGGTAAGTATTGAAGGGGAGAAAAAAAGAGTGCCAGATGTTAAATGCTGCATTTTTTTGGCAGCCCGTCTAGATCGAGAGCCGCAAGTTCCAGGCATGGGAGAAGATCTAGCCATACGTCAAGCAGGAGGTCCCGCGGGAGCCGCTCAAGATCTCCTTCACGGCACCGAAGGCACAGCCACTCACGACATAGCTACTCATGCCACAGTCGATCAAGTCGCAGGAGATCTCCTTCCTCAAACTGTCAAAGCCGCCACACCCGACCTGCAGCAAATGCTTGCTGGGTATGCAGCGCTCCGGCACTGCCAGATAAACTTGGCTGTCGCTCTTGCTTCAATGAAGCTACTAAAGAGAAAGAGGCAGACGCAAGAATTGCTACAGATCTCATAAGAGAATCAGTGCGGAAGTCCATACTGGAAACAACAACACCCCCATCTCAGGCATCAGAATCTTCCTCTGAAGATGAGGGTCAGGAGATGTCAGTGGGCTTTGATTTTTCCCTGGTAGAACCCTTTGCAAAGGCCGTTAAAGAAGCAATCGGCTGGCAAGATGATGCGGCGGAACCTCAGAAAATACGGAAATATTTTCCAAACCTAAAAAGAGATCCGGTATGCTTCCCATTTATAGAGGAGCTGGAGGATCTCATTAAAGACGAGTGGGAGAGGTCTGACAAAAGATCTAGTCTTACAAACAGATTAGCCAAGATGTACCCTTTAAAAGAGTCAAAAGTGAAGCCTTTGATTAATGCTCCCATCGTCGATTCCTCATTAATGCGTCTCGCCCGCCACGTCACACTACCAATTGAGGATGCGGTTTCCTTTCGGGATGTACTTGACCGACAGATGGACCTAGAATTGAAGAAGGCATATTCCATGGCTGGGGGAGCCTGTAGACCAGCAATTACCACAGCAGCAGTGGCCAGAGCCATCTCAGGATGGGTATCTAAAATAGAAAAAGACCTACAGGATGGCATTGAAATGGGAAAGATTATTTCCTCTCTGCAAGAAGTCAAGCTAGCAGGGGACTTTGTAGCAGAGGCATCAGTAGATATAAGATCTTCAGCCAAGGCTATGCTGGCCTCCGTAACAGCGAGAAGAGCGCTATGGCTCAAACCACAGATGGCCGATACAGCATCCAAAATAAATTGGTGCAGAATTCCATTTGATGGCGCAAATCTGTTTGGTGCCAAGTTAGACTCTGCTATATCCAAGGTAACAGGAGGGAAGGCAGGCCTGATTCCCTCCGATAGGAGACCCAAGACGCAGAAGGGACCGGTTTACAGACTTAATCTTCCGGACAAATAGAGAGAGTCCAGGTCCTACTGTCCTGGTAGGGAATTTAGAAGGGACTGGAAAAATACAAAACCTTATTTTCTAAGGATACAGAAATCTAAGGCCACTCCGGCAGGGGAACAGAAGGAACTTCACCAAGATCTGGTCAGACCATATAAAGGATTCATGGACATTGTCCACAATCCGATTCGGACACAGGTGGGAATTCAAAAACAGACTCCCACCAAATCATTTCCAGACAACCAGAGTACCATCCCCAGTACCCCAAAGGATTCTGCTAGTAAAGTACCTAGCAGAATTGAAACAAAAGGGAGAGATCCTTTAGGTCCCATCATGCCAAAAGGGAAGAAGGTTCTACTCTCCCTTGTTTCTGGTAGAAAAGACAGGGGATTTGCGTCCTGTATTAGACCTCAAGATGCTCAACAAGGATATCAAAGTGGAGGCTTTCTAAATGGAAAACCTTCAATCCATACTTCTAGCAATAAATCTGGGCGATTGGATGCTTTCAATAGATTTATCGGGCGCTTATCTGCATATACAAATTCATCTGGCCTTTCAAAAGTTTCTCCAGTTCACCATAAACCAACATCATTTCCAATTCCAGTGCCTTCCATTCGGCACCCAGGACGTTTACGATAGTATTGTTACCGTTGGTGGCTTTCCTCAGAGAAAAGGGATTACGCGTCCACCATTATCTGGACGACATCCTACTTTTAGCAAAGGCTCAAGAGATGTTGATTCATCACCGGGAGATCCTCCTTTACAACCCTCCAGAAGTTTGGGTGGATAATCAATTGGGAAAAGAGCTGTGTGCGACCCACACAAAATATGATATTTTTAGGGGCAGATCTGAACACCAAAACAAGATACAGCTCCCACAAGAGAAGATCTGGCCTCTGATACAGAAAATGCAGAATCTGCTATCAACGAATCACTTACCAGCCAGAGCCTGTCTGAGGGTACTAGGGTCCATGTCCGCAACCATACCCGTGGTGCGATGGGCACAGTGGCACATGAAAACCTTACAGAAATCATTCCTTAGGCAGTGGGATGGAGTCTCAATGCGTCAGACCATCTTCATCTCCAGATCGGTAAAGCAATCAATATGGTGGTGGACGCGCCCAAGCAATCTCGGGAAATACAAACCGATAATCCCTCCAGACCCGGAAGTAGTCACTTCTGATGCCTGCCAGAGCGGTTGGGGGGCCCACTATCAAGACCAGGCAGCCCAGGGCCAGTGGCATTTTCAAGCTCAAGGTTTGGTCTCGAACATTTTAGAGCTCAGGGAAGCCTTTTATGCCTTAAGGGCATTCACACCATTTCTGACGGGCAAGAATGTGCTCAATCGAATGGACAACCAAGTAGCAGTATCTTATGTTCGGAAGCAAGGGGGTACCAGGAGTGCCACCTTGATGGAAGAAGTTCGGCCCAACTTGGAATGGGCTCAGATACATCTAACAAGTTTAAAAGCCGTGTATGTCCCAGCGGCACAGAACATATTAGCCGACTGCCTCAGTCGAGAAACGCCAACAACGAGTGGTCGTTGAACCCTCAGGCTTTCTCTCTCCTTACGAAAATCTGGTAGTAGATTTAGCAGCCACTCCGACGAATACCAAGTGCCACAGATTCCTGTCAAGAGGTTCATTCCCATCGGCGGAGGGAGTGGACTGTCTAGTTCACCCATGGAACTTCAAGTTGGGGTATATATTCCCTCCAACTCCGTTAATTGCGAGGTTCCTATCCAAGCTTCGGAAATCCTCGGTGACGGTAATTGCGATTATTCCACTGTGGACGAGGAGGCCGTGGTTCACGACACTCTTACATCTCAGCCTTCAACCTCCAGTTCCTCTCCCAATAACTCCGGATCTTCCGTCTCAAGGTCAATTTTTACATCCTGCACCAGAGAAATTGCACCTGATGGCCTGGAGATTGAGAGGACTAGACTAAGAGCGCAAGGCTGTTCTCATAAAGTCATATCAACCCAGATGCAAGCCAAGAAAGCCACTACCAATACCATCTATTCAAAGGTTTGGGGAAGATTCTGCTTCATGGCACAACGGAAAGGATGGAATTCCCTTTCTCCGGAACCCTCTCAAGTCCTGGAATTCCTCCAGTCGGGGGTCAACAAGGGTCTAAGCTTAAGTACCCTAAAGGTTCAGGTATCGGCTCTGTCAGCTAAAACAGATACTAAGTGGGCATTCCACCCATTGGTAATCCAATTTTTGAGAGCCTATCTAAAGATTAAACCCTCCAGGAGGCCAGTATTTCCATCATGGGATCTTTCAATAGTTCTTCATGCTCTCTCTTCTCCGTTTCTTCCATTTGAAACTATCTCTTTATGGGACTTGACTTTAAAACTGTCTTTTCTCATTGTGATTACATCAGCTAGAAGAGTGTCGGAGATTCAAGCATTAATGGTTTCGGAGCCTCACTTAGTTCTCTTTCCAGACAAAGTAGTCCTAAGACCTTCCGAACACTTCATACCCAAAGTGGCAACTTCCTTCCATTACAACCAAGACATCATCCTTCCATCCTTGGACGATCAGGGTAATCCTCATCCACTAGATGTCAAAACAACCATCATGAACTACTTAACTGCTACCACCTCTTTTAGGAAAACAGACTCTCTTTTGATCATTCCCCATGGAACCAGGCGCGAGCAAGCCGCCTCCTCACGCACTATTGCATCCTGGTTAGTCAGAACCATTAAAAAAAGCTTACTCCACCCAGAATATGGCGATTCCTGAAGACATCACGGCTCATTCAACTAGGTCAGTGGCTACCTCTTGGGCAGCGTATTGCAGGGTCTCACCAGAAACAATATGCAAGGCAGCAATATGGTCCTCCAGGAATACCTTTATTTCCCACTACAAGGTGGATTCCGCTCATTTATCCATGCAAGACTTCGGCAGATCAGTCATTAGAGCCAATTCTTCAGCATTATAAGGAATAAATATTATTTTACTTGCACCCACCCGACTGGCGAGTTATTTCCCAGTGTGTGCTGCCATGAAGGCGTCAGGAAAATGGAAAATTGTATACTCACCTTTCCGGAATTTTCCTTTCCTGGCG